>NC_090930.1:538445256-538748287 GCF_040938575.1 Ambystoma mexicanum
GCCACACTAAAAAACGCTTGGAGATGTCATCAATTTTTCTTTTTCAAAGAAATCTAGATTCCTGGCATTCTGTGACAGGGTACGTAATGTGTAATGGAGTGCTTTGTTTACCACCTGACCGAGCATGGAATAAAAACTCTTTACTTTATGTCCATAGTTACATGACCATGGCCAGAGTACTAAGGCTGGAAGAAAATTCCAACAGGATTGTCCATCCCCTCCCTGCTCCAGTGGCCTCCTCCTTCTTGCTCTTCTGACTTCTCTCCTATGACTTCCTCCCGTTTCACCTCTCCTTCTCCTTTCTCCTCCTCCATCCCTCTTTGACACAAACCTCTCCCTCACAAGTCTGCTTCTCCCCTCCTCCTTCCTTTGTTCTCGCACTCTTTTTTTCCCTCTTTGATTTTCTATGCCTCTTCTCTCTCCCTCCTCCAATGCCAGCTTCTCTCTCATAAGATTTCTTTCCTTCCACCTCCTTATAATTTCCCTCCTCCCACTTCACCCTCTCCCTTGTTGTCGTTACTTTGCAGGGGCAGTGGGGCTTTTCTCACCCAGTATGGTTTATGGTAGCCTGGTGTCTGCAATTTCACCAGTCATTTGAGTGCCTCTCAGCTCTTCTGGACCTTCCCCTGGTACAGCACTGCAAGTAATGCCTGCATTCCAGCTTCCCCTCAGCAAGACTTTGGATGCGATACACACTTTTATCACACTTTTATACTGTCTGGAAAAGGTTTCTTTGCTCCAGTTGGCTTGGGCGGTTAGGTGGCTCCCTTTAATGATTTACATATTCAGATATATAAAGTGTCTATGCCACAAGGTCAGTACACGTATAGATGGAAAGCAAGAGGCAGGGGTAAAAATGTCAGGTTGCAGGCTACTAGCCAGCCATAAAAAGTCACTGATCGACATATACATAGCACGCATTTCTTACTCGCAGAGAGTGTATTTTCACTAGCCAATGGCTAGTGGTGAAGGCACATCTTGAGCCCTGAAGGTGTAACCATCATTGAGGAACAATCATAAAATTAGGAAGAGTAAAGCAGATTAGCTTTTAGAGTTTAACGAAATATGGCAATAGTAGCAACTAAGCTCATAGAATAATAGGTGCAGCATTCTAGGGTGTAGGGGCAAGAAGAGCAAAAATGGGCTGGTAACATGTAGGATGCGGCATGGTTTGTAAAAATGAGGAAGAAGAATACGAGGAGTGAGGTGGGGTTTATACCCATATATATATTACAAACAAACGATGGAAGACAGCAAGGCCTTGCAAACACTTAAAAACAATGCAAAGAAAAAGAAGAGACTAACAGTAGTGAAGGCGAGTGAGAATAAGAATCTTAGTGGCTGAAAAAAGTATGAAAAAGGTGATCTAATTGTTGTGATTGAGGCTTAGTAGTCAAGAATTCAGGGGGAAGTGCCTTAAAAAGGCTGGTCGCCATGTTTTATTCATGCCACTCCGCCGCGAAGTTTGTTTGGTGAGAAAGAGGTTTACATCTCTCCCCGATTTCTGCCGTTTCTGCAGGTAAAAGAGTTTACTCATGTGTAATTTTGAATGCCTGGGCCTTTTTTGCTTCCCTTTTTCCTTGGTTTGGAATGGCTGTTTCCAGTGAGCTTGTATGGGGAAAATACATCTTTTATTTGTGCAATCCTTGCTGCTGAATCTATGCAGGGAGTGTTTCCACTGTGGTGTTTTAGCCCATTGAGGGGGAAGGTACTGTTTGTGGATGAAAATGGTTTTGGGTGCATCCTCTCCCCAGCCCCCAATATGTATCCTGGCATACCTCAACATTGTTCCCTGTGAAGTTTAGCAAGGGGCAGGTGTTCTATTTATTTATAGAAGTAGTGTGACTCCTGTGAGGCAGGCATGGTATCAACAGAGAGACAGACTCAAAAGTATTCATTTTAAAACCTTTATTTACTAAGGTTCCTGAGTGGTGGAATGCCTGACTAGCCCTAACTCTGAAGGGATGGCTCCCTTAACTGATGTTTCTAATGGCCGTTGTTGACTAATAGTAAAAAATAAAAGTCTGTCTCTGTTCAAACCTAGGCTTGCCCGCACGCTGTACAAAAATGTGATGGGAAGTCTTCTTAAAAAGGAAAAAGGGTGATTCAACTAAAATGGCAAAACCAGAGTTGGTTTCAGGTGGTCTTCTCACCAGGATGGTTTCACTCAACAGGGCTATTCGCAAGACCTTCAGTGTCCTTGAGTTCCTTGGGATTCCCTTCCCTAAGTTTCAACTTGTTCACTTTACTATTCTCAATTGTCCTCCTAGGGTTCTCTTCACCATGCTTAGGCCTCTTCCAGCTTTCAACACAAAACACAATGTATCACAGTTCCTTTTTGGTTTCACATGGCGCCTTTCCTCAAGTTTAGGCCTTTCTAGTTCCAAACACCAATTGAACTAGTCGGAATAGGCCTTCACATTACATATACTCTTTCTTACACATCATCCTCTCATGGGGTAGAATCGGAGGCTTGCGAAAATGCTAGGCTCTTTGCTTCTCCTCAGCGCGACATCTCTGACCTTTTGCCCCTGTCTCGGTTTCATACTCTGTGCACTTTTTATCTTCAGGTGCTTCCTGCACCACTTTCATGCATTCCTTTCCCTTTTCCATGCTCACTTGTACTGTCCTTTATTCCTCCTCTTGCATGCTTCTCCACGGGCTTCTGGCCCCTTTTACACTTTCTTTTCCTTTTGTGCCTCTTGCATCTTTTCTATGGGCTTCTGGACCCTTTTACACTTTAATGTATGACTTGATTCCATGTATTTCTTTGTCGCCCTTACATTGTTACTTTCACATCAGTGAAATCTTCCCATTAACTTCACTGAATACTTGAACAAACACGGTCCTCTTTCTTATGTGTTTTAAAAGCCACTTTGTATTGAGCTCTTCACAACCCCGGTCTGCCAGGCGTTCAGACTCACCGGGTTGACTTCTGTGCTTCAGCTTCCCAACGGTTCTTCGTTCCGAGGTCAGGGTCTCGCTGCCTGCTCCTCGGACACTCCTGGGCTGTCTCACCAGCCCAGGGGAACGAACACTTGCATCTGCAGTTTCTGCAGGAGACCAGCACACCTCTTGGCTCCTATACGCATACTCTCCTAGGCTGCCTGGAGACACAGCTCCCTTGCCATGCTTCTGCTCTTGCGAACTGCAGCGTCTCAGCATCCCGTCTCTGGCCTCTGCTCCTGGACAGCTCTGGCGTCTCGGCTCTCCTCCCAACTCGCTCTTCTGCTTACTCTCCTACTCACTCATCCATTTGTGTAAGACCACACCTTTTTTATAGCAAAAAGACCAGTCAAGTGGAGTCAGGTGTGAATAGTTACTCGTGAATGCCTGACCCTGCCTGACTCTATTAGTGGGACCACTTCAGTTCTTTCTAGGGTAGGGGTCCCTTATTTTCCCCATTTTATTCTTATGGGTAATCTTTACTGATCTTAGTTGCCTCTTCCTCGTCACAGTATTTGTCGAACATGGGGAGGGGGAGTTGGGGTGAGATAGGAAATACCCAATAAATGTTGAGCTATAGTGCGTTGGGGCCGTTTTGGGGTTGGGGAAATACAATTTCTCGCCCTTGGGTATCCTTCTCCCAATTCCTTGTGACCCTCCACTCAGATGATCCTCCCTCGCTTGTCCACCCCCAAGGGTCGGAATTCAAAAGCGAGAGCCCTTCCCTGGCCACCTGAATGGGAGATCCCAAGGGAGGTAAGTAGGGGAGGGAGTGGGTGAGAGAATACCATCAGGTTTCTCACACTCCCTACTGGATTTGTTGTTTGGGGTGGGGGTGGGCTTCTCTACCAAGAAAGTGTGACCCTGGGAAGTCCTGCATGGAAATCTCTTGTGATGTAGTTCACACCCTGCTCCCCAAAACCAAAAGTGTGTTCCATTGAAAGCAATGTGGTAGGTCTTTATTGGATATTATTGGAGTTGCAGAGGAAGGACTCTCCTACCATCTGTGTAGACAGTGGGGGGGAGTGGGAGGATTCTTGGGGGGGGTCTCTTGTATCCCCCCCCAGTGTACTGCACCATCTAGCAATATGTTTCCCCTGTCACCTTGGGTCCTCCAGTCCTTCCCCATCGTCTAGCTAATGTGACATTGTTACAACTCAGAGAATGGCTCTGTTCTGTTATTTGGGGTCACAATGCCTAAAAGTCCATCAAAACCTTAACAGCTGTCGAGATATTGTGTGTTGGTATGGACAGACAGCACCCGAAAAGACCATGAAAGCATTGAACCCAATAATCTGTGTTGGAACCAGAGTGACACGCAGTAGAGTTCTGAGCATCCTGATGAATTCAGTTTTATTACTAAAACGTCTTGAACTCCATATTCCTGCCTGGTTGCTCAACTACTATGCCACAGGTGGTAGGAAGTTGTTTGTGGGCTGTAAATGGACCCACCTGCAATATCTATGCTCGTTTATGGCTTCTATCCCTGAAACCAGAGACACACCCGGATATCTTTATTGACACCTTGCAATATTGTAAGTGTTGGCAATCTAATGTAGTGACAAGAATGCTGACCGAATGTTGACTGACAATGGAAGTGTACATTATCTCCTGGTATAGCATTTAAAGCTGGTGTGCATGTTTTCATGGCAGCACAATATATTGGCTACTCTCCTGTACCACAATGTTTTCTGCTGTGTTACCAGTGTTTGTGCAATTGCCTGATGGACACATGATTGTCCTTGCTGATGCAGAGGAATAATGTTTCTCAGCACTCTAACACGTTATCGAGAATGTTTAAGGCACTGTTCCTTTTTGTTGCATTTACCTTGTTTTGTGCATCATTCTCAGGATTTTGCATCTCCTACGTGTATGCTTTGAAGGGCTCGAAGTTGGAGACCATTCCATGAAATAACAATGTCTCAAGGGACTGAATTAGTAAACCTGTCCTTCCTGTCTGAGACTGAGCGAGAGCTGATCCTCCAGGTCCTCCAACGAGATGAGGAGCTCAGGATTGCAGAGGAGAGGAGGGTTCGGTGAGTAAAATACCAAAAAAGGTGCAATAGTCACCAAGGAGGGAGAAAGAAAGGTTGGGGATTGTCATGGATTGATGTCTACTCTGATACACTTGCATATTTAAATACTTTTGCATGATGCTGTATATTAAAACCTAAAGGTGTTGTCTTACATTTGACAGCTGTCCAATTGTTTGAGATGTGTGTGTGTGCGCATATGACCTCCGTAAATGAGCATTCCCAAGCTATGTTTTATTATTATTGATGTTTAATATTTTCACGGTAGTTAACATTCTATATCAAATACATTAACATGAAAGTTTCTTAAAACTTTCAAAAGACTTAAATTACAAACCACAATTACTAACGTCAACAATTTGAAAATGGATACCGTGGGATCTTTTGAGTAAACCATTCACAGAAGTGCTAAATTCATAAAGAAAAACAGCATGTTCCTTTTGGAGATGAGCATTCGCAAATTGGTACTAAATTTAAAAGATGGAGCACTTGATGTTTTCTAAAAAAGGTCTTGTCTAGGACATGCAAGGGAACAAGGATCTTCGACAACTCCACATACTAAATGCAGTATATGTCAATTTCCTTAACATGGGCACTTTCAAACAGGCAACTGATATTAGTTCCCTCAATGTCAGGGGGTGGTGGGGAATCTCATGACTCAAAGCAATTCTCAATCTGTAGATAGGTTGCCAGCAAGTTTATAATGTTTGCCTTTTCCAATTCTTGAAGCTGCTATTCTTGATCAGCTTCTATTCTTATTCTGTTTTGTATTGCTCACATGCCATGCTGCATGCTCTCCTTCACTATGATTAACTTGGGAAGATTCCATACTTCTGCCACTTTAATGAAGGTGGAAAGCCACTCCTAAACACTTATTCCCTGGTGATGCCATTTGGCCTTTCAAACGCTCATGCCGTCTTTCAACGGTTCATGGGCCATCTATTTGCAGACCTACTTCTACATAACGTCATAATTTACTTGGATGGCATTCTGATCTTCTCTTTTTCCATCCAGGAACACGAGAAGCATGTAGGGGAAGTCCTACAGAGACTCCAACAAAACCACCCGTACTGAAAATTAGATAAATGCTCTTTTCAAAAATCCCATGTGGTTTATTTGGGTTATGTGTTGTCCACCGAAGGGATAGCGATGGATCCGGAGAAGGTTTCCGCCGTGCAGAATTGGCCAACCCCCACCTCCGGTAAAGACATCCAACGGTTCGTGGGATTTTCACATTTTTATCAGAGATTCATACCTCATTTTTCGGCCCTTAGTCAGCCGTTAACGAACCTTCTCAAGAAGGGTGTACCGTTTTCTTGGACACTAAACACGCACAGGCCTTTAAAAAACTCAAGAAACACTTCACCGCAGCCCCAATTCTGATGACTCCCGATCAGAACCGTAAGTAGCGACGGATGCTTCACAGTACACACTTGGGGCTGTCTTGCTCCAAATAGACGACCAGGGTCAAGAACGCCCAGTGGCATATCTGTCCAAAACACTCGCTTCAGCAGAGCTAACCTACACAGTTCTGGAAAAAGAGCTATTGGCCATTAAACGCACATTTGAAGAGTGGCGTCACCTATTGTTAGGGACTATATTTCCAGTGGAAGTCTGAACTGACCATCATGACCTTAGAATTCTCAAGTACGCTCAGACCTGCAATAGTCGTCAGGCCCGATGGGGACACTTCTTTTCCCTGTTTCGGATCACATTCTTATTTATCCCAGGGAGAAATAATCTAAGGGCTGATGCATTGTCCAGAAAAGAACCTATTCCCAGTGATCAGTTTAGATCTGAACCCATATTTCCCTGTGTTGCCATGGGATTACAAATAGTTACGGACTTCCAGACACGCCTAAAACAACAATCGAAACCAATAATGAAACAACAACTCTCGCGATCTGCCCAGCTGGTCTTGACGAGAGAAGATGGTTGTTAACATCTATGGTCACCAAGCACTTATACCTACCCGTCCCTACAGAAGGATGTCCTGAGAATGTGCCATGATTCAAAAACGACTGGCCATTGAGGTATCGCAATAACTCAGGAACCAGTATCCCAGTATTTCTGGTGGCCCTCATTAAGGAGAGATATCAGAGAATACATGGGATCCTGCCCTACATGTCTACAGTCAAAGACGTCTCGTCATCCTCCTCTAGGGGAACTCCTGAAGATGCCACTACCATCACGCCCATGGCAGATCATCTCCACAGATTTCGTGGTGGAATTACCGCCGTCGGGTGGATGCTCTACCATCATGGTCAGGATGACACATTCATGAAGATGGCTCATTTCATCCCCCTTTCCGGTCTTACTTCGGCAACCCAGATGGCTTGCATTTTCATCAGAATAATCTTCTCTTTACACGGTCTACCTGAAACCATCATTTTGCATAGAGGATCCCACTATACCTCACACTACGGGAGGCAGGTCTGTCATTTTCTTGGAATCTCCTGAGCCTTTAGCTTGGGTTACCATCCCCAGTCTAACGGTCAGACTGAAAGACTCAATCAGACTCTGGAAGGGTATCTCTGTAGCTATGTTTCAGCAGCCCAAGATGATTGGAAAGATATTTTGCCAATGGTGGAATATGCCTATAATAACTCCTACCATTCAGCTATCAGAACCTCTCCCTTTCACTGCACTTATGGGTTTAACCCCACCTCATTTCTAACGGTTGTGACTTCGGACTCTAAATTCCCAGATGTGGATCATCTGATGGACCAGTTACACCAATGTCATCAATCGTTTAAAGCCGCATTACAGGAGTCCCAAAACAGAGTGAAATGGTTTGCAGACCGCCATAGGACTCCAGCACCCCATATATCAAACCAGGTCACTGGGACTGGTTATCGTCACGCTTTCTTCCAAGACACCTGGTACCTTCCAAATTATCACCAAGATTCTTTGGTCCTTTTCTGGTTGTGGCCGCTATCGGAACTGCAGCATTCAGGCTCCATCGCCCCAACACCTGGGCCCGTATCCATCCTGTTTTTCATGTTTCCCAATAAAACCAGATAACCAAAGTCAGTTCCATCCTAAAGTTTCTGCACGTCCTCCACCAGTCCTTTCGGCCTCCGGGCCGAGTATGAGGGCGCTGACATCTGCGATTCCCGATACCATCGAGGAAGACTACAATATTTGGTGGACTGGAAGGGGTACTCCCCAGCGGATCGTACCTGGAAACCAGAGGCAGCTGTTCACGCTCCTCGCCTGGTAAAACGGTTTCACCGAAAACACCCAGGTAAGCCACAGGGATGTGCACCTAAGAGGCGGCTTACTGTGATGGTTGTCTCCACTTCTAATCACAATGGCAGTGGTATCCCAACACAGCCAACCCAGCTATACACCAACATGGCCGTTTTGTCTTGCCGCTGTAGCGGTCTAGTCTTTTGTTCCAAGTCACTTACACTGGTAGCCACACCCTCTTCCTCCACAGCATATTCAGGTAGACTGCCAAGGGCTCCTTGCATTGCTACTCTCTACAGAGTACGGAAATGCTACGTAAGTTTCACCTAGAATCATGTCATTTCTATCTGATCCGTGTTACCTTCCTTCCCTCTAAACCTATCCTTTATCCTTTTCCTCAGACATCACTCGTAGCCGCCAACACTCGACACGGCAAGCAGCTCCTCACTTGTGACAAGCTTACCTTCCAGCTGCGCGGTAGGTGACATGTATAGAGATTAGCAGCTCCTTCCTCTTCTTTCCCGAGGGCCTTAATTGGAATTCTTTCCGCTTTTTCGACCACAGGCTTCCGCCCGGTCGAACAGCAAAAGCCATTTACACTACGGCACCCGGAAGCCAGTGTTACTTCGGGGCCACACCTTCGTCAGCTATCGGTAGGAGAATCTCTCCACTTCCTGCCTGGTTACCAACCTCATAGATTCTGCTTTTCTTTGTTACCTTATTTATCTCACTGTATTCTCTATCTCCAGCTATCCTGCACATCTCCCAGCACCATTCTTGTTCCAAGTCCTTATTACTGAACGGAGGCTGCCTTACCTGCCTGGGGTAAGACACAGAAGATCTCTCAGGGGATTTTTCTACAAGGGGAACAGCCACAGAGGATTATAGTTCTAATATCCTCTTCCCATTTTCACTTTGTTAAAGCCCAGAAGGAACCCAATACCGCTAGCACCACAATAACGGATTGAGGATCTCATTGCCACCGTTCCTCATCCACTGGAGGCAACGCATCCCAGCAGCACTCCACAGGGTTTTCTCTCCCATGAGGGTTTCCCTGGGAACCTCTGTGTTCAAGCCTTTGAGTAGGGCCACGGAGGGGTTTCCAGGAAAATTCCTACAATCAGCTAGATTCGGCAGTGGTCCTTCTCACCACAGGTAGGTGGTCTTCTGAGTCTTACATGAACTCTTTTTGTGTTAAGTTAATTCGTAGTATAACACACACTGCTGCCTGAAAGTTGCATATTTGGGAACACTCTAACCTTCTTCCCAGGGAAAAGAGTCTACGGGCGATTTGAAACTGCTGTGGTGCTTGCCGGCTAGGTAACGGGAGGGACTGCTCAAAAATGTGGGAAGACTTGTGAGCTGATAACAATGGAAACAGAGGTGGCGTCCTGCCACATAGATTTACTGTAAAGATTTAACCATTTGACATGCTTAGTATATGCATAGCTGTGTATTAAGCTAACTCTGCTCTTTTACAGGCTACTCTATATGTTTGTCTGTCCTGTTAAGTTTCTATGTGCGCCCTGAGGCCTACGGGCATGTTTGCGCTTTATAAGAATTAAAAATAAATAAATAAATAAACTCTCATATAGTGAGCAAAGGACACTTACAAATGACACTTTAGCTTTTTATTTTAGCTAGTGTTTAGGAAATACAGACTTAGTTCTGCATTTTGTTTGCGTGACCCTGCATCAGGGGTTCTTTTTTTGTTTTTTACAAAGATCAGAAACAATTACTGCATTTCACTTGTATTCAATTTATGTAGACAAAAAGGTGAAAAACATGCATATAAACAAATGCATGAGTAAACATTCATAAAAGTAATTGCAGAACCCTGTGAACACGGCTGGTTTTCCTCAATATACAACACATAAATGACGAATTTTTAATTTTTCAGAGGTTAACCAACATAAAGTACAAAAACAAAGGCAGTCAAATAAATGTTTGAAGCTGACTGGTAAGGGAAGGACCTAGTCGTTGGTCTACGTCTGGGCGTGGATCAAATGAAGGTGCGGGATGGGGGCAATTTGCCCTCAAGATGGAGTAATCCTGTGACGTTTCGGCAAGGAAGCCTTCTTTATGGGCCTCGACCTGGTCTCCCTGCAGTAGGGAACAGAACAGGGAAGAGAGACTCAATCTGTGTTGAGCTCACCTTAAATGGGGCCTGTAAGGCTCCAATACTAGCACATATTAAAATTAAATTGAGACCGTGGGGCTGGACAGTGTGAAAACACTGTCCAGTAGCAGGTGCGCACTTGTTACTGACCTGGTTAAAGAGGAGCGTTGTGCTTGTTCCTGAAGGAGAGAGGCGGAGGAGTAGGACCCCGTGTTGTTAGGGGAGGGAACTTCTGGTGGCACAGTTGGCAAATTAAATTTTTGAAGAACTGGAGACTGGGGGAAAATAATAGTGGTCATGGCTAGGTTCAGTGTGGTGGGCTGATCCTACATATTACAGTGGCTGTGCAATAAAAGCAAGATGTACCTGTGTTGTTGTTTTGTCCAGCCAGTTGAAGGACCAAATTGAACTGGGGTAGCTGTTAACAGGAGGATGGTGCCTGTGTAGGGAAAGAGGTAACAGGAAGTGAATGAAGACTAGGCAAGACCTGTGCAGGTAAATCAGTGTCGTAGAGTAAAAGCACTGTTTAGCAGCATGGAGGGAGAAAATGCAGAAGCGAAGAAGGAGAAAAAGAAACTCAACAAAGAAATCATGCCGTACCTGGGTGGTGCAGGTTAATGCAAGCCCACTAGTGTGTAGGTGCCACAGCGAGTGCCGAGGGTTGGTGGATGGAAGAATTCAGGGCGGCCAATGTTGCCGATGCGTGTGGCCCTGTAAAGAGATTTAAAGTGGGATTGAGAGCGGGGACGTGACCCGAAAGCCCACGTTGGAACCAGCTGTGCAGGCTGCTGTTTTTCAGAGAAAGTGAGCGTGAACTTTGGCTGATCCTATATTAGGACCCCTTCTAGGGGGTGTCATGATTACCTGCTGTCTGCAATGTAAGTGCGTCCAAGTCGAATCAAGGCACGGAGGATCCGAGTCTTTCTGAGTGAAAAGCTCTCTGAGCGAAGTGCGGCTAGAGAGCTGTGCCGTAAAGATGTAAAGCGCATGTGTCAAGGACTAGTGTCTGTGTCCTGCGCATGCGTGTGGTAATGTGTGAGGATGTCGTTATGGCAACCAGCTAGTCAGTTGCTGAAGTGAAGCTGTGTAGCCGATCGGCTCTTAGCAGCCTCATGTAGGTAGTTACGGCATAACACAAAGGCGTTAGTGAATGAGATGCATGTTTACTGAATGTGGAAAGTGTTACTGTGGATAATGGAATATGGTATTCACATCGAAAATCTCTGGCAGCATGCCACTCTACATCTGTGTGGAAATGTGGGGACAAGTAAGGGGTGCAGAAATTGGCGGTATCTGTGAGCATTCTTGTGAAAAGACTAGTCTGCCCAAACGTGTGTACCTGTAGTTCCCATACTCATTGAGCTAAACTTGGAGGGAATCCATTGCAGCCAGGCCTTTATTCTGGTGTGCTGGGGTAAGGGGTAACCTTCACTTGCACAAGTATGGAGAGACTCTTGCCAATCCATACGACCAAGTGGGAGCAGAGTGGCTTCTATGGTTAAATAAAGTAACACATATGCTGTATATTTTTTGGATCCAAGTGACCGGTGGGAGCCTCCTAATTGCATAAACCCGCTCTAAGGGTCAAGAGTTTAAACCCCCATCTCAACATACTGCTTAGAGTCCAAGGAGACTAATGTTGGAAAAACTGCTTGGTTAAAGCGATGCTGGGATGCATTTGGAATGCTTATCTAAAGTGGGGGTTGTTATGCAGTGACATGACATGTCAGCAAGTGGTGGTGGTGGCCCGCCTGTGGAGAAGAGCCCAACAAGTCCAGGTGCCCAGAGGAGGGCAGTAGCATGTGAAAGAGTTAAGTTTGGGGCTTGCTTAAGCAGGTAGAAGCAGGCAGAAAAAGACGGAGAAGGTTAGGGCAGGAGAAAAAAGGGAAAAAGCAGACATTCTCATGTGTAGGTCATTGGCATTGCTTCATTCAAGCCTTTGATGGTAGATTCTAATTTGAAGATCCACCAGGATTCTTTGTGATTTAAAGCATTGGTGGTGTTAGTCGTGTTGAGGACTGTGTCAGCGACCCACCAGTGCATATCATCGGCACTGTGTTGGTACTCGAGGTAGTGTGGTACCAGGGGTGCTGTATGCACACGGAAACAGATCTGAGATCGATGTTCACCGATCCTTTTACTCACTTGCCTCTTGGTTTGTCCTACATATCTCAGCCCCCAGGGGCATTCGATTATGTAGACCACGTTTGTAGTTTTACAATTGGAGAAGTGTTTGATCTTTCACTCTTTTTCTTCAATCATAAATGATGTTTTCTTCGTGAATTTACAGGCATTGCAAGTGCCACAGGGATGGTGTCCTACTATCTCCCGCATACTCCAAAGTTCAGACCTTTGTGACTTTTTATTGAGCCTGGCGTGCATTAACATGTCTTTGAGGTTCCTCCCTCGTTTGAGTGCCATTCTCGGAATGGGTTCATTCGGAAGACTAAGTTGGACCAAGGGCCAAAACCTCTTGATGAGTGCTTTGGGTCTTGTGGTGCTGGGTCCAAAAGTAGTGACACAGGTCATCAACTGTTCACTGTTCGTACTCGGTATTCTGGGTGTGAGTAGAGTTTCTCGTGGGGTATATTGCGCTCTCTTGGTTGTATTCTTGACCAGTTTTTTTGGGTAACCTGTTTTTTAGGTTGTTCTGGAGTACAGTTGCATGTTTCTTGAATTGTTCCAGTTCTGTGCAGTTCCGTCTGAGTCGCAGAAATTGTCTGAACGGTAGGTTATTTCTTAGGTTGCTAGGGTGATTACTCCTGTAGTGGAGGAGGGTGTTCTTATCCGTTTCCTTCCTGTATACAGAGCAGATTAGTTTGTTTTCCTTGACTGTGATTTCAAGGTCTAGGAAGTTGATGGTTTGGTTACTTTTGCAAAGGGTGAATTGAATTTCTGTTGTTCGTTCACCCAGTTGAGGAAGTTATCCAGTGCGGTGTCGTCCTCCTGCCAGATGAAAAAAATATCATCAATATAACGGAACCATCGGGAGATCTTCTCTCTCAAGGGGTTGTTGGTGTTCAGAATATATTGTTGTTCATATTCGAATGCGGCGCCCATAGCGGTCCCGCTGACTTGTAGGTAAAAAATTTCGTCAAAGCTGAAGAAATTATTTGTCGATGCAAGTTCTAAGAGCTCCACAATGAAATTCGTCGGGACTCTTGTTTGGGACATGTGATGTGTCAGGTGGTGTCGAATACATTCTATTGCAGAATTTTGTGGGATGCTGGTGTAAAGACTGGCGATATCCATAGTGACCAGTAGTTCTTCTGTTGGATGAAATGCTTGATTTTCAAAGATGGAAATATTGGCCATCGTATCTCTTAGGTAAGTTGGTGTATCCTGGCTGAGTGGTTTCTAAATTCTTGTTTTAATTTCAGTAGTGGGGTCTTTTTTCAACGTTTTGTAGTTAGTTGTTTCATCGAGGAGACATCTAACCATGTCTTTGTATTGGTTTAAGCTTTGTCCAACTATGGTGCTTGCCGGCTCCATTCGAAATTCACATTTCATAAAGGATTTTGAATTATAAAAGTCATATAATCATTTTTTACTGGCGGAACCTGTGAGCTCTAATCAGTTGACCTTGAAAAATAACAACCACTGTGTGCTTCTCTTAACCCTGTCCTCTGATTGCATGCTCTGTACTAAAAAACCAGCTGCAGTGCAGTGGCCTTTGCCGCAAACAAAATGCTTGAACACGTTTAAAGCAGAAGCAATTTTATACTGCCTATTTTCATGCTTTTCAATCTACCGCTACACCTAATTATACCTACCTGTGCCCCAGGATTTATGGATTAGTCTTATTAAGCTTTTAATTTCACAGATATCAGAAAGAGCCCCCGTTCCATTTTTTAGTGCTACTCTCGCAGCTGATACGTGTGTTCCTTCATACCGCGCTGAACTTGCATTTCTATTACATTATTACCCCTTTTATTAATGTATTCATAACTAAATCTTTTTGGGCCTCCTGTTCTTTTTTAGCAACTTCATCTTTATGTATCCATATTTTTTCTGACCGTGTCATGTCTTCTTCAGTCTCCTCCCAGCTGTTCAGCTCGTCCCTAACCAAGACACACCCCGTCCCATCTTTTAGGCATTGAGTCCAGTATTCATTATCATTTTCAACATCAGCAGGTTGTGCAAAGACCCATCCATCAGGATCCTCCCTTTAATTTACCCCCCCCCCTTATTTTCTTCCTGCACTCCATTTTAAGGCTGTTTTTATCAATGCTCAAGGGTAACCTCAAATGTCCTTTTTGCTTAATAAAATATACTTTAGAAATGTTCTTAATAACACAGAAGGAGATGAGAGCCAATACCAACACAGGGACAGTCACTCGAAACAATCTGGAAAGCTAGGTGGGCACACATGCGAATACTATGTCCGGCCAGTCTTTTGCTTGCACTCCATTGACCTTGCATGTCCTCTTTCCCTGGAGTGTCCTTGCAGCTTGTATAGCTGCACTTATATTAGAGGCGTCGCCGTTTGGTATTGCAGTGCAGCAACATGACCCGAATTCTACACAGACACCTCCTTCAATGGCTTTTAGGAGGTCCAGAACAAATCGATTTTGAAGGGGCACCAAGCACAAAGCCCTCATCTCTTCCCGCTTTCTCCTTCCCATTATCAGTTGCTGCTCATTGTGATGTACCATTTTCCCCTGCAGTGCAATCTTCATGGCAGTGCTATTCTGCCGCACCACCAGGGCAGGGCTGTGCAAGGTGAGGAGAGCGCACACTCCATTCCAGTCAGGCAGAAGCTTGGAATTTTCTTTGGATTCACAAGCCCACCACAAGTCTTTCACTGCTGCTGTACCCCACGTCAGCTCTGCATTCTGCATGACCATGGCGCATCCCATATTAGTTCCCAGGAAAATTGACCCATTCGACTCAAACATAAAGGGAATCCTGTAAAGCTACTTATATCAACCGGTTGACTTTTCATGTAACCACGTTAAGACATGAACATACTTTTTCCCAAGTGGCTCGAACCTTGACTACCACGTTTTGCTCAAATCCCACCAGTCCTTCAGCACAATGCAGCATTATTCCCCCTCCCATTTGTCCTCATAGCATACTGCTACCTCTATCCGCATCAGCGGTCTTGTATGACCGCAGGGGACACTTTGGATTTCTTTAGTTGTGCATTGTAATCTTTTATGATCTTTTATTTGTAAATCCCCCTCTTTAGGGCCTTTAGTGACATAATCCATTACCATATACCTTGTTTCCTGATTTTGAAGCATTTGCATACATTTTACATAGTTGTCTTCATATACATTTTCCCCTTCATCCACCCAGTGAACTGCTACTTTTTCCACCTGAAATAAACTTTCAAGTTCTACAGAGAGACAGGTGCCTTAGACATCCTGCCTCCCCATAGGACACAGACTGGGGCAGGAGAACTTTGGACATGTTTACTACGTGTGGAATGAGGGCGCTCAGGTAGCATGTGCCATTTACTCTCTCTCTCTTCCCACGCGCATCATTTCATCATACCAGATAATGCCTGTCAATGAATAATGCTCCTCCTCAGTGCCATGGAGGATGCCCTCCACATTCATCACATATCTCTTCCCCATTTTTCATTTTGCATTCAGTTGTGTTTCACTTTTTTGTACACTGAAACATTTTGGCATCATTACGCTGTAGAAACCTGAAAATGCCTTTTTTTAATTTATTTTTTTCACATTATAACCTTCGGCTCCCCCTTTTGCTGGTTTTTGATAAAATCTAAAGGCAGTTAGAAAATTAAAAGAAAATTCGTTCATACTCCAGTACTGTGCTTTAGGAGACAGTACTGCGAATGTCTGTAATGTGGTCCCATCCGCGTCATTTTTGTATTTTCACTGCAGTTCGTGTCCAATAGACGATGGTATGCGGGACAGTGATACGTTGCTCTTTCCAATTCCTCATGTGGTTACAAACAAAGATGTGGTCCCCGGAAAAAGAGGTTCTGCTTGAGGGAAATTTGTTTGGATCACTTGATTGTCCAGATTGTTTTTTAGGCCTCCTCTGCAATTATATGTATATAAGGGACTTGGTAAGTTCTTTGAGATACAAATCAAATTCCCCTCCCAAAATAGCAGAAGTAAAATGAGCATTAGAGATTGTACGCGACAGTGGAATTGACGCATGTGTTCTCCGTCCTGTAACAATCTCGTGAGAAGACAAATGATCTCCTCAGGAGTGTTTCTTAATGCAAGCAAAGCAAGTGGAAAGCAGTGCATCCATGATTTCTCAAGCGTTTGCATAAGCTTAGCCAAATGCATTTTCAGAAGTACATTCATTTTCTCTACCAAACCGTTGGCTTGAGGATGGTAAACCGTACATAGTGTATGCTTTATGCCCTGGAGAATTGTCATTTCCTTTATTACGTCATTATCGATGTGCTGCCCATTATCAGAGCAAATTTCATCTGGAATCCCCCACCTTGGGAACACCTCCCTCACCAGAAGTCTGGCCCAAGAGCGGGCTTCATTGTGAGCTCAGGGACCCGCCTCAAGCCAACGTGAGAATGGACACACCACTATAAGCATGTACTTGTAAGAAGTACATCTTTCTTGCATATCAATGTAATAGATATGCAAGTGCCAGAAGGGGCCTTCCGGTCGCGTCAATGTTTCCTGTACAAATCTTAATGTGTGACCTGGTAGAAAACTTCTGACAAATCGTACAATACTTACTCAGAAATATACTCAAACAGATTTGGCACAAACCAGTCTTCACTATGATCCCTGCAGCCACATGTTCTTTCAATGCATGGGAAGGATAGTGAAGCTGCTTCAATACCAATTGTAATAGTTTCCTCTGCATGACAACCTTTCCTGTGCTATCATGTCGCCAAACCAAATCAGTTGGTGACGGAGAGCATCCTCTCTTTTTCCACTGCTCTTTCTCAGCATCTGATGCTTCTCCCTGCAACTCAGTTATCTGTAATTTTGGGATTACATTGACATTTTCTGGCAATGCATCTTTCTCTTTGCACACCTTCAGTAGTGCTATTAGGGGTATTTTTCTTCTTCATAAGGGTACAGCACATGTGATCCCACTGGCACATATGCTCCTTCTTCTGCTGCTCTAGCTGCCCTTTCGTTTCCTAGTGAGATAAACTCTTGCCCTCCTGTATTGGCTTTGCACTTTATTAATGCTAGTTTTACTCGGAGTAGTAACATTTCCAATAATTCACTCAATAATGCTGCATGCTAAACACGAGTACCATTACTTCTTTTAAACCCTATCCTTTCCCATCTTGCTAATCCTGAGTGTATTGTAGAGGTGACATAAACTGAGTCAGAGAAGATGTTCACTGCTTGGCCCTCAGACATATTTAGTGCTTCATTCAGAGCCACTAATTGAGCTGCTTCTTCAGAGTAATGATTTGGCAATCGTGTCTGTGAGCACACTATCCATTCCTCCCCTTTTTGTACTCCCTCTCCATACCCCACCACCACGCACCCTGAGTGCCTTTGCCCTGTGGTTTAATCAATGCTGAAACTCCCATCAATGAAGATCAGGTCCCCTCCTTCGATCACTTCTTCCTTAACTAAGGGTTACCTTTGTTCCTGCTGATGCATGCTGCAAAGTCATGCACATAATCTCCTTCTACTTTTTCTGCAATGAACTCTGCTGGGTTTATTGTCCTGCACCTCACCACTTCTATTGATGGGTTGGTTAGTATCTTGTACCAGGAAGACCTCTGTGTTGTCAGTGTTGACTTTGTTTTCTCCAGTATCACAAATAATGCATGCTCCACGTACAAAACTACTGGGCACCCCGCGGTTATTGTGGAAGCCTTTTTCAGCGGCAGCAAGTGTATGCTCACATAGGAAATGTCCCTGCATAACTACTTCTAGTGACCCGCTGCAATATGCAAGTGGCTTGTGGCCCTGTCGCTTTTTCTGTGTCAATACTGCTGTCACTACCTTTCCATCTTAGTATGGAACAGGTGAAATTTTCTTTGTAATTGGGAGTTTCTAACACTGGTGCGTGTGCTAACTCATGTTTCAGCTCATCAAAACTTTCACCCATCTCAGTTGTCCATTTTATGTGTGTTATATTTTTCTGTGCTTCTTTTAGTGCTTGCAACTATGGCCTGGTGTATGTGGAGTAATCAAAGACCCATGCTCTGCAATAGTTGCACAAGCCCAAACATGACTGCATCTCTTTCTTTTTTTCCACTTTATTTTTATAGAATTTTTCAGCATAGAAAAAACAATATCAAATGGCATATAACAAAAACATCCAAAGAATCCAACCCCCAACTAAACCCTCCAACTATCCCCCCTGACCCCTCCCACCCCCCCTTAATCCCCAATAAACTAGGCCTCCGACAGTCGATGGTGCTAGTGGTAGAGAGTAGGGACAAGAGACATACGCAGCAATATATTTGGGCCCTGAAAATGGCAGAGTCCCCTCAACCACCCAAGCCTGCTTTCGCGGGTGAAGGCTTCAGCAGTCCCACCCCGGTGACCAGATACAAAAAAGAAATAAATAAAAACCACTGAACAAATCATAATTTCAAGGCTTCACAGTCCACACTGAGTATAGCCACAGTCCATTCCTGCAGAAAGGATGACATAGAATCACTGACAATGGCAGAAAGTTTCTCATACTCAAAGATGGCAATTAACTTGGTAAGCCATTCTGTTTTGGAGGGCGCTAGGGAAATCTTCCACTTCTGTGCCAGAGCCAATCTCCCCGCCCATCACCCTCGAAAAGGAACCCACCTCTTGATCAGGTAAGGGAGTGCCCAGAAGAACCTCAAGCGGATGCAGGGATGGACATATTCCCGGGATGCCTTTGATCCAACTGAGCACTTCCGTCCAGTAGACCCGTATAACCGGGCACTCCCACCACATATGAAACCATGTACCTTTACGTTTGGACACAACGGGGACACTTCTACGAACATCTTAGAAAGAGCAACCGGAGCACAATGCCAGGAGTGCAAAACCTTAAAGTTATGCGCCCTTGCCGCCGTATACAGCCCCCAGAAAACACCGACCTAAACACTAGTCGCCAAGTTCGGTCGTCTACAGACATGCCCAACCGTTCCTCCCAAATACGCTTAAATGACTGCATACCCACCAGGCTAGAGGAGATGAGCACTTCATAAATCTTGGAGAGGGAACCCTTCCTGGACTTGGCCTCCACAAAAATCCTCTCAAGAGGAGTCAATGGACGTGATAAATCAGCCACCCACTGTGCCTGGGTAAGAATTCCCTTAAGTCTCAAATACTCAAAGACCCAGGGTGGCTTCCCCTCAAATCCCTCCGCCACCCAGGGATATTCCATGAATGACCCTCCATTGAACAGTTGAGCGGCCCTTTCCAACCCCTGATCAGACCAGGTCTGCGATTCTCGGAACCACTTCGCGCCCAGATTAATCGGAGGACCCCACAAAGAAGACAGGGGGGAAGGCCAAGAGGAAAGCAGCTTATTATCTCTAGGGGGCTTCCAAACCGACCACAAGACAGCAAGAACAGGATGCATTCTAATGGGCTCTGGAACAGAGTTCGGAAGAGCCCACAAGAAGTTCCTAACCTTTCTTGGATGAACCTGAACATCCTCCACGTACGTCCAATATGTCCGCAGGTCGTCCCTCAAATGCTCCAGCATAACTCGTAGCTGAGCTGCCTTAAAATACCCTCTAAAGTCCGGAAATCCGAACCCCCAAATGACTTGGGAAGGGTCAAAGTAGCTAAACCAATTCTGGGTCTCTTCCCATTCCAAATTAAACGGAGGATGCGCGATTGCAAAGCAGCGAAGAAGGAATCCGGCACCAAACACGGAAGGGACATGAAAAGGTAGAGAAGCCTCGGAAGAATATTAATTTTAACCACCACCATACGCCCAAACCACGAAAGGGTCAAGGGGGCCCACCTTGAGAGATCACTCTGGATTTTTGCCTGGAGCGGGGGGAAATTTAGCTCAAACACCTTATCTAGATCCCTGGGAATATCGACGCCCAGATACCTAGTACAAACACGTTCCACACGCACCCCATATATTTCTTCTCTCCCCTCAATTTCGAAGTCTACCCCCCCCCCATGGGCATAATGCAGGACTTGGAGAGATTCACTTTTAATCCCGAGAAAGACCCGAACCGACGAATCCGACCTAGCAATCGCAGGAGAGCCACCCGAAGACCCGTCAGGTACACTAAAATATCATCTGCAAACAAAGATTGTTTAAATTTGTGGTCTCCACATAGTACCTCCGTAAGACCCTAGTCAGCCCTGACCGCAACAGCAAAAGGTTCCATCGCAAGTGCATATAACAGAGGTGAGAGGGGACATCCCTGGCGCGTGCCCCGGGAGAGCGAGAACCCCAATGACAGGCATCCATTTACCAACACCCTAGAAGAGGGACCGTTATAGAGCGCAGCCACCCACTTACAATTGTCCCCAAAGCCCATTTTCCATAACACCCTCCCCATGTAAAGCCATTCTACACGGTCGAAGGCCTTCTCAGAGTCTAACGACAAGAGATAGGCCTCCAAACCACGTTTCGACGCCTCATGCATTATCTGTTCCCTATCGCCCAGAGACAAATCCGACTTGATCACCATGCACTAGGGAGGGAAGGAACTTAGATAGCCTATTCGCCAAGATCTTAGCTAAAATCTTAACATCCACATAAAGAAGGGAAATGGGTCTATACGATTGACACTGCACGGGATCTTTCCCATCTTTTGTAGCACTACAATGAGCGCCGACATCATGGAGGGGTGCAGGGAACCAGATTTCAAAGCCGAGTTAAACACCTTAGCCATAAATGGGTTTAGCACGGCACGAAATGTCTTATAAAACCGGACAGTGAAACCATTGTCTCCCGGGGCTGTACCACTCTTCAAGGCGAGATAGTATCTGCCACCTCCTGGGGGGAAATCGGGAGCTCCAACGCACCGACACCCTCATCCGAGAGTCGGGGAATATGCAGTAAATCTAAAAAGCGGTCCACATCAGCCCCGTCCCCAGAATATTTTGACGAGTAAAGACCCTCGTAATACCGCCCAAATTCTGCTGCTATCATATCGTTTTGCAGAACTCCCTTCCCTTCCTGATCCACAATACGATTCACCCTCCTACTGTTTCAAAGCTCCCTTAAGCGCCACGCCAGGATCTTATCCGCCTTTTCCCCCCGCTCCATATACCGCTGTTTCAAAAATGCTAACTTCCCTTCGGTTTGTCCCACAAGCAGGGCAGACAATTCAGCTTTAAGCTTCTAGAGTTCTTCCCATTTTCCCGGGGCCATCTGGGACTTCAGCTTTTCTCCCGGCTGAATGGCAGCTCTTTGCTCCCTCATTTTAAACTCCTCCCTGCCCCTCTTTCTTTCTCCTTGCACCCATCTCTGAGTTTGCCCCTAACCGTGGCTTTAAATGCATCCCACACACATAGGGCATCCACCTCCCCTGTGTCGTTAAGAAGGAAGTATTCATTAATTAATCCCAAAAGAGACTCCTTAAGCCCCTTATCCAAAAGCAACAAATCATTACATATCCACCGGGCCCTAGTCGGAGTCTGCGGGGGAACCCCTAGCGAGACCCAAACAAGATCGTGGTCCGACCACGGAACAACCTCCACACCAAAATTCGAGACACCATCCTGAAGCGTTGAATCCACTAGGACGAGATCTATCCTAGAAAATGCCCCATGCACCGCAGAGTAAAAAGTAAAGAGCAGATTGCGTTTCCCTTCAACGGAATGCACATCCACCAAGCCCAATCCCTCATTAGTTTGTCGAAATTAATCTGCCATTTTCCTCTGAACCCGCTGGTCGGGGCATGGGGAAAGCAACTTCCTGTCCTTGTCCGGCCAAAGGACCATGTTAAAGTCCCCACCCACAATTTGAGCACACTCCGCAAAACCCCGAATGGACTCCCCCACCCCTTCCCAAAAACGATCCTGCGCCTCAGTTGGGGCATAGACCCCTACCAGGGGATCATCCTACCTTTCACTGTCCCCTTAACCATAATGTAGCGCCCTTCCGGATCAGACCTATGAGCTTTTGGAATAAAGAGAGGGGAAACCAAAAACACCACGGCCTGCTTCTTCGACACATACGAGGAATGGAACATATATTGAATAGCTTTAGCTCGATAGGGTGGCTCTTTCCCCCTAACCCAGTGAGATTCCTGCACAAAAAGGAAGTGCAAATGAAGCCTAGTAAATTCCCTCGTCACAGGGACCTTTTCGTAGGAGAATTCAATCCCCTCACATTCAGGGACCCCACCATCAACTGCTGCATAGAATCAGCCATTAGATAGATCCAAAGAAACTGTCTCACCCGCTTCCAAACCACACCAGGGTACCCACACCTCCAGCTCACATGCACCAAAGGAGACCAAACAAGGGCCTATATACCCCCTACTTCTCAGAGACCCCAACAACCCAAAACCCACCCCCAGAACTAGGAAAACGGCAACTAAACCCCTCTTACCCCCCAAACCACCCCAACACCCCCAACTCACTCCCTCCCACCCACCCTCCTCCGAGCGCCTGGACAGACTGCGACATCTCCATGCAGCGCTACCAGGCCACCAGAGATCGCCTCCCCCTGGGCGCTTCCCACATCATACAAACAAAGAACATTTTGAGCCCCCCATCCCCAGTCAAAAACAAGCTCCCAACACCACCACCTGTATATGCCACCCCCTGCTCCAAAGACCCCATCATGGACCTGAGACAAAACAAAGAACCCAACCCACAGGAGATCAGCCAAGATCAAACTGGGCCGGACAAGTGACCTTATAAAACCCAACAGCAACCAGCCCACCAATCTCCACCAATAACATCAATGCACCGGCTGCTGCGGTGACGGAGGCGCCACTCTCCTGAATTTCCTATGCCCCCTTACACATCGCCTGCCCACAAACTCCATTGGGCCATCTGGCCCCTTCTCTATCTGGCCCCTTCTCCCCCTGTGCATTGTCTTTAGAAGGGGGGTCTCCCAAGAATTCACGAGAGACTCGATGAATGTCAGTTTCTGAGGAAAGACAGTATTTGTAGCCATCTAGTTCAAAGGCAAGGGAGAACGGGGGGTCCACCTATAACGCACTCCCTTGGACTGCAACCACCTCGTTAGGGGTCCGCAAAGGCGCTGTCAGGCGAGGGTGAGCGCCGAAAGATCCTGAAAAATCTTAATTTGCGCACCTTTCCAGTCAATAGGACCTTTCTGACAAGCTAAACCTAGGATTTTGGCTTTTTCAGCAAAGTATTGAAACTTCACAAGAACTGTACGCGGCTCACCCTCCCACCCTCCCGCCCTGTGGGCCCTATCAATTGTGGGTTCACTAGTGTTTTCACCACCAAAGAGGCTACTTACAATCGCCTTGACCCCTTTCACAATGTCCACTTGAGACTCCCCCGCCATTTCTGGCATACCAAAAAACCTTAGATTAGAGCGCCGCTCCCTATTTTCCAAGTTATCCAACTTGAGGATGACTTTCTCCTTCCATTTCTCCAGATCTGCCAACCCCATGTCAAATTGCGTCTCAGAGGTCCGCCGAGGTTTGGTTGGCCTCAAGGGCCTGAACACGGTCCTCTACGGCGTCCACCGTCTTGTCACGTGAGTCTAGGTGTTTATTAACATCCGCTCTAAAGCCTCCTATCTCCTCCAGCAGGGCTGCCATGCCGTGGCTCACAGACAGAGCCTCAGAAGCTTCCAATTGAACCCCAGCCTGCATGGCGACCTCTTCCGCTTCCACTCTGCAATATTTTTGTAGGGCATGGGCCCACGAGTACACCCCCGACAAGCTAACAAGAGACCTCCTGGGAAATGACGCTCAGGCCCTCAACTTGGTCCGGGGGGCCTCTCTCCTCCACCAGGGTACAGCTCGACTTACAGCCCATAAGCAGACTACTGCCCCGGCCACGCAGACCACCCACTACAACTCCAGTAGAGGGCAGAAAAGTCTGTCACACCACCTTCATCCTTCTCGGCTGACTGGAAACAGAAATGTATATGCTCCGACCTAGAGCCACAGCACAAGCAGTACCATGCACAAAGGAGAGTGTCTCTAGGGGCGTTGCAGCGCACAAGGAAATCAGGCACTGTCTGCCTGTAAGTAGGGAAGAGTGTTTTTCAGAAGGACTACTGCTGGCATTATGATAGGCTATGCAAATGTCTTTCAAGTCTCTGTCCTTCAGGTCGATTGGCAGCCCCCCTGCAGGACAATAGACTGCAGCACAAACCAGCTAGCAGGAGGGTAGGCCGCACAGCCCCTAGAGACGGGCTCTCAAAACATGGTCCCGGGTCCAGCAGCCGTCTAGCCCCGATTGGGGGGGGGACAGGACACCCACTACAAAGCCTCCACGGGCCCCCTACACTGGCCCCACTCACCGCCTCATCCCGGGCCGCGCCGAGTCTCCAGGCTGCCCCCTCCGCTCCACCAGGTCTCCACCACAGCACCCTAGGGCCTCTTTCAGTCGTTCTCGAGGAAAGACTCCCCGCCCCGCTGGGCTCACACTCCAGAAGGACACACCGGACCAGGCCTCACACCCAAGCCCAGCGGCCCACCCGAGGGTCCACTGCTCTTACTCCCAGAGAGGACGGGGGAGAAAGCTGCCGCCCGAGTCCAACAGCAGCCCCGGCTGTAGCTGCGCAATGATCACCTGCCTCTCCGCCGCGCCCGGCAAGCGGATCCTTTAATCACTGAATACTGTTTCGGGTGAGGGCACCCACCAACCCCTACGGCACCGCTCTAGTCCCGCAGTCCGGACCGAAGAGCGTGCCTCCCAGGCTGCACCTCCCCCACCGCAGGGCCGGATCCTCCCACCAAGGGCAACAGCGGGGCACCAAGCTCCGCACACCCAGGGCCGCGGAACTCCGGACCGCTCCCCACCGACTCTCTCCCGGTTCAGCTTCCTTGCCAGGGGGTTGAAAACCGGTTCTGACGGGGCTGGGGGGCTCAATTCTAGCAGTTTCAGCGCCCCAGGACGGAGACCGGCCGAGAGACGTTAACTCATCTCGGCGCCCCCTGGCGGCTCCGACTGCATCTCTTTCACTGTTTTTGGTTGTGGAGTCTTGTGTATGGCCTCTACTCTTGCTAGTGTTATTTTGATCCCATCTGCTGATACAATCTGACCCACCTCTTTTTGACAGTATTGCAAGTTTTCCCTGTCCACCCTGTTTCCTTTGTCTGCTAGTAGTGTCAGAGTCATCGGGTCCTTCCTACACTCGTCTTCTGTCGTGCTGCACACTAACAAGTCACCAACGTATTGCATCACTGTGCTCCCAACCTGTAAATTGCTCAAATCCGTTTGTATTACTCTGTTGAAGATGCTCACAGTACCCCTGAGGGATTCTAGTATGTTCGAACTGCGTCCCGCGATGTGTAAATGCAGTGAGATACCTGGAGTCTGGGTGTAGTGCAATGGAGAAAAAGGCATTCTGTAAGTCCACTACAGTGAACTTGTGTGCCTCCGCAGGAATGTTACAGAAAATTGTTGTGGGGTTGGTAACCAATGGATATTCTGCCTCAATATCATTTAGAGGGCATAAATCCTGTATAAATTGCCACGTCACTCCCTTTGCCTTCTTAATCGGATAGATAATGGTGTTGCACGGTGATGAGCTCACCTGCCTTGCTGCCACAGTGTTTGCAGTGTCTCATATATGCCCTCATCTGCCTCGGGTGATAGAGGGTACTGCTTTACTCATGGCAATAATGCTCCCTCTTTTAACTTAATGTGTACCACCCCTGCCCTTTGTGTATTCTTACATCATGGGGTCCTGTTGTGCACAAACTCTTGGGCACCTTTTCCAAATCTTCCTGTACATTTTGTGCTTTCTGTCTCGGTACCTGGATCATCGGTGGTACTGCTCTTTCTGTTGTGTACTGGGCAAGGTAGGCTCAGCTCGAACATTACCTCTCCATCTCAGTTCTCATTTGTTGCAAACAAATCTGTGTCACTCACTTGTCTATCAGTGTGGGAAGAATATTGATCGCCATTCTATGTTGTTCTCACCATTGGCAACTAGAATAATCATGTCCTTTTGGATCACTACTTCCTCCAAGTACAGTAGAGTGTGTGTGTTCCTGAGCTAATTGAGGAGGGACATTGATGCCTGAACAAAAATGTGTTGGACAACCAAAACCTTCACTTCAATTCCTTGCAAACATCCCGACAACACGTGTACTCCGTACACAATCCCCTCTGTGTGTAGGTATCCCTCTCATTGTGCTGTGTGAATGGTATGCCTGAATCGGCACTGCCACTCTGGCTGGGTACATTGCCGGTGTGGAAGACACCATCCCTTTCTCTGAGAAGGAAATCATGGCATTCAATTTGCTGAGTATGTCACTCCCCAGAATATTGATGGACGTGTCTTTTGAGTACAGCAGAGGTGCTACAATATGCTGCATCCCTATTGTCAATGGTAAATCTTTTGTCAGAGGAATTTTCAAAATTGTCCCCGAAAAGCCTTGTGTGTCCAAACCTTTGTTAGATAATGGAAATGCTTCTTTATTGATGCATGATCCGGTTGCCCCAGTATTTATAAGAAAGGAAAATCCCCTCTGTCCTATCTGAACTGCTACCTCCGGTTCCTCCTCTGGGTTGTCAGTTACTGCTAGAACAGGACACACTTGCACTGCGTGTGGGCATCCCTATTGGAGAGAAAGTGTTAGTGGATGGTACATCATATAGGGTTGTGGCTGTGCACTTTGCTGCTCCTCCTCCTCTTTCCCTTTCTCCGCTTCTTTCTCTTTTTCTTCGTACAATTTCAGATGTCCCAGAATGTCCTGTCTCTTAGGTTTTGCTCCTTTGTATGTAGCTGCTAAATAAGAGTACATATTTTCTATGATATCTTTATTGAACGTTCCTTCTTCAGGCCATTCTTTATAACACTTGCCCACTGTGTCGTGCACCCACTAAAAATAGTACTTTGATATTTTATCGAGGAAATGGTGCAACTTCCTATACATGTGGTTAAATGGAGCATCCCTCCAGTAGGCCGTAATTGCCTCTGCCTTATTTCTTTCTGGTTAAACTATTCTTCTCTCCCTACTTCTTGCCTCCCCTTTATAAATTTGAACCCTTAAAAAATGTCACTCTCTCTTCAAACAATCCCACTCGCTAAGCATTTTTACTTACATATTTTGCTCGATCGCCCTATTTTCATTCACTCAGGCCTTTTCCACAGGCCCTGTCCTTTAACACCTCACACTCAATGCTTACACACAGTGGCCTTCTCCACAGGCCCGTCTTGTTAGATCGTATTAGTATAGAAATGGCCTTCTCCAGAGGCACACCACCTTAACAACAAAGCCCTTTATTAGTGCGTTAGAAAAAGCTGTTAGCCCTCCTGTCGCTCCACTATACCAGCAACTTGCACTATGTGGCTCTGGGCTATTCACACGTTAATCTGATTTTGGCTCTTCAGTCCCTTCCACAGCCACATAAAATGAACACTACCATCACTTTTCACAACACTAAAAAACAAACTACTGCTACTCAACACATGTGCGCATACACTCGAATAAACTCTTCCCCAAGAAAAATAAAAAGACACAGCTATACAAATTTCCTGCACTACGCGCAACTGTTGTCGAACAACGTCCTCCACTTACTACGAAGTCCTCTGCTCTAACGCAGAGGTGCCACTGTCTACCTGCTACGTATCAGAACGGTAGACCTAATATCTAATTCTAGCATGGCCAATTGCCCTTTTCACCACTAATGAGGGTGTGTCATACGCTTAAATATTTAGCTTTAGATAGTGCAAAACAGGCGCTTTGGCACAGGAGATAACTCTATGAAGTGGGGATAAGGTTGGAAAGATGTTGCAGTGGTTTAAAAGAAGGGAACAGGGTAGCAACCATGTTCGTATACTAAAGACTGAGTGGGTGAGGAGCTCACTGAGGGGGTAGAAATCGCAGAGACATTCGCAACATACTATGAGGTTTTTTATGGTACTCCGGGGGTCCACCCTGAGCTGACAGAACAAGGATGATGAATCCAGCGGTCTTGTCACAGTTGACGGCACAACAGAGAGCAGATCTGGAGGCTGACATATCTGAGGAGGAGATAGCTGTGGCTATATCTCAGCTACAGTCCAGGAAGTCTGTGGGACCGAATGGCTTCCCAATAGAGGTTTGGAAGAGATTAGGGAAGGTGGTGCCGCTACATCGGTTGTTACAGCAAAGCAAGCGGGATGGTATAATGCCAGAGGATTTAAGGGTAGCACGTATAGTAGTGCTTCCCAAACCAGACAAACAACTGGAATGCTGTGCCTCCTACAGGCCAATCTAGCTCATAAATGGGGAAGCAAATGTTTTAGCAAGGATCCTAGCCAATCCTCTACTGGTGGTTATTAGACACCCATTACACCCGGACCAATGTGGGTTTCTACCATCTAAATCTACCAGCATGAACATTTGCAGGGTGCAAATGGCCGTGAACCAAGCCTCCTCTATCGTGGGCCACCTAACTTTACTATCAGTCGATTTTGAGAAGGCAGAAGTAATTCAGATATCCATAATCAGACGTGGAAACTGAGCAGGTAAACCAGCCCATAGAACAATTTATTTTAGATGTTCTATGACACAATTTCAAGATGATTGGACTAGGTTTGCAGTTCCCCAAACACATGCATAGGTATTGTGGTACTCTTCTATACTGATCTTTTTAGTTCACTCTGACTTCTTTTCAATGTTGACCTCTCTAGGTCCATAGTGACTGTTTCGACAGTCAAAGTTTTGAATACCAAAAGTTCCGAAACAAAAGTGTCGAAAAAAAAAAGATTCCATTTTTTTTATGGGGGTGTCTCCCCCCCAAACCCCTGTTTTTTTTAACACTTATTTATCTATACTAAATAAAAATAAACCCTTTAATATTTAAAATAATAAATTCGAAAACTTTGTTTTCGACACTTTTGTGTCTGAACTTTTGGCATTCAAAACTATAGTTTCGAAACTTTGCCTGGACACCCCTCTCTACTCTCCTCTTCTCTTTAAGACTTGGAAGCTTGCCCCTTTAAAAGCTCCTGAAACTTGCAAACCCCTCATCCCACCCCTCTCTGTGTCTTCCCAAGGATCAGTGCTTGGACCTCTCCTTTCCGCCTGCGATAGCACCACCCTCGGTAGACTTATCTTGCCCTTTGGCTTTCACTATCAACTCTTTCCTGACGGAGCACAAAAACCGTTTCTCCTTCCCCTCCTTTAGCCCCAGCCATATAAGAATGAATTACCAATTGTCTCATTGTAGTCTGTCATTGGGTGGCTCTCCGCTACCTCATGCTGCGCTCTTCAAAAACATAAGTCCTCTTTCTACTAGCGTTCAACAACATCCCTCCCCTCTTTGACCCTCTTGCTCCCTTGCCCAAGGCTTGCAACCTTGGAAGCCTTTTAATAGTGACCACTGAATGCAACAATTCATCCCTACCACTGCCTCTGCTGCTCATATCAACCTGCACAAATTTCATAAAATAAGTCCATTCCTTATTTACAACTGTAGGAAAACTCTAGTCTCCTCCACTGTTGTGTTTAGCAAATTCGATTACGCCTTGGCCTTCCTCTTAACCTTTTCCTCCCTTGAGACAAAGACCTCCACTTTACTACTTTACTGCTCAAGCTCTGTACAACCTACCCAGTTCTTACCCCACATATACCTATCGACAGTATGATGGTTGACTCTCCATGAAATCGCTCAAGTTCCTTCTCCTATTCTGCAAGGATACCAATGTTCTTGATCCTTAATGCCTGGCTGACTGTATGACTATCTACTCACCATCTCGTTCCATCCACTTCTACTATGCACTTAACCTCACTGTCCCATTCCCCCCTAACCCCACCATTCCGCTTTTTCTCCCTTTTTAAGCGCTTTGAAACACATTGTGTATAGGAGCTATATAAATAATCAATCAATCAATCCCTATTTGCCCCACTACACTGGAACCTGCTGCCCATCACAATCAAATGAAGTCCAATTGTGGATCTCTTTAAAGCTCGGCTTAAAATGTACTTTCTTGCCAAAGAGGTAGCCCTCCCCACCACCCACCTGCTACATCCTCTCTACCTCACCCCACCACTCCCTCCAGTGGTGCATAATGATGTAATTTGTATATTTGTATGGTACTCCTCTTTAGTTTGAGGCACCTACCACCAGGTTAATTTTACCTTTGTCAGTTACCCGTTTCTTATATTTTCTCCAGCATTGGATCGTTCATGGATTCACATGCTTAGAATATTCCCCGTCGACATACTGGGACCGAGGGTTCCCAGTCTGTCGACGGGGAATATTCTAAGCATGTGAATCCATGAAAGATACCAATACTGGAAAAATGGAGTTACAGGTAGGAAACTAGTCCCTAACCAGTCACCAGTCCAAGATGGCCCCCATATTAGACATGTAGAAACAAAATAGACGACGGACTAGGCTTACTAAGGGAATAGACTTTCCAAATACCTGGGAAAGTGGTTAAAGGACTGCTTGATAATATCCTTCAGTGGTTCTCTTCTGTGTTTCTGTTCTAGCTCAAACAAGGTAGGCTCTTTTGTTGTTTTTCAGTACTTCTTTTGGTCGACTAAGCTGCCCTCTCAATACCTCTGCAGGGTTGTAACTTTGTTCTGTATTCCTCCCTGCCTCTCTCTCTCTCTCTCTCTCTCTTTCTCTTTCCCTCTCTCTCTCTCTTTCTCTCTTTCTCTCTTTCTCTCTCTCTCTCTCTCTCTCTCTCTCTCTCTCTTTCCCTCTCTCTCTCCCTCTCTCTCATATCGCTTTCTCCTGCTTCCATATTCCCATCTCCATTTCAGCTTTTTCCCTCCTATATCTTGTTGAACCGCTTCCAGGGTTCCTGCACTGCCTTGGTAGCCACCATACTTAAGGTGCTGGCTCTCCGAACTGCCTCTGCGATTCTCCCAGCACTACCCTGTTTACACCTCGCTGCTGTGTCCGTTAAGTGCACCTAATCTTCCTGGCCAATCTTTCTTATTGTGCAGTGTTTTCTTTGCCCGCTGTTGTGCAACCTTTACTTCTCTGCATTTTCTCCTTCTTGGGACCCTGCATTCCCCTGAACTCCATATCCCAATAGCTGTTTTTTCCGAAACTGGCAGGGTTTTTCTCTGTCGTTCAGTAAGACTAGGGGAGCAGGAAATGGGCAGGTGGGTGTCTGTGGGGCACTTTGTCGATTCTACCTGGATCTCCCCAGACTTCCACAAATTTCCCACAAATCTTTATCCATTTCGAAACAGAAATACTTTTTCAGTGTCTAGTGGTTCACCAAAGTGAATGTTAATAGTTGTGCATAAAGGGCCCTATTGATCTCTCGGCACTTCAAGCAAGCGTGAAAAATGAATTGGCTCGGCTTATCACATAATGATCAATATTATCAGATCAGTAAAGGAACACATTTGAAATGTTCAAATACAGTGAGGTTTATTCAAACTAGAACATTTGCCACAGTTGGCCTAAGTTTATTTTTCAAGTCCTCCAGAATTTACCTCCACCTAAACGGTGTCGACAATGCCTGTGTGCTGATGCCACTTCAGGCAGAGTTCCAGTAGATCACCTGAAAAGGGTATAAAAGGGACACAAGAAGGGGAAGCTCACCACATGTTTTCCATGGGCATGTTCAACCTGCATGTGTTAAAGCTTGTGATGACAGTGTAGGTTGTCAGGCAGCTGGAACTATTGGAGGAGACAAGGCTGGTTGCATAGAGAAGGAAGATGTGGACCACAGTCCAGAGGATGAAACATTCACCATAGAGTGGTAGCAGTTTTTATTTTTTTGGTGGTGATGGCAGTACTAGCAATGGGTGCAGATGGTGATGCTAGTGGGTGTGTCACTGGGGGCAGGCCCCGCTGGCTTCAGACTCGTTTTTGGGGCCACTATTCAGTCATCAGCTGGTTAGAGATGCACATAGTGTGTGCAAAACACTACATCATGTTAACAGTACACGAAGACATGGTATGAGGAAATTGATATTTATATTTGTTAAATGGTATGGCCTTGTACGGGGGTATCCATTTTCAATAGAGCTCCACATGGCACGTGGACAATTAGATTGGTTGGACCTGCACAATATTGTTATGTATATATTTTATGGCAACCACACCCTTGCATGCCAACAAGGCACAGCACTGATTTTGCCACCTCCTCCTCATAAGGATGCATTAAGTGTGGCGGCACTCTGCCACCTCCTGTAGCCATGGCCTCTTGCCATTGGTTTTCTAAGAGGGCCGTTGTTAGCATTTGTATGGTAATGGAATACAGCATGTTTCTTTTCTTTGTTTTTAATGAAGCAACTCTTTTCAATTGCAGCATGTGTGGTCATTCTTACCACTGTGCTGGTGTTTAATGCACCTCAAATTTCCACATGTACTATTTGGAACGGCATGCTGCCAAACTCCCCATTTGTGTTATCTAATTTATGTGTTGGACATTGGTCAACAATGCACCATTCGTATTCAACTTTTCAGTATCAAGCTTTTTGCTACTGTGATTTTTCTGCAGATATGCTTGCTATCAAACTTCTCAAAGCTGAGCTGTTAAAGTATCCTAGGGATTCAGTGGCCAACATTTGCTCTTATTTGTTTTTAGTTGTTGCCCCACTATTGTCTTTAGTAGTAGTCATCCCTTTCCGAATCCAAAAAATGATTTTTCTTTAACGGCTGACAGAGATGCATAAAAATTCTTCATGATCCCAGATGGTGTGTGGTGCAAATACTTACAATACATTAAATTGAACCCATTACAATAGCACTGCACTCTACTGGATTTGAACATTTTATGTAGCAAATAAATGCACAAAGTTGCTGTTTTTATTGTGATTAGTGTCAGTTGAACTTTCCACGGTATCCATTATTGTGCAGTTCCTTATAATATAGTACTTCTAGCCCACGCACAAAGCGAGTCATAATAAGATATTAGAACATCATTTTTTCAAAATATGAGTTTTCATCAATTATGTTTTACAAGTTACAGGTAATTATTTCACAGAACGTTTCCCAGGAACAACTGCAGTACAGTGCAGCAACCTTGCATTAAGTTAAGCAAGCTAAAGTGTTATCATTAGATGGTCTGTAGTTTGACAATAAAACAAGGAATTTGTCAAGTTGCCAGTACTTCTTTTTCAAGCATTGTATGTTAGCGTAGCATCCTTTGGTTCATAGTTGCAGTCTTTGTAGCATTTGCAGACGATTTACATTAGAATGGCAGGGAGCGGTCAGACATACGGTGTGACATTTTCACTTTAACTTAACATAAAAAACAATTCTGACACTTAATTTATTATGCAATATGGTGTGTAGTAAATTCATTTCCAATAAACTAATTCCTCCCACAGGTTCCTCGTCTTTAATTTTCTCTCTAGCACCATCTGACCTCAAAAAGTGGTTCCACCATGAGGTGGCTCAGAGTGGCTCCTCACCAGCTCCATCTAGAGTAGTGCAGTTGCATGCCGAAATGCTGGACGTGACGTTGCGGCCAATATATATGGATTTACTGTGCCCCACGACCTCAGTTTTTTGTTTCTGCACACCTAGTAGGCTTCTAGAACACAACCTAGGTTTTGGCTAATTTCAATTGAGTCAGACCTAATTACCTCAAGGCCGCAGGTTTCAAGCTCTGCCTAGACTACTGGAGGAACATTCCGTTTTTAAAATGCCTACAGGGTGTGTCTCTACTGCTTTGCGGAGGACCACAACATGGAGGATAGGTAGTGCAGTCAAGGCTATTGGGCAATGCCTCACCTATTACCACACGTGTTGTAAGAGGACCCTTCTCAGTCCCTGGGTTCAGATGCTGAGGAGTCTATGGTGGAGGAGCCCAGTTCGGAACGACAAAAAGAAGCAGCGACATAGAAAGAGATGATCCTCTCAGGGTGACTGTTCCAGCGCCCATTGTTTTTTCTCCAGGTCACAGAATCCTCACATCTGCTCCAGGGATACCTCTGATGCAGGTGGCCCGCCCTGCCCATGACAGTTTCAAATGCAAAGATTGAACAAGCAGAAAGCTGAATCTCAGAGGTCATGCTTGATGTTAGAGAAAACAGTATTTGAGCCTTAAAAATTAGTTTTGGGCATTTTTGTATGATTGAAATACTGAATATTAACGGTATAGAGGGATAATAATGGAATGGTTCCACTGTAACGCGGACATAAAAAGTTGACGTAAAAAACGCAGACTAAAGAATTTGCCCTGAACGTCCACTGAGATGCCTAATCATGTGTTGTGTTCTCCCAGGCCATTTTGTAAATGTCCTTCACTACATGCATTACCTACTCTTACAACTCCCATCTTAATTGTGATGGCTTTGGTTGAATTTAAGATGCCAACTTCATTAGGTGTTGCAATTGTTTTCCTGTTTAGTTCTTAGGACCTCACCTATTCCTTTTGTTTAACCTCAGGATAGCTGTGAAAGGGAACAACGTGTAAGGACTATGCAAGTTTGTGTAATTTCTATCCTATTCTAGCACTTGATTTGAAGACCGAATGAGCGCTGTTTGTTTTATACCCTGGCTAGTGAATTACCAATGTTGCCCTACAGGGACAAACACACTACAACAAAGAGCTGAGGCGGGATTGAACAGACTTATCGGTGTATAGAGACGCCCTAGAAACGCCTTGTACAGCAGTAGGGCAATGCCAGAAGGGCCGAACAAACATCAGAGCGCGAGCCACTGCACCAGGCAGCTGCTAGAGTTTACCAACGTTACTGGCCTATTTACATCAAATGTGATCAAAACACCCCTTTAGGTAGCACTCAAACAGTTGGTCATAAAAGGTAAAGAAATTGCCATTTGTGATTATGGGCCCACATTTCATTTGGTGCCCGGATATATTTTATGCCGCTATCTGACCCTGCCCAAGATATTGTTGTCATAGCAACTGTTTGAGAAGCAACACCTGAATATTGATTGCAAGAATTATCATTTAAACTCCACCCAAAACCAAGATGCACCTTTAAACATGCAGTCCTTTGCCCGTTCGTCTGATGACTGGATCAATGTAAGTAGTCGCATCGTGACTGTATGTGTGTTAGTATTTCTGCCAGAGTGATCAAAAGAGAGTGGGAACGGTGTTCCACTACTTTTATTTGTTTCTGTTTACCATTCCTCTGCTTTTTACGACCATTCTATATAGAGGATTTCTCCATTCAGAAACCTTTTGCAGGTGTAAAGTTGCAATTGTAGCCTTAGTTGCTAGTCCCTTAGACCATTGGAATGCCCGGCCGCAACATTTGTCACATGTTGCATTATGCTCCCACCTACCCTCTCCCCTGCCGAGACCATAGTTCCAGTACTTTTTTTGGTACACTTCTGCCACGCATCTGCCAGGAATTAAGGAGCCAACAGAAAAACTAGGCATTAAGGAACCGACGGAAGAATTGTACAACTCTTTTAGTCGTTAATCTTGCCTCATCTCTGTCAATGGTCATTTATATCGGATACCAGTATTTCTGCGTAGGTTCCTATGTGTGGGACTCTGTGGTGCACAGGTGAAATTAAACGAATGGCCCAGCAACACAGACAATTGCGCCCCTTTTGTGTCTCTCTTCCATACCCTCAACGCAATTACCTCGTCAAAGAGTGATGCATTTAGGCACAGTTTTGGTCCAAGACCTGCCACAAGGTGAAAACCGGTGAAGACTGGTTCCGCTGTTGTTGGGGATGGGAAAGGGCTCGCTAGCTACAAAGTGAATGCTCTTATGAATCCGTAATTTAGAAGAGTTTAATAACCTTTTTCGATGCTTTCCAGTGTGTCACACAATCGGGGTGGACACTCGTTTGTATTGTTTTTGTAAGCCCAGTGCGTATTGGTATTCTTATCATTTGTGTCTCAAAACTGGATGTTTGCATGCATAGAGATGTACTCTCTTTTATGCCTACTTTCCTTCTCTGCACCGCTGCAGCCCAGGCAACACCAGGCACCTAGGCCCCAGCTATCCACGCATCTTTCTTGTCACCAGGCAATACCGAAAATCTCTCCAAACAAACTACAGGGAAAGGCTGATGCGAGGAACACCGGTGGCGCAGTGAAGTAAACAAACACTTGTAGATTAGATTAAGAATAGAGCAAGGGCGAAGTTTAAGGGAAACTCTTCTGCACAGTGGAAAAAGTACAACTCCAAATGTAAACTCATTAACCAATCTACCATCTACACACTAGTTCTGGTGGCAAGGTCTTGAGCCCAGAGGCTGCTAAAGGATTTGATTAACCCTGGAGTGATGTTAGCGAAGGCAACTTAATCAACTACGTGACAACAACTTTTCCGGGCCACAGAAGGAAAATGTTGTCTGCGTGTGTTTCCATGATAGAAAAACTGCTGCAGAAAACCCAGCAAAATGTACAGCAATGCCAGCCACCACCAACCCCGGCCTGATCCTCTTTGCCTCAGCTGGAAACTTCCTCCGCTCCAAGGTTATTCCCAGTTCATTGGCAATCTTGATCCTTTTACTTGACTCAAATGCTGTTCCTATCCAGCAGGTGAACATATGAAAGAAGCCCTGCAAGCCCAGCATGTCCACCACTGCATCTCTTTACTACAATCCTGAAAATAAACAAAGATGGAATTGAATCATGGAAGATTGCCTGCATTAAGTTAAATAAAGATATGTCTTCTAGCGGACGAAGTCAAAGCCAAAATTGGATTAATGTTTTTAAAAGTTAGCTGATAATCACTGGCGCAATCATTAAACACATTAGTCCCATCCCAGTGGGGGCGGGGGTGACGTAGGTGTAGGCAGATGCCGTTCCGGCCCCCTACCTTCATCCCTTCCTCCATGTCCCAGAATGTCCCCAATCTTTTTGCCCTGTGGGTTTGCACTTTGTCATCGAGTCAAAGCGCTAATTTGTTTTTACATAAATGCACGTTGTGTGGCGGTCTACAGGCACTACTCACTGCAGCCTGCAGTCTGCTAGACGGGCCTCATCAGGGGTTGTAACGCTATTACTGCTGCATTACCGCTCCGCCAAAACCGGAGTTTGGGCGGAAAGCTGGAGATTTACCTCCAGCTCCGAGCTGGAGGTAAATCTCCAGCTTTCTGCCCATTTACCGCACTATTACCAATGGTGCTAAATCCCCATAGAGTCCTAATGACTCTGCAAAAAATGGGGAATTACCTCCTTACCACTGCTCAAGTAGCAGTAACGTTATTTGTGTTGGTGGCATCCCGGCGCAGTAACCACTGGGATACCACCAACCTCGTGATAGAGACTTGAAGCTGTGTATGTCTGTGTGTTTGAATTTGTGTGTTTGGGTATGTTTGGTCCCAGAAATCAATAGAAAAGGGTAATAGATTTTAGGTGCTTAATTAATTTTAAAAAAAAAGTGGTTTGAGCAACTGGGACGATTGAAACCAGAGGGTCCCTACCGCTCTCACAAACTCCCTGTGGGCTCTCTGAACCCCAGCACAGATGTCCCTAATCACCAGACTGCCCCCAATTTATTCTAAAGCAAAGTAACACCTGCTGTCTAAATCTTCTGTAATCTAGGAGGGGAAAACCTAAAGGCAGTGGCGTTTTCTATCCATATCCCTCCAGGAATTTTGTAAGGGACACTTCAGGTCTGTTTTCACTGCCTGTTGTCACCAGGGTTTCTCTTCCAATCTCACCTCTCTCTCTTCCAATCTCACTGGATGGCTCTTCACTGCCTCATGCTGTCCCCCAAGTCCTCCTTCTACTAGCTTCCAACACTATCCCTCTCCTCCCCAGTCTCCTTCCTGTCTGACCCTCTTGCTCCCTCACCCAAGCTTGCAACCTTCGGGATCCTCTTTGAGTATGACCTCTAAATGCAACAATTCATCACGACCACTGCGTCTGTGGCTCATATTAATCTTCTCAACATTCAGAAAATGAGCCCATATCTTAGTCACAACTCTACGAAAACTCTAATCTCCAGTCTCGTGACACAGCCTTAACTTTACTACTCACATTCTAAGCAACCTGCCCAGATACGCCCCCCCCCCCACACTTCTACCTACCAACACTAAGCCTGTTGGCTCTCCATGCACAGCCACTCTTTTCAAGTTTGTTCTCCTAGTCTACAAAGCTGTGTGTCTCTCTCGCTTCTCTTTTCTCTCTCCCCTTCTGTTTGTCCCTTTTATCTATCTCTCTGCAGTCATCCCTCCAGGACCTTCCGATTTCCTCCTTCTGTCTCTTGATCCACTCTTCCCATCTCTCTATTTGCCTTTGCTACTCTCCCGAAATATTTTCTCCCCTCTCTACCCTCCAAACTCACCTCTTTTCTCCCTCTCTTATCTTAGCTGTATTTGTAAAGCGTGGCATTCGCCCGGAGGCATCATGGCGCTAATAAGTGAAGAGGAAGGAACTAACCTGGGGAGTCAATGGTCTTAGAGAAGAAAGGTCTTGAGAGCCCACCGAAAAGGGAGGTGGCCTTCGATGTAACGCAGGCGAAAAGGAAGAGAATTCCACGCCTTAGGTGCAATCACAGAAAAGGCGTGTCCGCCGACCCAAGGGTTTCACCCTAGGGGGCTGAACAGTTTTCATACCTTGGGAGCGAAGAGACCTACTAGGTTTATAAGGGCAGAACTTCCACTGAAGGTATTTAGCTCCTGTTTTGTAAAAAGCCATGTGGACCAGGCACAGCGACTTGAATTTAATGCGCTGCTCGACTGGGAGCCAGTGAAGCTGATGCAAGATATGTGTCATGTGGGCGCCAAAGGGAGGGTGAACTACCATTCTCGCTGCCGCATTCTGCAGCAGCTGAAGGCGATGGATCAGGTGCTGCGGGGGAGCCAGATAGAGAGCATTACAGTAATCACTGTTACTGATAACCAACGATGATACCACTGGAGCATGGAATTTCGAAGGGATACATGGAAGAACTTTCCAAAGGGTCCACAGTTTAATATTGGCTTTCTGACAAGCAGAAGAGACCTGTTCTGCCATGGATAGCGAGGAAAAGATTTTTACACCTAGGTCCTTCACTGAGGTCACAGGAGAGGGGAAGGGACCAAAGCTCACGGGCCAAGATGCAGTGGTCCAGAACAGAGAGGGGGTAGCAGTGCCAACCACCAGCACCTCAGTTTTCTCTCCATTAAGTTTGAGCCAATTCAGGGCCATCCAATCGCCAACTACCTTTAGGCAGTTACTCAGACGACCAGCCCTCTCAGGCTGAGTTTAGCGAGACGCACAATAATTGGCGTGTCATCAGCGTAAGAGTAGCAGAGGAAGCCATGTGCATGAATTATTGTAAGAGGCTAAATGTACATATTAAACAAGGTGGGAGGCAAAGAGGAGCCCTGAAGGACTCCGCAGAACAATGTGATAGGAGGGGAGTGAAAAGGAAGCAAAGACACAGATTGTGAGTGGCCTGCCAGAAAAGAAGAGAACTAGGCCAAGACTTGACCACAGAGGCTGGGCGAGTGATCATGGTAGGGTGGTCAATGCTGTCAAAGGCTGACAGATCTAACAGAATCAGGGACCCAACCCCACCCCACCTGGTCAACCAAATGTGACAAGTCATCCACAACTGACACCAGAACTGGTTCGAAAGCCTGATTGAAAAGGGTCAAGGAGGCCAGATGATTCCAGAAAGGCATTGAGACGGGTGGCAACCATGGACTCAAGCAGCTTCATAAGGAAGGGGAGCAAACCAGGCTTCTTAAGCAACAGAATCGCAATAGCATGCTTGAGATTCAGGAATTATCCCTGATGAAAAGGAGTAGTTGACAGCTCCAGTAAGCCAAGGGACAATGTCCTCAGAGATATTTTTCAGAATTGAGAGCGGGATAGGATCACTGGGCGATGCAGACTTTAGACTTTTAATAGCCACCAAAACCTCCTCATCAGAGAAGACCGGGAAAGAAAACCAGAGGCCGACTGCAGTGTCCGGCATGGCGGATGGGTCAACTAAAGGGCCCAACCGCAACGCCTTAGGGCAGATCAGGTTAATGGCATTAAGGATAGTTGCTATTTTACCATCAAAAAAGGTGGAAATGGAGTCACAGAATTCCTGTGAGGGAGGCATAGTAGTCTGTGATTTGACTTACACAATTAAAGACTGGACCGACTCGAATAGAGCTTTAGGCTTGTTGATAGACTGTTTGATCTTAGTATTTAAAAAGGTTTGCTTAGCTGCAAAAATACTCTCTACTCTTTTTTTCAAAAAAAAAACTTAATTTTTCCACTGACGGTTACAGCATATCAGTAACATTTTCATACATTTTGATAGTGTATTACTGTAGCATATCATTACAGCACCATGGCAGGTTAGTTTAGCCTACTATAGGGCGATCAGACCCTGTCTTCGATTGTGACTCGTCGTGGGTGTCCGCCAAATAGCGGCAGAGCGGGGCACATATGTCTTTTGGCCGACCTGTGGGCACCACTCCCATGACATAACTCTCCTCCCATTCATATACAGAAATCAAATTGTTGAGCCATGCCTGGATGTGGGGGCTGCTTTCACCTTCCAGTTTCTAAGGATGTTACTTTAGGCTACCGCTGCCCGCAACGTAGAAGGATCTTCGTATCTTAATGGGTACTTTTCCTACGTCACTAAGCAATTATTTCAATGGGGTGGCAGGAATGTGGGTGTCGAGTATCTCGCTTAATGTGGTGGCCACTTCTTCCCAGAATTGTCAGATGGTTGGGCATTCCCGATACATGTGTATAGATTTGGCGTACAGGATTTTGCATTTAGGGCACAGTTCCTACTTAGCCCGGACAAACTTCGCAACTTTCCCGGGGGTGATGTGTAGGTGGTTTAAGATTTTGAATTGTACTAACCTAAAGTTGGCATTAAGAGAAATTGATTTGGTAAACTGATATATAATATTTAGCCCATTGTGTGTCCTCAATTATTATGTTTAGGTCCCTTTCCCATTTTGTTTTCATTGTGTTCTTGGAAGGAGAGTGGGACTGCACGGTATTATATACCGTGGCAATGTTCCCTTTGAACCCTTCTTGTGTCATGATGTGGAGCATGAACGACTGGGGTACCGTTTCAGCCAGGAATGAGGGCAATCTGCGTCTACAGGCTGCTTTCAGGTGGTGGTATTGTAACATTGTGATGATCCCTGATCCAATCTTTCCTTGTACCTCCTCCAGCTTTACAAACTTACCACCGGGAAATAGATCCCCCACCGTCATTTCCTTCACTGGGTCCCAGTCTCATTGCAGCATTGTCCAGTGTGGGGACAATGTCAGAGTAGTGCCAGAGAGGGGAGGAGGACCAATATGGTACTGTACATTCCACCCTCTGGAACAATGCGGCCCATGCCCGCACTATGCAGGTCACTGGGTCAGCCTCACCAGCGCCTCCGCTTTTCTTAGTGAAGATCATGGAGCGTAAATCAGTGGGGGCGGCAGCGTATTTCTCCACCTGTATGTGGGCATATTTTTCTGTGTTCTGGAACCAGTATTTTGCAAAATGTGCTTTGCAGCGTGGTAATAGAGTACGAAATCTGGGGCAGCCAGTCCGCCTGTGTCCTATTTCTCACATAGATTAGGCCAATTCAGTCTAACCGTACCCCCCCCCACACGAAGTTGTAGGCTAGTTTCTCTAACTTGTTGAAGAATGTACGACCGGACCATATTGGTATGTTGCTAAACAAATATAGTAGTTTTGGTACAACAACCATCTTCAGGAGGGCTATGCAGCCATACATTGATATTGGGAGTTTATTGCATACATTTTGTTTGGTCTCAAGTTGTGTCAAGTATGGTTCTTAGTTGGTGGTATACAGAGTGTGTCTGTCAGTGGCCACTACAACCCCTAGGTAATGGGCTGAGCTTGGGGACCAATGGAAGTGTGCTGTGGCATCTGGCCTACAGCCCCCTGCGTCAGAGGGATGATTTCAGTTTTGGTCTGGTCGATTCTATACCCCGAGTACTTTGCAAATTCTTCTACATCCTGCATTACCGGGGCCAGGGTGTTTTCGGGGTCTCTAATGTGTAACATGGTGTTGTCCGCATAAAACAATATGAACTGGGGGGGCCCGGATCCGGACTCCTCGTCATGAATGCCTGTGCCGTAGATATGCCGCCATGCCCTCTATATTGAGGGCAAAGATGAGGGGGGGGAGAGGGCATCCCTGATGCTTGCCTCTATGAAGTGCAAACCTGGGTGATAAAGTGTGATTAGTTCATATTCCGGCTTTGGGATCTTTGTATAATAAAACCTAGGAACCTTGGGCCGAACCCCAGCCGCCCCAGCGTGGCGTACATGTACCTCCAAAATACGGAATCAAATACTTTTTAAGCATTGAGCATTATCGCCATCACCTTTGCCGTTGGATCGAGCTGGGATATTATAGCAAAGAGACTGTGTAAATTTAGGGAGGTGGATCTCGTGGGGATGGATTCCGACTGATTAGGGTGTACCAGCTTGTTCATGTGTCGTAGCAGCCTATTTGCAATGGCTTTAGCGAATATTTTGGTGTCTGTGTTTATTAGGGACAAGAGGCGGTAGGATGTGGGTTCGTGCAGGGGTTTGTGTGGCTTGAGCAAGACAGTAATGATTGCTTCCCTCATGGACGCCGGTAGCGTGCCAACTGATGGGGCCTCCTCCCAAACCTCCAATAGTCTAGGGGGCAGTTCCGCCCTCTAGAATTTATAAAAGTCTGCAGGGAGCCTGTCGGGTCCGGGTGCCTTCCCTGCTACCAAGTCTTTTATTGCCTGCCCAATTCCCTCTACTGTGTTCCAGTATTTCTCTGTCCTCATGTTCTAGTGTGGGTAGCGGGAATGAGTCCATATATTGTTCTAGTTTGCTCATTGACACTTGGTCCGCATTTGCGTATAGCGCTGAGTAGAAGTCTGAAAAGACCCTGTTCATCTTCTCTGCATCCGTACAAACTGGCCTATTCACCCCCACAATACTCGAGATTGGTCTAAAACCGTGTTCAGCCTTGATCAGATTTGCCAGGGTCTTGCCAGACGTATTCCCCTCGCTATACCGCCTGGCCCTTATTGGGGGTGTAACGTATAGTATTTCTCGGTCGGCTAGGACCCTCGACCTCTCTAGCTGATCTTGTAAAGGCTTAAATCTCGGCCCCCGGTGACTGTGAGTGTGCATTTTCGAGGGACCGTAGAGAGTTTCTGCTTGGTGTAATTCCTTTCTAATATCCCATAGCATGCCCAGTGTTGGAGACAGTAGGCGCCCCCTTAAACAGACCTTTGAAAGATTCCCATACGGTGGCCACCGACTCCACTGAGCCCAGATTACAGTCAAAGAATTCTGTTATGTCCACCCACAAGGGTTCAATGATGGTTTTGTTGCGCATCAATGTTGGTGGCATTCGTCACAACCGAGGACCTTGCTCTATGTTAGCCAGTTCCAGCAGAACTGGTGAGTGGTCCGACATCGTACGTGGGAGGATGGTACATTCTATAACCTGGGGGGGGATGTATTCTGGGGAGCCAAGCCAGTAGTAAATGCATGAGCTGGAGTTGTGTACCGGGGAGTGGAACATGTATTCCTCCAGGGCGGGATGGAGTTCTTCTCTCCATGAGGGGTAATATAGACATACCTTGGAGTATCGCCAGTGTGGCTTTGGTGTGTGATCTGGCTGTCCCATCTCTCTGTGGATCTAAAATACTGTTAAGACCCCCCCCCCCTCCCCGGTCATATGGGTTTTGATCTCCCAGAGGTGAAATCTGCGATATAACAGAGGTAAAAATCCGGAGCATCTTTATTAAGGCCAAATGTGTTGATCAGTGTTACCTCTTGATTTCTCAGTATGCCCCATACGATTACGTAACGTCCCTCTGCATCAACCTTGGATCTAGTGAGTTGGAAACCCATGCTTTGATGTATAAGGGTCAATACCCCCCTGGACTGTGAGGAGTAATCTGTGCCTATCCGCAAAGGACCCCAATCTCGGACAAATGACTCCACCACCATCCTTCTGGCATGCGTCTCTTGCAGTAAAAGGATATCAATCCTATGCAACATTTTTCGTGCCTTAACAGGATTTGCTAGCCCTCTGATATTCCAGGTGAGGAGCCTAATCCCATGATTCAGCCCTGGTGTCGCCATCCACAAACTGTATATACAACGTTACCCCTTCTGTTGACCACTCTGTACGTTCTGTAACCTTCACAACCGTCAGTTTTTCCATTAACCAACTGCCCCCGCGCCCCTTTCTTCCTACCCTCACCATACGACAACTTTGCTGTCTGTAATAGTGGCCGGCTCCATGCAGCCACAACAGAGAACATCACAACTTTCCACCCAAATGAGCCACATGTTATGACTCAAGCGGAATTAGAGAACCTCAAGTTGTATCTGCCATGTGGGCCATGCAAATGTGCACTGCTGTTGATCTTGTTCCGGGCCACTGCTTGTTGGAGCTGGAACGTTCTGTTCAGTGTAGGCCATGGCCGCCTCCGGGGTTTTAAAGAAAGGTGCCCTACCAGCGTGTTGCACTTGTAGTTTAGCTGGAAACATCATGGCGTAGGGTATTTTCCTTTCTCAGAGTACCTTCTTGACGTGGTCGTATGTGTACTGGATGCCTGCACCCCATTCGAGAAGTCCGGGTAAATGTGAATTCTATTTGAATCCTATGACAAAGGGCCCTTTTCTCGGGTCAGGCGGAGTATCTGATCCCGGTCACAGCAATTTAATAGGCATGCTATGATGGTGCGCGGAGGGGCAGCCGGTTTAGGCAGCGGAGCCAACTATGTCTGGGCCCTCTCGATGAGGAACTGTTGTGAGAACTGTGGTTTCCGGGAACATATTACGGATTGCCTCCTCCAGGAACACCTCCATCGGGGTGTTTATGGGCTTCTCTTCCATGCCCACCACCCAGATGTTATTGCTGCGGGATCTCGATTCTAAGTCATCACATTTAACCCAAACCGCTTTCAGGCTCTTCTTTTATGTCTTCAATATCTTTGCCATGTGTGAGGCCCGTGTCCTCCAGCACACCCACCCTAGTCTCAGCTTCTGTGACCCTAGCATTCACTTCTGGAAATCCGCTCTAATGGAGACGATGTTATTACCAATGTCATCCAGCTTGTTGTTTACCGCTGAGAAGCCTGCTTGTAGTGCCGTCATGTAGGAGTCCAGGTTCCTTTCTGTGTATGGTAGGCTAGTCGTTGGAGTTGCCTGTGGGGCTCCCTCATTTTCTTCCATGGAGTTTGCACTTGTGAAGGCGTCCATGGGGCCTTTCTTGATTTCCTTGGTGCCTCGTGTCATAGCAACCCTAGATGATCCGGCAGGAATTTATGATTATGTGAATGTGCTTCTGTTTGCTGGTGCTCCCACTCCTATCCACCAGCTTTGTTCCCTTGTTGGGGGTCACGGCACTTTAGATGTTGCCCACTCCTGTGCCTCGAGTATTTTGCACTGCGCCTTCCATTGCGAGCGTAGGATCTCTATTGTACAATGCGTTTATATCGTTGCTGAAGGCATTCAGTCCTAGCGTCCCCCCTATGTGCACCGTGCGTCATGCCTGCCCTACTCAGGGCCCTGGATATCTGTGCACTGCGGATCAGCTCCTTGCAATACCGGCCTCCACCCGGTGTATTTCTGAGGCAGATGCCCGTTTGCTGCGGATCAGCTCCTTGCAATGCTGGCCTCCACCCGGTGTATTTCTGAGGCGGATGCCTGTTTGCTGCGGATTAGCTCCTTGCAATGCTGGCCTCCACCCGGTGTATTTCTGAGGCGGATGCCCGTTTACTGCTATTGCTGTGTCACGGGTGTCTATCACTTATGGAATTCACTTTTTTTCTGTCTAGCGGTATCTCGCTGCGTATTCTAGTGTCCGGCTTACTCCCTGGCAGCCCCACCAGCGGCGCTGTCGAGGGTCCCGCGTGGTTTGGTGCGGGACCCCGGTCTGAAGTACTGGACTGTATTTCTCCTTGAGCGTTGTGGAGCCTTGCGCAAGTGCACGCTGTTAGGTTTTCTACCAGCCTCTCTACGTGTGCCCTCCCTGGCTTTGTGGTCTCGCTGCGGGGCTGTGCTTTCCCCTGTCACCAGGTATTCTTACTGCCTCCCTATGTTCTTCGATGCACCTCCATACGCCTTGGCTTTGCTGATGGGGACCCGCCACTCCTATGGGCCACTCTGAGTGCCTGACTGCTCCGGTTCGGTCACGTTACATTGTGCAGTCGGATGTTCCAGCTCTGCTCCGTTCTCCAATGATAGCCTGTATTCTTTCGCTTCCTGGGTTGATGTTAGGGAGAATTATCTGTTTAGGCTGAATTTCCTAACCTAGTGAGTCCCCCAGCAGCTTTGCTGGATTTTTGGGGTTTATTTTTTTCTCCTGCCAAGAGTGAGACTCTTTTACCGTCACTTTTGGGCATGATTTGAGTGTGTTTCTTTGAATCTAAATGTGTTTAATGGGCTATGGGGTCTTTTACTCCATAGGGCTTCATGTGTTTTTGTGATATGTGTTACACAGCACCCTCAGTGCAGTGACACAGGGGTGTCATAGTGACCCCCCAGTATAGACTCCATACCCTGGGACTGACTACTGTCTCCCAGGGAATGTAAAGTCACCATTGACTTTACTAGTCTTAAATTCTGAACAGAACCAGTACAAACCATCATATTGTGGATGTACTGGCTGGGGCAATTCGATTGCCCCAGGGTCTGTTAGTCGAGGGGGTACGTCTCCGTCCCCCCTGATCGAGTTTTGGTTGGTGGCAGTGGATACTACTTTTTATATTCAACCGCAAATATTTTCCTATGGGATTTCCCATTGTTTTAGGCTACTATATTTATTTAATTATTTACGGTAACCTCGAACATACCGCCGGTTTATTTAATTAATATTAATTCTCCGGTTGGTATTTTTTGCCAAAACTTGATTCTAAAATGGCGTTTGTGTTCTCTTCTGTGACTCCAACCCAAGTCGAGCCCTTTGTTCCACTTTTTGTTCCACTTTTTGGCGGGCTAGAAGCCCTCCAAAGTGGTGCCACTCTGTCTGGGGTACTTAGGAGGGGTGGAGGGGGATTTAGGCACCCTGGACTGAGTTGCCTAGGCAACTCAAGTCGCACTCCGTCCTGATTGGCCCAAGTGGCGAGCCGGCTGGCTCACCACTTAGCATGTTTGAGTGACAGCTAGGCTGAGTGAATGGGGGTTTTCTGCATAAAAGCAGGGCTTTGGGGACTGGAACTTCAGAAGTCGCCACAGGACCTAAGAATTCGACGAGGGAGAAGCTGAGCCGACCTTCCACGACACCACCACTCGTGGAGCCCTGCTGGACCGGCTCACCACTTTTCCCAACGACAGAGGAGATCTCCCGCCGGAGAGTCTTCTTCCTTTGACTGGTGGGGATAACCAGTTTCACCGTCTTTTCACCTTCCCGACGTACCTCGTGGCCGCCTTGCCTGTGCCAAGCACCCCGGCAACCGGGATACCACGTTTTACCACGACCGCGAAACAAAGGTACCACCTTTTAACCGGAAAACTCCACGGCTGGTTTCTTCCCTGGTAGTGCAACGACCTTCATCTTTCCTCCAAGTCGAGATCTTCTCTTCCCCTGGACGACGATGCAACTTGCACCCACTACCAGGAACAACTGCCACCGCTGGATGATCCTTCCCACTTAAGGTACCGTGTCCCGCCTGGCTTCCCTTGCTACCGACTGTACGGGGTAGATTTAGTCCCCGGCTTTCGAACCTGGGTTAGCCTGGGACACCATGGCTAAACTTTCCTAAGCCTCTCTAAACTCTTTTCGAACCCTCTGCAAGACTTTCAAAGCCTAGTGTAACTGTGTGATCTTGGGCGCATTTGTGCTCTGCTCTCTCTAAGAGTGGGCCCAGCCTTTGGACTTTGGCTCACCAGTGACTTTTTGCTCTTCTGCCTTGCTAACAGTGTTCCTGAACCTTAGAGTGGTGTACCTTTCCATATTCTGTCTTTCTCCCTCCCTTTTTCACAAACTTATTGGAGTGCCATCTAGTTAAGCGCTCACCTCTGTATGAAAATAAGTGGTGTTTGACTGTGAGTTATCTGATAAGGGAAAAGGGGTGTATATATTACAATAGTAACTGTGTTTAGAATATTTTACAACAAGAGTGCTGGAGTGTTTCAAACCGTGTGTTTTTAAATAAATAATTATATACTTTGATACCAAAGCTCTGGTCAGTGTTTGCTTGTATTATTGTATCTGGGTGCCTGTTGTGTATACTTTGCATACTGTCTAACTCTTCTTGAGGGACGTCTGACTGCTCAGCCACAGCTACCAGGTAAATCTGGGTGGTACAGACTGCTACCAAGTGGGTTTACTGCCAACACCTGTAGTCTTAAATCTTTTGCAGTGTTCCCTAAGGGAACTGCACAGGTTTCTGCCTAACAGTCGAGGAGAGGGGGGCAGAGGTCCTTTGGTCCGGGCAGGCCGTTCTCGTTTCTAGGCCGGGCTCACTGGACCACGGCGGTCACCTCCACAGGCTCCCGTCTCCGTAACAGGCACCACAGTTTTGGTGCGCAGGCTGTGCGGTACACACAGGATCGTACCAGATGACCAGTGGTTGTTTTGGACCTTACACCGCGCAGTTATAATCAAAACCTTCAGGGATGCAGCCCGCACTTTACAGCAGTCGGAATCAGCAGTTCATTTTTTAAGAGGTTCCTTCTTTCCGCAGTATACTGTAATAATGATTTATTCATTGCGAAGCTCAACACCCCTACTCTCTCTACTCTTAATCCCTTATCTTGGCATCTTAATCCTGATCAGATCACATTCTTTCCACCTCTCTCCCAACTATCTTCCTCCTGCTTCACTCCACCCTCACCACTACTCCAACTACCACCTTTCACTCCCTTAAAACTATTCTACCATACTCTTATTTCCACTCATTCTCACTTCCTCTGTAAATCCCCTTCACTCTTCTCCCTCTCTATTTCTCTCTCACCTTTCATACCCCCTCACTTCTCTCAACCGGTTCCACCCTCTCTCGCACACAATAACTTACCTGCACTCTCTCAGAACACTGCCATAGTCTCCTCAGGATTCAAATCCACTGTCCGCCCTATTCATGGCTGCTTGGTGCACCACTGCAACACCTGACCTCAGCTGAACACCTTGCAATCCCCTCTGTACCCAATCCTACCCACTTCAGACACTCCTCCCGTCTCCCATTGGACTCCCTGTTCACCTGCTGCCATTGGCCAATCTCTGGCAAAGCTATTTTCTTATGGTTTGGACTTCCTCTTGAAGGCATTAATAAGGCTTTTATCCCCACCCCTTTCTGTCGCAATGTGAGCATTGGAAGCCATGTGCCCAGGATGCCATTTGTTGGCGGATTTCTTCCTGTGCTGGTGCGTTTTGTTCATAGCTACGCTTGGGGAGATTTCTGTGTCACGTCTCCTCTACAGTCCCTTCTCGCTCTCAGCTCACTTTCATTTTCTCCACCATTCCCCTTTGTGTAGTTGGTGGGTCGGGTGTTTGGTGTCTCATCCCTTTTTGGCAGGAAAGTCCAAATCCATGCCATGGCTGGTCTCTATTCCATTCCCTTGCTTCCAGTCTGGGTTTTCTTGGTTTCATCAAGCATTTTCTGGGAGTCGCTGTTTTGAAAAAGACAAATAACTCTTGACCAAAAGAGAGGCTGACCGTCAATGTGGGAGACACAAGGGTGCCAGCAGTCGCACATAATACACACTCCAGAAAGGCAGGGACTGAGCCCCTCCAACTACCTAATTCTGCCTCTGGGGTAGGACAGGCTTGCCATGCACCCTGGTAGGTTGCCTACCCCATGTCGGGAGCGGTCCCCGATCCCTCCCACCCGGACAGGGACCTGATCCTGACCCTGTCACAAAACGCTGGCATATATTGTGGGTGTGACATCAGTGATTTACGGTATGAATTCTTGCAAAACGCTCCCGAGTACTGTTGGTGACCTGGCATCTATATGTGTAACTCTGGACAATTGATTGTAAATGATATGACTGTTTAAACCATTTATCTCCGATATGTTAATGTAAAATGCACCATTTGAAGGGAGGATAGCTCACAACGAAGACAACACGGAGCAACACAGGTTCGATCCCCCGGTACGTGCTTAGAAACCACTGTGTATTAAGCATGTTCTAAATAACCTCTCAATCAATCAGTCAAAACTGTCATGATCTCTGCTTCCAAAAGGTCAGGACTTACCCAACTCCCTTGGAAGCAGACCCATAACCCAGGTTCCGAGTGCCAATCAGTCCCAATTGGGACCTTTTGGACCCTGTCCTGGCGCCAGTGGCACCAGGCTCATAAATATGCCCAGTCCCAGCGCTGGAAGCGCCGGGCTCATAATGCTTGGGTGGACTTACCTGCAGCAGACCATGCTGCTTACTTACCTGCCAGTTGAGCCTCTGATCCTCTTCTGTTTGGGACTACTTTTCCTGTTGGGTGGGGCAGGAGCCACTCCCTAGGTTCAGAACACTGGAACTCTTCTGGAAAGCAGGAACTCTTTTTCTTCTAGGCGAGGCTGTGGAAGGAGACACCTAAGCACTACAGGAGGCTATTTAAACCACACCCGATGGATGAATCTTGCTTTGCGTTATTCTGCATCCTCTGCAGCAGAACGCTCATCGTGTCTTCTGCATCTGATCCTGGGCCTAAGGGAAAAAGGCTTACCATCCTGAATCCAGTCTTCAGCAACACCTATAAAGACAAGAAAGAACAGGTTAGCACTACGGTCTTCAGTGACAGCGCATCTCTTACCTGGTCCATTGGCTGTCACCAACGCCTCGCGCTGCATTCCGGCATCCGAAAGACAAAGGCTTACCTACTCTTCGCGTGCTCCAGAGGTCTTTGCACTGCATTCCGGCATCTGAAAGACAAAAGTTTACCAACTCTTCGCACGCTCCGGAGGCCTTCGGCGCTGCATCCCGCATCTGAAAGACAAAAGAAGGTGCGTTTAAAGACATTGGGTAACTTTAATACTCACGTGCCATTACTCCTTCCCACGCCGAACCCAGTGGGTATTCCGGCACCCTTCAGCAGCTTCGAACTTGTACCTGCAAGATAAAAGGACAGTTAGTGCGCATCGTGAAGCAGGCAACAAGCGCTTACTTACGTGCTTCCAGGCGCTTCTATTCCTCACACGGGTTCCACCCTCAACTCACTTCGGCCTGTCATCCGCCATCGCCGGAACCCTGCAAAACAAGAGACATCATTACAAAAGACTTTTAAAGACATTTGAAATGCTCGGAACTTACCGTTCGTGCAGTAAACGACGGACAGCAGTCCTCTGAAGTCAAGAGGCCTGCACCCTTATCCAGTGAAGAAACTGGTTACGGCACCCTGCCCCGAGGCAGATGGAGAGCACGGCGTTCACTTACCTAAGACATCTTACTCTTCGAGTCAGACATACAGTGCACAGAGGTCCAGCCCAAAGAGCCAACCGTGTGTTACACATCACCTTTGAAGATACGGTATTCGCCCAGTCAAGACCGGCGCCTCTGCGGGAATCAGGTGAGCGTTACAAAAACCCATTGTGTCAAAAATAATTCTCAGGATGAAGAACTAACCTGCCAGCCTGAGGCCTGCTACATTCTTTTGGGATGCTCACTATGCTAATTCACACAAGATATGAAAGCCCCTCCACTCAAAATATTCACCAACCGTCTGAACCTGAATGCTTTAGAATGCTGGTGCCCCCTCAGGAGCCACCCACCCCGGCACCAAAACCTGCCTCTGACAATGCTCTCCGCCAAAGTTGCATTCATTCTCTGCCATCTGCTTTTTAAGGTTCAAGTTATTGAAACAAGTGCATGCTGCTGAAAGGTTTTCTAATGTCCCCCATATTACCTAAGAAACTAACTACCAGGTACAGCATAAACCCAAAGATTTAGGATCTCTATGCACCCATAGTCAAAAGGCAGACCCGGAGAGAGGATGAAGGGATTAGTGTTGTCAAACGTCAAATACTAAGCAGTATTCTACTCCAAAATAGTTCAAACTCAAAAGATGCAAAACTGAAATGAACATTTAAAAACATTTGAAACCTCAGCTGACACGATTTTCTTTTTATTCGGCTAAAAGAAATTGAAGGCAATTGAAATGCAAACGTATTAGAGAAAACCCACACTAACCAAAAAGACAGCACCCCCAAATGCAGATCCACAAACATCAACAGTGCAACCCAATCTCTTGAAATGCTGAGGCCAAAAGTAAGGGCTCAATGAAGGTGCTGCGAGAAAGAAACCCACAGAAGGAATGTAACACTAGTCAAAGATGCACTGCTTGCAGCTCTTTATGTGATAGCACAAGACCATTTAAGTGACCAGTTCCATTTTGGGTTGTCAATGGTTAAGTGTAGGATTGCCCTATGCCTCAAGTCACATTTATTTTATAGACCTCACTGTTGGGTTTCCATTATCATTTTGGCCTTGATACTGCGGGCCCGACAAACATTTTGCCATGCCATTGTTCCGGCATTATGTTGTGACCCAGCCCTGTGCACCCCGTCCCTGTTAGAATACATGAGGTGGTGCAAGGACCGGGAGGATAGCTCGGGGGTAACCTGCTCTCCTTTGGAACATGACGCAACATGGGTTTGATACCCAGTACAGCGCTTAAAAGATGGAGTCTGGCTTTTAGTGCGCTATGGATGACCAATACAAATCAATGGAAATGCTGCTTACTTGAACACCTGTATACCGGATAAAAACAACTTTTAAACTTAGTTACTGACCTGGGTGTTTTCTAAGCCACGTCTTGAAATATTATGCTAAGACCTAAATTACTCCGATACCGACAACACGAGAATAGCCCTCTAAAGAGTGCTCTTTCTTATAGATGGTGATGCAAGCAATGTTATGCAAAGGTTTGGATTCAATGTAGTTAGCAGTAGTGACCCTCAAGGCTATCCCCAGGGGAGGTCCAAAACCCATCTGTACTCTGGGAGGACACAGCTTACCAGCACCGCCCTCCCCTGTCCTGTGTAGCTGACACCCGACAGCCATGGGTACATCAAACGTCTTTGGCCATGGGCAGCCTGATTAAAATGTGAAGACACGTGGATTTGCATCTCCATTGTCAAACCTTGCTGGTGGCGGCGAATACAGAAGAGTGTTAATTAGCATGAAGTGACAATGGAGACCAAGCGCCAACACCTCTTTGTAATGCAATGTGTCAACTTGATACTATTACCCCTCCTTGGTATGAAAGGGCAGTGAATGTCCTGTCTGGAACCACTCCTTTCAGAGCAGGGAAGAATGTGAATTGTAGGAGACAAAGTCTTCCTGCAACCCCCCTACTTCAAAGGAGGCCCACGTTGTGATCAAGCGCCTCATAGGGCTTAGTTAATTAAGGAGACACTTAGATGTACAGCAGATAGGAAGATGGGCGGGACTACCCCTGTCTGTTGTCAAGCACCTTGGTTCTGACCTGAAGCATCACTGAACATTGTGGTGGAGACCCAGGATTGGCTCACTTAAATTAGGCTTCCCACCAATTCCTGGGCCTCATTTGGCTTTAAAGGAGGGCTGAGCCCCTCACTGATCAGATAATCTGAAGACTTTGGAACGAGTAACATGGACTCATTTGGACCCGAGCTGAAGGTACAGTCTACCTTACATCTTGCGCCAATGAAAGAAGGCCAGGAGTTCCAAGAGGGAAGCAAGATCCCTCACCTAAACATCTCCCAGGGAACAGAGGGAGATACCAGACCCGGAGTACCTGTTCAGCAGCTCCTGAACCGGTATTCAGCAAGCACACAGCATGCCCTGCTAGGTTATCAAGCTTCCTAGGTGGGAAGTGCCGGAGAGTCTCTGGACAAAGGAAAAGGCTGTTGCCTGCTAACATCCTGAGCTTTGGGCCGTCTACCTTCAAAGGGCACAAGCCCGCTGAAGAAGAGTGCCACACAAGCATCACCCAGCATCCATCTTTTTAAGGACAATTTCGAGACAGTCTAGTCCTCGAACCACATCTGGCTGCACCGCTGACTGTTGTCACGCTGCAGTCGCCAGAGCCGCCCGGGACGCCTTGACCAGCATTCCAGACCCACCAACCAGCACAGCAAATGATTCTTCGCCCCAAGCCACCGTGCCAGACAGCCTGCAGACATCCATCCAGCCTCGCTTGACGAACTGCCTGCCGACTAGTACCCGCAGCTGTCTCCCGCCTCTTTCTCAGTCTCACTGGCTGCGACATGCCCTGGAACTGCCTCAACGCTGTCGAACACCAAGTACTTCTTCAGCACCAGGTACATTGTGGTTCTGCCCCCCTGGTCCTTCTCTGAAGGCCTCTAGAGACAGTTACAACCCTTTGCATCTTTGGTGTTGAAACCATATAACCTTGAATTGCTTTTCCAACTACCCTCCTGTTAGTATCCAGAGTGCATCCCTTTCTTTTGTGAAACTGTCCTCTGTGTTCCTTTATAGTGTGGGTTGTAATTGTAGTGTGCTTGAACTTTCTGTTGTAGTAGTAATAAATTCGATATTTTTAGACAACCTTGACTGGACAGTCCCTTTTATCATTGGGTAATAATTGTATTTTCGCTGTGTTGCAAGTAACCAACGATCCACGACCTTGCAGAGATAAGCCTGCCGTTCTGTCCCTGTTGCCAAATTGTACAAGGAGGTCTTATAATTCACTTGTATTCCAATCTGTTCGGATCTCATCTGGTGTACTAGAGGTGTGGGGTTGATTGATGGTTTAGAACCATATATTCATCCCTGGACCACTGGTGCCCCGGAAGTTGATTCATCACAGCAGTTGTACCCCTTGCTCTAGTATCCTTAATTGTAAGGAAGAACAGAAATCGGGACAGCAATGAAAGGAGGTTTTAGAACGCTTGCAGCAACCAGCCTAGAACCATATTCTGCTTTGCCCCCAAAAGTGGTACTCGAGACACACCCTCAAACTTGCTACCATAACACAAAGGTTCAATACCGTGTATGAAACTTATCTAATTGTATGTAATTCAGTGTAACCAAGCTTTCTCAATGCGCCCAGATACCTTAGGGCAGTGGTCTTCAAACTTTTTTGGCCTGGGCCCCCCCCTGAGCAAAGTTTGGGCAGGCCGGGCCCCCCAAAAGTGCCAGATGGACAGTATGTAGAAATCGCTATGAACTTTTGCGTGCCGTCACCGCACCCTACTCCCAGTAAAGACCCTGGGCTCTCCCCACCCTACTCCCACCACTATCCCAGTGCTGCCGCCCATCCTGCTCCCACCACAGTCCCATAACACAAGCATACACACATCCATACACATTTAAATAAAAAAATAAATCACAATAAATGTACCTTCTGCAGGGGCGTGCGCGTGGTTGCTAAAATGCCCCGCTCCAGGTTGCTCTGCCCGTATGTGCGAGGAGGAGGGAGCAGGAGCACCCCCTCGCACATACATACATGCAGTGCCCCAGCCAGCATTTCCAATGAGCTATGCAAGGCTGGCGAAGCAAAACACCCCCAGCGTTGCATGGCTCAGTGATCATGTGCGGCTGGGGAAATTAACTGTCAAAGGCAAACAGTGTTTCCCTTTGACAGTTCAGCCAGCCCAGGAGCACTCCCTCAGCTGGAAAAAGCAGCTGAGGGAGTGCTCAGTGTTTCACTGGGCTGGCTCCTCGGCTCCTCCATAATGGGTGAGGTGGCCAGTGGGTGGACGCCCCTTCACCCATTATGGATGACCCGGCAGGCTTGGACTGGCCTATAGGGCAATAGGGCAATGATCGTACTGAAAATGCAAAATGCTAGTGTAGGCCAGTAAAAATGGGCCACTTTTTTGGCCAATGTGGGCCAGTTTGAGGAGTTACTTCACTATGCAGCTAGTAGTTTTAACCATTGTTGCTGAATAAATATTCTTTAAATATCACAATTTGTTTACATTTGAACAAAAAACAACTCCTTGGGAACTATTCAAACAGTCTGTGACTAAAGGACTGAATATCCATTTGCAACTGCTGGCCATTTTTTCATTGGTGCCTAAAACCGTTTTATGGTCCAGTCTGACCATGTGAGCTGCCCCCTCCCATTTCCTCCAATCTAAAAAAATATATATATTTTTTTATTTTTTACATTTCATGCTGGGCTCTGGACCCCCCCCCACCCCCCCCCCGATGCGGCGAGCACCACACTTTGAAGACCTCTGCCTTAGGGTGAGGTGCGCTTAACAAATCAATAAACAAACAAATAAATAAATTAAAACTTAGAATAGTTAGGAAAAAATAATTTTTCCCCGATCTTACTAATACTCCATAACTTTTTGTCTGTATAGTTGGTGTGATGAATCCCGAGGTGTCGTCACTGCTTTAGATGGGGAAACCCCTTCCCATGAGGCGAGGGAGATGAGGCCGCTACCCAATATTATCCCTGGGGTTGGTTCTCAGATGGAGGATCTCATGGGGAGGGACGACCCCATTGAGAATAGTGATGATTCTGGGAAAACCCAGTCCCCCTTTGACCTTCACACCTTCCCCTACAAACTCTCCAATTCCACACTACCCAATGTCCCTTTGTGTTTTTGCAATATATCTCAGGGAAGAACTTCTAGGCTGAGGAAGAGGTCACGGAGAATGAAGATCACTGACAAGAACAAATGCATGCGTTATAGCCTTTTGGAACAATCCTATTGGTCAGCTTTCATTCATAGGCAGTGAGAAAAGAGAAGGATGGCTTTTTGATTGCTGGCTCAACATGCACACAGGAACGTGCCCAGGTGCACGCAGGACAGCAAAGAGAGGCAGGTGGTGTCCGAGAGAGGGACGTATTCGCAGAAGGTTCGCAACGCAGAAGGCAGACCGGAGAAGAGGCCGAGCTCACTGGAGTGCAAGGAAACCACTGCCGAACTACAGAGGAGACACGCAGAAGACCAAGGAAGGTCCCAGTGAGCCAGAGAAGCCACAAAAGCTCCTGGGGAAACCCACGAACAACCAGATGGTGACGGCCAAGGCCCTACAGGTACAAGGGTGGCTAGTCCCAGGGTTGGGGCAGATGCAGAGAGTACTGTGAGGAATCTGAGGGCATCGTCCCACCTACCCCCCAGGATCTTCCTCTCAGGTGGCCAGCAAAAGACCGTTGCTGTTGGATCCTGACCCTGGGGTTGGATATGCGAGGGAGGATCACCTTGGGGAGTGGGGAGAGGATGTCCTCCGGTGAGACATGGTACCCCTTTCCCTTATGAGAATGAGCCCTACCCTCCCCCTGCCTTCATAGGGTATTGTCAGTATTTATCCCTTCCACACACACCAACTGTCCCACAATGTATTTATTTTATTTATTGTTTGCTTGTTATTGTTTGCTTGTTAGGCGCTTGTATAGAAAGTGCATTTTGTTTCAAAGCGCCCACAGTGTAACAGGGAGGGGACATAGGGATATGAGACATTAAAATACATAAAAAGAAAATACAGTGGGGGGGGGACAAACCTACTATGCCTTGTGAGTATTCAGAACTATGCCTTTAAGATGGCACGAGGAAGAGGCAACTAGGAGTGATGCACACTTCTATTCAGTTTGACCACTTTGGTGATGAGACGAGGAAGAGGACTAAGGAGGAAAACCATTGCGAGGGTTTGGCATGTCCCATTAATAGGTTTGACCATGGTCAGGCAAAGGACTTGTATATGCAACCAATTGAGAGGGCACAGGTGCATAAAATGAGAGGCCGGCAGAACAGAATGGGGAACCTACCTTCGTAAGAAGGATGCATTTGCAAGGTGAGGAGCAGACTGGAGAGGGGCCGGCGGAGAGGACACAGTGTGTTGCAGAGGGGTGAGAGAGACGCTGCGCCCCGACCTGGGGATTGTGCATTTGCAATTACTGATCAAACCGAAACTTCTAAGGGTGAGGTTTGGAGACCGCATGGAAGAAAATTGAATACAGAACAAACTGCAAAGTACATTTGAAATGCAACAAGGGTTATTGAATAACGAACTAAAGAAAAGATATGGAAATTATGTGAAAATACAGCATGAGTGGAAAGCGTATGATGTGCATTTATGAACGCAGTGAAAAACGTTCATAAGCATTTATGAAGTAAGTGAAAGCTTGTAATGAGAATGTATTAATTAAGTGAAAAACAAGTGTGAAAGCAAGTTGATGAGCATTAATGGACAATGTGAATTGAATACAAGTTGTTGCAAAGCCAAAAGACTGCCAAAGAGAAACAACAGGTTAATCGATTACGTGGCCTGTAATGGGTGGACCGTGTGGTCCGCCAACTGCACCTAGACTGTGTAGTCCCTACTTGGGAAAGAACCAAGAAAAGCCAAGATATAAAGGCTGTGTTGTATAATAAGTGCTGAAGGCAAAGAAACCATCTGTTTGAACTATTAAAGAGCCTAAAGGATTATAAGATTAAACTGGAAGCATTAACCCTGAGGTATCTTTGAATTGTGTTGAACTTGGGGAAAGGAACCCTGAGACCCTTTGAAACTATCTTGAACTTGGGGGAAGTAGAGGCTGAAAACAAGCCATTGCTGGAAGAAGCTTGGAACTTTATTTTGGAAACTTTCTTTTAGTGCTGACATCCCTACACATTGTATATCTTTAGTGGTGAGGGCTAGTATAGGTTTTGGACACAGACATTTGAGTCGAATTTAATGACAGACTATCCTTTGTTTCTTTAGGTGCGGAGATCCCACCTTAGATTAGGGCAAGGGAGGCCTTACTCCATCCTGACATTTCAGACAAATAAATCCTTTTGTCAGAAAAAGTGAATCTGTCGTCTGTATCTTGCTGCATGATGTTGGTAACAAGTCTCAGGAGACAATATTGACATCATAGTTAATGATAAGGATGCGTGGATGAAAAGAGATAATACCCAGGGAATAGGAAAAGAAGTTGGGCTAATTCCGCACACAGCTGCTCTCTGCGAACCGGCAATTCCTGTACATAACGGAGATATCAGCAGAGCTAGCTTTAGTCTAAAATGCCTATTGCTTAACACACGCTCCCTTCTTAAACATGCTTTGGAAGTATCCACACATATAGTCTCTCAGTATATAAATCTTTGTGCACTTACTGAGACTTTGAGTCATGCGGCAGCTGGCCCGTCTCTTGCACTGGCCATACCACAGGGCTTCAGTATCTTTTCTCAGGACAGAATAGAGGGGAAAGGAGGCTGGGTTGCGGTTATCTGTAAAGATACTCCAGATATATGGAAAGTTGACGCCATTAATATGATACTCTCCACATTAAAGTAAGGACAGATGCAGAAAGCACCTTCAACATGAATCTTGTCTACCGATATCCTTCTCTCATGCGTGATTTTACCAATCAAATTTGTGACCTACTCTCATTTTTAAAACCCAATACTAGAATACTAGAACTCACTAGTACTCAGAAGAATCTCTGAATTTTAACTACTGGCTGACGGACGAAACTGACTCACAGGCTAGATCGATTGATGAAGCACTCGCAGACGTAGGGTTCAAACAATTTGTGAAGACACCTACACACATAAAAGGCAACACGTTAGACTGGGTAGCAGCACATAATGTTATCTTAGCAAAACTGAATATATTGCCGTGCCCATGTCTGACCACTTCTTCATACACTTTGAGGTTATGTGTGAGAAGAAGGTTGTAAGGAAGAAAGTCCTTAAATCCATGCTGTGGTGCAGAAATATAAAAAATCTCAGGTCAGAAGTCCTCAGCCCATGGTTTACTTCCATGCATGAGGATCTGAATGATGTCCCCTTTGTGGATAAAATCAAAGAGGTCTATCAATGCTCCTTCAAAAGGCTGTTAATGTATTAGCCCCCTGGCGAACTAAGAAAGTCATCCAAAGGGAGACTAATCCATGGTTCACCGCGGATCTACAGGCACTTAAGAGTTTAAAAATCAAAACATTCTATAAATGGAAAGAGTCTCTTACAGAATCCGATAAAGAATTATACAGAATGGCAGCTAAAACGTTCAAGTCAGCAGTCATCCTTGCCAAAAAATCATATCTTGATGACCGCATTAAAAAAGCTCACTCTCAACTGAGGGAATTATTTAAAATTCTGAAAGAGCTAGAACATCCCAGCCAGGACAAAAATGATGTTACCAGAGACATTGAATGGTGCACCTCAATACAAGATGCTATGCGCACCAAACTTAATAGGATTAAGGACAAGATTGTACTCTCTAAGAAAGCCACAACTCCTAAAGATGCCAAAACTATGACTGCCATACGAAAAACCTGGAAAGTAGAAGAACTATTTTCATTCAGACCTGAATTAGCACTTATAGAAAAGCTTAAACCCACTAAATGCAAAGGGGACGCATGGCTATTAAAGCATGTTCCTCCACTTTGATTACAACAATTTGTAAATTTGTCAACGCCTCCTTTAGCGATGGTTGTGTCCCAAAAGGTATCAAGAACACCAGGATTACCCCCCTGTTGAAAAGAAAACGGTCTCTGTCCGCTGGATCCGTAGAAATACCGCCCTATTTTGAACTCTCCATTTTTACTAAAGATCCTGGATCGAGTGGCTTACTCACAAGTTTTGATACATCTCAGATCCTATGACATTTTGAACAGATGACAGTCTGGGTTCAGGGAGTGCCATGGAACAGAGACAGCTTTTTTGGACCTTAAGTCCAGGATGCTCAAACATATGGACAATGGACAGATGGTTATGCTCATGCTGCTTGACCTGTCCGCCGCCTTCGACCTGGTGCACCTTGCTCTATTGGTCACCAGTTTGGAGGAGAGGGCAGGGTTTTCAATGTCAGCAGCAGGCTGGGTCAGATCTTTCCTCCGTGAACGACAATGCAGGGTAAGCAGCGATATGACGGATGCATAACCAATTGAACTTACGCTTGGAGCACCGCAAGGAGCATGTTTGTGTCCAATTTTTTAAATAACATTTACTGTTCCCTTTCTTGATTTCTTGGAAAGCAATAAAATTGAATTCACAAATTATGCTGACGACACACAATGTGTCATCCCCATATCTGACAACTTTATGGAGAATGAGATTAACATAAATAGGATATACAGCCTGATCCAAAACTGGATGTGTAACAATGGTCTCGCACTGAACACCATAAAAACGAGTTGATGCTGGTGGGCTCGGAAGCAAAAACCTGCAAGATGAAGCTGGAATATTCCCAGATTCAAATTGATGGATGTATGATCAAAACAAAAAGTAAAGTCAAGACCCTTAGGGTTTATCTCGACCACAATCTGAATATGAAGGCACAAGTGAGTTGCCTGGTTTCTTCAACCTCATATTACATTAAGCTAATGACCCATGCATGCCCATTCATATCCAGAGAGAACCGTGAAACACTTGCCAGGACTATGATGGGCTCCAGAATAGATTATTGTAGTAGCCTACTAGTTGGTCTACCGAAAGCACAGATCAACCGGCTTGAGGTGGTGCAAAACAACGCTGTGAGAGTTATCATGGATCTCAATAAAAGGGACCATGATAATAATAATTATAATAATAATAATTTAGCATTCATATAGCGCTAAGAACACTCAGGCATCTGAGCGCTGCTTATTGTTACCCACGGTGTCTGGTGCACATTTATCGACCTCGGAAGGATGAAAGGCTGAGTTTGGCCGTGCCGGGATTCGAACCTGCGTCAGCAGGCAATACTTGCTGTGCTATCGGACTGGCTATCGGACCATATTGCTGAGGCCAGGAGAAGGCTTCATTGATTGCCTGTTAAAGATAGAATCTCCTTTCGCCTTATACTGATTACTCACAAGTGTTTGAGAAGTACAGCCCCAGTTTATTTGAAGGAAGAATTAGCATTACAAGCTAATATACATAACTTGAGATCAAACAACTCAGTACAACTAAACATTCATGCCTGTAGACTGTCTCAGGTCAAGATAGGAAGCTTTTTTCGCTGCAGCCCCGGCTGCATGGAACACCATTCCCTTGAGTCTTAGAGAGGAAATGTCTACACCTGTCTTTAGAAAGAAACTAAAGACATTCCTGTTTAGTTAGAATGTTAATTTCCATCCATGCATTGATCTATATATGCTGATTTCGGCTTTGTTTGGCCTCCTATGGCTTGGCGGATGCTTTCTTCCTTCTGTTATGTGTGCGTGTTCAGCGTCCTCAAGCATCCGGGTCAGTGGTGCTCAATATAAATCAATAAAGTAAAGATGCCTTCACAAATGGGGTCAGGGGTTGGATGCGGCTCCACCTATACAAGTTGGGGAACCCTCAAATTTGAAAAGTTAAGTTCAAGAGCATCAGACCCTTCAGCAGCCACTAAGGGCTCTATTGGGTTTGATATTTGTAGCAGTAGGGACGATATTATTCCCCCTGGCCAAAAAAGACTGTTACCCACTGATATTATGCTAATTCTACCCCCCGAAACCTATATTAGACTGGCTTCCAAATGAGGAGTAGCATGAAGGTTCGGAATTGGTGTGCTAGCTGGGGTTATAGACACAGACTTTAGAGGTGATATTAAAGTGTTGTTTCAGAACAACGGAAAAGATCCACTCTCTACTTTCTTCTCACTTGAAGCTTTCTGTCCCCTTGGCAAAGGCTCACTCAGCACTGCCACCTTCCTTTGCGGTCATTCGACCTATGAAGCGAGCATCAATATCTGCCTTTGCTTCCACTTCCTCTCCACCTCCTACTCCTGCAGCTGACTCCCATCCTGACCAAGCACTTTCCAACCTTTACCATTTTTTACCAACACATTTGCCACCCTTGCCTCTGTCATGAGGATCCACATGAAGCCTTCTAAAAAAAAAAAGCAACTCTTGGTATGACTCTGATCTGGCCACTCTGAAACGCAAGTGCAGAGCAGCTGAAGGGAAATGGGGAGCTTCAGGTACACCTTCTGACAAACTGGCCTGCTGCCTACTCCAAAGGCAATACAGACTCTCCATCCTCTCTAATAAGAGGGTCTATATTAAAGCCTGCATCACTGCGGCCTCTATCAACACTGCCAAACTATTCAAAATCTGCAAGGCTCTGCCTACTCCTACTGCAATATCTTCCTCTTCTACTCCTACCCAGGCCTTCTGCTCAGCCCTGGCTTCTCATTTCATACTAAAACCCAGGACATCCTGACCTCGCTCTACTCTTCTCCCCTCCCACACTCTACCTCTCTCAGGCCTTCCTTGGCCTCCCCCTCCCCTCCTTTCCTCTCCTCCCTCTCTCCTGTCACTCCTGATGAGGTTTCCAGACTAGTCAGGTCTATGAAAGTCTCATCCAAACAGGTGATCCCCGGCCCCTCAAGAACCATTAAGGACAGCATTGGTTCACTCGCTCCAGCCTTGGCCGATCTCTGCAACCACTCTTTTGCCACCGGAGTTTTCCTATCTTGTCTCAAGCACTCCCTTGTTGTGCACCCCTTTCTAAAAAATCCTTCTGCTGACCCCTCCATTCCGGCAAACTATCGCCCTACCTCTATCGCTCCTTTACTGGACAAACTCCTGGAGAAGTTGGCTATCCCCCAGCTTACCCTCCACACCAAAGCTGTTGGTTGTCTCCATGACGATCAGTCTGGCTTCAGATCAGCCAAAGGCACGGAAACTGCTCTCGTGAACATGCATGAAGATCTGCTCTCTAACCTTGACTCTAACTCTCCATCAGTCCTCATTCTCCTTCACTTTTCCTCTGCTTTTGACACAGTAAACCACACCATCATGATCACTCGTCTCTGCAATACTTTGGACATCACGGATCAGGCTCCGGGTCAGGTCTTTGGGTAACAAATTGGGAAACATTTGAAGGTCGACTTTGGAAAAGAGCATTGGGACTCCCAAGCTGTACAGCTACAAAATGTTTGAGGTTTGAATTGGGTTTAAAGTCTTTAAAGTGTATGGCAGACTGGAAACTGATTTCCCTGTTCCGAGTGATAATTATGGGTAAAAAAAACCTCCCTGTATGGAGATCTCGGGCACAAAAAGCACAAGGGAACTCACCTCTTCTGAATTTACTTGGGGAAAAACTAATGGAAACACTGACAAAAATAGATTGTGATGTAGAAACCTTGATTCAAAACCTGCTTCAAATTAAAAAAAAAACTGGAACTGTTGGACTGGATTGAAACAATAGAAACTGTTAGATTGGATCCAGTGCAAAGTGCCTTTTTGAGGGGGGAGAAGAAACTCAGGTGTTTATCAAGGTACTTAATGAAATCCCCTGACAGAAAATTACGGTCAAATTTCCTCAGAATGAGACTTAATCTAATCCAATGCGGGGCAATTTTAGAGAAACGTAATCAAGGGGAGAAAGCTAAAAAATTGTGTTCGATTTGCATAAACCCGGCCAAACAAACACTAAAACATTTATTCATGGACTGTCAAGGCTCATGGATTTATCGCTTAAAACTATTTAGGAACTTTGTGCGCAGAGAAGAAGATATTACATCAGACTTCTTGTGGGAAAGACTTCTCTGGTACAAATGCTGCATTAACATCGGCAGCTATACAGGTGTTAATCAACTGTGAAATAGTTATCTAAAATGGTTTTCTGGGAAAAGACTAATACAACACAGATTACTGAGATCACATATGGAAGTGGCAGGGTTTGGCAAAGAAAATATATATTCTTTTGTTTCGTGGAAGAAATTTGTACATCTTGGAATGTAAGTTTGTCGGTTGTTGTTGAATTGTTTTATTTTTGTAAAGGCTTATTTTGCCAAAACAAATTTAAAAAAAGGATCAGGCTCTGGCATGGCTGTCCTCCTACGTCTTGGACTGTTCTTCCCAGGTTCAACTTCTGTCCTCCACCACACTCTCCACATGTGGTATTACCCAGGGCTATATGCTCGCCCCCTGGTTTTTCAATGTCTGTTTGGCCCGTTTGGCCCTCCTGATCTCTACCTTTTCTCCTAATCTCAGTGTTATGCAGATGATACGCAACTCTCTTCCAGGCTACCCTCAACCTCCTCCTTCCTCATCCCTGACTGTCAATCTGCTATTCAGGCATGGTGCGCCTCTAACAATCTCTACCTGAATGCCAGTAACACGGAGATCCTTCTCATTGTGGCCCATGGTACCGCTTTTCCCCTCGCACTCTGGCCACCTCCCTGGGCCCTCTGCCCTCCTCCTCTTGTGAGGCAAAAAACCCTGGGGTCATCTTTGACTCCACTCACTCTTTCTCGCCACACATCACAGGCCTTGCCAGAAAGTCCCACTTCCAGCTGCACCTCCTTAGAGGTATTCTTCCTTTTCTCACCTTCCCCCAGAAACTCACTGCCGCCAGAGCCCTGGTTCTTTCTAGGCTGGATCACTGCAACAGCCTCTTTCGCATCTACCTTACCCTTCCCATGGCCCTCTAGAACTCATCCAGAACAGGACCGCTAAACTTATCCTTGGCCACAAGGCTTTCTGAGGCTGGGACCCTAAATATATTCAAAACTCTCTTCCTAAGGATCTTTTTTCTAGATCTGTCCACTCGTCTACTTCCAATTCTCTGCGAGTGAGTCGCTTCTCCAAGCAGAGACTGGGTGGCGGATCTCTTTCTTCTGCAGGGGCCTCCCTCTGGAACGGCCTCCCTGCCTTTCTCTGCTTTGAGCCCGATCTCTTTGAGTTCTAGAAGCTCCTCAAGACCTTACTTTTCTCCTCTTCCTTCTCTCTGCTAACCTTTCCCTTCCTCCTGCACCGCTATGATGACTGGCTGCTTGGTGTTCCTCTGAGTCTTACAGGACACCAGGCCCACCCCCATCCCCGTCCAGTCCACTGCACTTGCCTGTTGGCCTTCCTGCAATGCCGCCTGGCCTACCTTGCACTACCTGGCTGTGACTCCCTTCTTTGCACTTTACTCAGGGCCCTGCTGCTCTGGGTGCACCCCCTCCCCCCCAGTACCCTCACCTACATTTCCTGGCTGCGCACTTGTACGATCTAAATGATACTAGTCCCAGTAAGATCGTTTCTTGTTTTCTCTTGTCTCCCCCCTTGCCTGGTTCTGCCTTGAAACACTTGTGTATAGACGCATCATAAATAGCATATCAATCAATCTTATGTTATATGAACCTATAAAGTGCACGTACACCCGGAGGTATCTTGGCACTAAGCAGAATACATTCCAGTGGCTCAGACCCTCTGTCATAGCTTTGTATGGAAAGATAGGTCTTCTGTGCCTGGCGGAAAGATACATAATCTGCCGTTGCCCGAAGATGAAATGGGAGGGAATTCCAACACCTTGCTGCCGCAACAGAGAAAGCACGCCCCCCCCCCCCGAACCACTCGAGAGCGGCATACTCGTGGAATAAAGATAGTGCATGACTCGAGGGAACGAAATGGCTGGTTGGGAACATAAGGGTGGAATTTACACTGCAGGTATTCTGCTCCCCGGCCATAAAATGCCAGGTGCACAATACACATAGATTTAAATTGCACCGTCTGGACCACATGGAGCCTATGAAGCTGCTGAAGAGCCAGTGAGATAGACATGCGGTAGGGAGTGCGCACCACAAGTCTAGCTGCTGCATTATGCAGCACTTGGAGACAATAGATCAAATACAGTGGCTGTGCTTAATACAAGTTACAGTAATCCAGTGCACTCAGCACCAGTGCAGCAACCATTGGTGCATGAAACTGTGGGGAGGAACCCTAGCACCCTATGCAAGACTCTCAGCTTATATCTCCCAGACTGACAGACACCTGGGACTCCAAGGAAAGTGCGGAGGAGATGTTAACCCCCAAATCCTTCACAACGAAAACCAGGATAGGACAGGACCCAAGAGAGGGAGGCCAGAAGGCAGAAGTCCAAAGAGACGAGACAGAACGGGGGCCAACCACCAGGATCTCAGTCTTGTCCCCAATCTACTTAAGCCAATTCTGGCGCATCCAACACCCCACGTCCTCCAAGCAACCCCACAGGTGAGATGCCAGACCAGGATGGGAAAGATCAAGCTGCAGAATAATCTGGGTATCGTCAGCGTAGAAGGAGCATCAGAGGCCGTGTGAGTGGGTGAGCCTGACTAAAGGCTGGATGGAAGAATTTATTAATGTCAGGGACAAGAATGAGCCCATAGGGACCACACGGGTCAATGGAACAGACACTGAATGGAAAGGTGAACGGGTTTGTGCACGATCAGTAAGAAAAGCAGAGAACTAAGATAGTACCTGTCCAGTTATCCACACCCAAGCCAGACGAGCAAGCAGGATAGGGTGGTCGACAGTGTCAAAGGCCGCCGATAGATCTAATAAAATCAGGGCCACCACTCTTCCCTGATCAGAGACATGCAAGGTCATCCACCATTGAGACCAGCACACTTTTGGTGCCCCGACCCAGATGGAAGCCTGACTGGAAAGGATCGAAAAAAAAGAAGAAGATTCCAGAAAATAACTAAGAAGAGGATAGAACAAGGCTCCAAAAGCTTCATAAGAAAAGAAAGTAGCAAAATTGGGCAGAAATTAGCAGGACAGTCAGAATCCAAGAAGGGTTTAATAGAAGGGGATTCAACAGGGCTTATTTCAGCTGTGAAGGAATAGACCCAGACTGGCCTGAATAGTTTTTTTTAAAAAAAATATTTTTATTTTATTCAAACCAAACAACAATACAACAAAACCTAAATAAACACATTAAACAACATAAACACCGCAATCCCCGTCCCTCCCCCCTATGAGCCTGTATGTTCTTCGCATTCAGCATCCGCTTCGTGTGGCAGGGTATCGCCGTCCTCAGATTCAACAGGAGCCGACACTGCTCCAAACAGTTCAGCTATCAATAATTTCCATGCCATGAGGGAGCCCATTTCTTCACCCCCCCCGCGTTACTAGCCTCTTGCCACACCACTGTTTCAGCCTCCGCCCATTTTTGTGGGTCCTTCCACCAGACCTCCAACCGTGGCTTATGACACTCCTTCCATCCCATGGCGATCCTACGTTTCGCAAGTACATATGCCAAATCTCTCTGTTTCCCAACATGTTTGAGTTTTCGCGCTCTGGGATACCCCCCCAGCAAGCAGGCCCAGGCCGAATCTACTTTGAGCGTGACCCCCTTTCCTGCTAGTTTCTGCGCCACTTCACCCCAGTAGCATGCAATTACTGGGCACGCCCAGAACATGTGTATCATGTCGGCATTCTCCTCGTCACACTTAGGGCACGCCTGGCGCCCGATATTCCGGAACTTAGATATTCTCAGAGGGGTCATGTACGCCCTATGCGTTATATGTAGCTGTATCTGTTTGAACCTGGCATTTCTCGACACCTTCTTGTGATATCCCAAAGCACGTTCCCACAGCCCATCTTCCATCGTGGCTCCCATCTCTGTTTCCCATTCCAATCTCAAGTGCACAAGGTCATTCCCGACCTTAGTCATCAACATCTCATACAATCTAGAGACCTCATGCCCGCCCTCCGATCTGTCATATATTATCTCAACCGTAGCATCCGGTTCATCCACCAGAATAGTTTCAGGCCACCTACTCCGAATCTCCTGCACTACCCTATGATAAGTGACATATTGGCCTCTATGCAATCCCGCCACCTCCTCCAGTTCCTCAAACTCCATAATAGTCCCGTCTTGCCAAATGTCTCCCATAGTGACTAGTCCCACTGACTCCCAGTATGTCCTGATGATTACCCTCAGCTGCCTGTCTCCCCTCGCCAGTGCGACCAGTGGTATCTGCGGAACGCACGGCAAAGGTTCCCCATCATCCGACAGGCTCGGCGCCACACGTTCCGCCCCAAAGCCAGCATTCTAGGGCGCTCCCTCATGTCTGTGCTGGCCACCCAGATCATCTCCCGCAAGTAAAAAGGGGTGCTGTCCCTCCCAAGCAACCTGTGTTCAGGGGTCTCTTCATCGGAGAGCCACTTAGCCATATATTGCAGTTGCGCTGCCACATAGTAGGCTTCAAAATTCGGCAGTTTAATGCCGCCTTTTTCGTAAAAGTTCTGCAGCTTCCATAATGCAACTCTGTTCCGGGTACCGTTCCACAAAAAGTCCCTGCACATACTGTGCAGCTTTACAAGAAACTTCTTGGGTATCATGTATGGAATATTGTTGAAGTAATGCAAAAGCCTAGGTAATACCACCATTTTAAGCATAGCACCTCGGCCCATCATCGCTAATGGCAATCTCTCCCAGAACCTCATGCATTTCCCGATCTTCCCAATGGCTAATTCAGTATTGTGCCTATGTTCTTCCTCTGTCGTGTGATGCACGTCGATGCAACACCGGCAACCTCTTCACAGGAGTCCCCACATAGCTACCCAGCGGAAATAGAACAGATTTCTGGGCGTTCACCGCTATACCGGACAGCCTGGCATATCTCCCCATCACCTCCAAGACATACCGCAGATTTTCTTCCGGGTATCTCAGATATAGTAGCATGTCATCAGCATACAGGGATATAAGGTGACACTCCCCTCCCACCTCGATACCGATCGGGTCATATTGCTGCCGGAGGTAAATTGCTAAGGGTTCCAGGGCCAATATGTACAGCATCGGGGACCAGGGGCACCCCTGCCTAGTGCCTCTGCCCAGCTGCCATCTTTCCGACACCACTGCACCCGTGCGGACCCTGGCCAGCGGTGCACTCTATAACATCTCAGCCCACCTAATATAGCCTGGCCCCACTCCATACCCTCCTAGGGCCGCCAGCAACCACGGCCACTTGACAGAGTTGAACGCTTTAACCGCGTCCAATGCCCCTATCGTCATTTCGCCGTCATCACTGCACCCCCATTCGATCACCCGGTGGAGGCGTCTATGGTTGTGAGTGATGTTCCTGCTCGGGACATAGCCCGTTTGATAAGGGTGGATTAACTTCCCGATTACTCTCTGCATTCTGTTGGCCAGGACAGCTGTCAGTATCTTGCTGTCCTGGTTCAGCATCGACAAGGGCCTGTAGGAGCCGCAACTGTGTCCCGGTTTATTGGGCTTAGGAAGCGGTATTATGATCGCCTCCCTGAGTGACTCTGGCAACCGTCCCACCTCGAACGCTTCATTAAGCATTTCTAGCATGGGCGGGAGCACCTCCTCTCCATACACTTTATAAAATTCACTAGGGAACCCGTCTGCACCTGGAGTCTTGCTGGTGGGTAACTGCCTTACAATCTCTTTCAACTCTTCCAGAGTGATCGGAGCATCCAGCTCCTCCCTCTCCTCGTCACTGACCTTAGGCAGGCCTATATCTTCCAGTACCTCGTCTATCTCCTCCTGGCTGCTCCCCTCATCATCTTCATATAATGCCTTATAGTATTCCACAAATGCCCTATTTACACCTTCTTGGGTGTCCACCTCCTCGCCCTCTTCATTGATTACCAATCGAACCGGGGATCTCGGGGTTTCGCTCTTGTACAACCACGCTAGGAGTCGGCCCGTTTTGTCTCCTCCCACATGCTGTCTCTCTATATACTTTTTATAATTTAAGTTACAGAGCCTTTCCCAGTATTCTGCGCACTTCTGTTGTAATTTGGAGGCTACCTCCGTATCGATCCCGTCACCTTCCAACTCTCTTTCCAGCTCAGTCTCAGCTCTATGCAGATCAGCTAGAACTCCACCCATCAGTCCCTTTGACTTCGCAATGGTGATCCCCCGCATTACAACTTTAAAAGCCTCCCATAAAGTACCGGCCGACTTTACACTACCAGTATTCACCTCGAAGTAAGCAATAATCTCCTCCCTTGTGTCTTCTCTGAAGACTGGGTCCTTGAGCGCCTCTGCCCTGAGGCGCCATGTTGGTATGCGCGCCCTTGGGGGGCAATACTGCCACCTCAGGACCAGGGGCGAGTGATCAGAGAGAACTCTTGCTCTGTAGTCTATATGGTCACACTCCGCGACTACGTCCGGAGTGGCAAAGAAGTAGTCAAGCCTCGTATGTAGTTGATGTGGAGCCGAATAGTGCGAGTATTGCCTCACGTCTGGGTGTCTCGCTCTCCACACATCTACCAAGCCAAAGTCCACTAGCAGCGTCTGCAATACTTTAGCCGCCGGGCTGGGCTTGGCCGTCTTATCATCCGACCTGTCCACCCTAGGATTCAATACACAATTGAAATCCCCACCCCAAATCACTGCACCCCCCACACCCGCACTGAGCCTGGTACACAGCGTCCTAAAGTATGCCGCCGTGTTTTGGTTGGGGGCGTATGTATTTACAATGCATACTTCTTAGTTCTCTATCAGCCCCCTCACTATGACCAACATCCCGTCCGCCTCCACAACCTCCTCAGTTAACTTAAATGGGACATGTGGCGCCACCCAAACCAGTACTCCTCTTGCATAGGCAGAGTACGTTGACCCCACCGCTGTCCCTTTCCATTTCCTCCCCACCAACTCCATTTTCTCTCGCGTCAGATGCGTCTCCTGTAGCAAGGCAACATCTATCTTCTGTCGCTTCAAATACAGCATGACCTTGTTTCGCTTCAAATAACTGTTGAGCCCTCTAACATTCCACGTTAATATCCTAAGGTCCCCCATGGTTCATCAATAGCTCCCCTTCCCCCTTCGAAGCAACCCTCCCCACCACACCAAACAGACACCTGATTTTAGTACCTCCCCCCAGGCTCATATTTAAACTTACACACCCCAAAACCCCAACCCAACCCACTGCCCAGCTCCATCCCTGGATCTCAGGCATCCCCGCGTTTGGTTCTCCCTTGGAAACCCAATTAGAGAACCCGACAGGGTGTCACCTCACTAACAGTGACTAAACTGAACTCTAAATGGGGGTATAAAGATCGGCCCCTGGAGGCTCCTTCCTCTCGCAACCGTATCCGTGCTCACGGACCATGTTTCCTACCAACTAACGCATACATGTTCTCCAACTGCTTCAATGACTATAATCAAGTCCCACCGTCCGCAGCCCAACCAGGCCCGCAGCTTTACTTATCTCGTCCTACTTCATCTGCCTTCTGGATATCTGGCTCTTGAGGGCAGTTTTGCACGTCCAGCCACTCCATAGCATCCTCTGGAGTGTCAAAGAACAGCATCTTGTTCTTATAAAAAACCTTTAGCTTGGCCGGGTAGAGCAGCATGTATTTGTACCCGACTTCCCGCAATCTCCTCTTGACCGATCCAAAGTTCATACGACTGCGCTGTACCTGCAGGGTATAATCAGGGTAGGCAGTTATGTTCGCCGCTCCTCGTTGTATTGTTCCTCCCTTGCGGAAGTGTTCAAGGATCCTTTCCCGGTCCCGGTAATTGAGGATCTTAGCGATCACCGGCCTGGGCGGATTTCCCGGCGGCGGCTTTCTCGTTAAGGCCCTATGCGCCCTTTCCACCGCAAAACCCTGTGACAGGGTGCCCCCAGTGATCTCCTGCAGCAGCATATTTTCAACGAACTCCGTAGGGTTGTGACCTTCGGCCCCCTCCGGCAGGCCCACAATACGGATGTTGTTCCTCCGGGCGCGTCCTTCCGCCTCCTCCGCCCTACTCTCCAAGTTGCCCACACGTTGCACCAGGGCATGGAGCTCACGCTTCTGTGCGGCGCAGTCTGCCGCAGTAGGGCCCATTTCTTTCTCCAGAGTCTCTGTGCGCTCCGCCAGAGTCCTCATGTCCTGCCTTAGGAGGTTCACGTCTTCCTGCACCGCCCCGTCCTGGAGTTCCATTGCAGTCTTCAATTCCGTCACAGCCAGCTGGAGCTTGGTCTCCCAGGCCACCTTCAGATCCGCGATCGCCCCGAGGACCTCCTGATTCGCGCCCCCCGCGGCCATTTACCTTGCTTGGGATTTGTCTTTACTTCTGGCTCCGTCCGGGCCAGTCGGTGTCTTGGCGTATTCGTCAAGTGTGGGCTGTTTACTCTTCGCTCTCAGGGGCTTATTAGACATTTCTTCCATCAAAGGCAGCCTCCTGTCCGCGCTTGGATCTGCAGCAGGATGTCCCAGTGCACTCTTTTGCTGTCCCTTCGCTATCGTTGCATTCCTGTCACAAGGCTCCTTTGTTCCCTGGCCCCTCCGGCCATTCTATCTTCTTCCTCTGACTCTCACAGCCCAATGATAGGCCGAACTGCGCTTCTCCTCCCTTTGAAAAGTTCTGAGGGCGCTCCCAGCACTTCCAGAAGTGCCCATGTATGTTTCCAACAACCTCTGGGATCTTTATCTGCACTTTAGTCCCTTCGCCCTCCTACAGTTCCGCCATCCAATACCGTATTGCAGGCTCTCACCTCCTGCTAAGCCCAGCCTTCACCTCATTTATCTTCAGCTGTATGCTTATTGAAAGCCGGCGCTTGGGCTACAAAAGGTCAGGGGCCTCGCTCCATGTCCAGACGCACGCTACATTTGTAGCCTTCTAGTCCAACATCCACGTTATTGTACAGGCTCAATGCCCCAGCTGTCCACTGGCCATACTGCCGCTCCCGCGGCCGATCTTCCCTAACACAAGTTACAATGTATCTCTGGCCAGGCCCTGCTCCCTTTTGGTTACGGGCTGTTCTCCGCAACGGTGAATCGTGCAGGAAGGGTGAAGGATATTTATCATCCTATCCGCACTCCAGAAGGCCAAGTGGTACATTTAAAACCCTACAGGTTCACTGAGTCCCAAAAAGAAAACATTATTCAGGAAGTAAAGCAGATGCTGGAGGCTAACATTATCGAACCATCTACTAGCCACTGGTCCTCCCCTATCATGTTGGTGGCAAAGCCCGATGGGAGTTGGAGGTTTTGCATCAACTTTAGAAAGGTAAATACCATTTCTGCCTTCAGTGCGTACCCAATGCCACGTATTTATGATCTTAGCGACCGGCTGGGTAATGCGGTCTATCTTTCCACTATAGACCTTACGAAAGACTATTGGCAGAGTCCATTACATGGACCGGACAAAGAGAAAACGCTCTTTGCTACTCTTATAGGTCTGTTTCAATTTAAAGTATTAACATTCGCTCTGCATGGGCTCCTGCAGCATTTAAAAGATTAATGGACAGAATTTTACAACCCTATTCGAACTTTTGCAGAGCCTATGTAGACGATATTGTGATGTACAGTAAAACATGGTGAGATCATTTGTACCACCTTTATACTGTCATGCGGGTGTTAAGAAAAACATGCCTAAGCGCAAACCCCCAGAAAATCCAAACAGGCTCAATCTGCAGTCAAATACCTAGGGTTCTTTGTGGTTAATGGTCCTGTTCAACCCCAGCAAGAAAAGGTTACAGCTCTCCTGGATAGCCCCACACTGAAAACAAAGAAAGATCTGAGGGCCTTTTTGGGGTTGATCGGATACTACCGTCGGTTTATCCCAAACCTTTCTAGCAAGACCTCACGACTCACTGACAAACTGAAAAATGTGGCGCCCCAAAAGACAAGGTGGGATGAAGATGAGATTTGTTACACCACTTTGTCAGAGTCCCGTTTTGAAAGTAGCAGACTTTTCCAAATAATCATGACGGACTAGAACACCCCATATTGTACATCAGCAGGAAGCTATTTCCTAGGGAAAAGATTTACTTGGTCATCGAGCTTGAGGTATTAGCTATCAAATAGGCTGTACTCCATCTTAAATACTATTTGCTAGGCCGCAAGTTTAGACTGATCACGGACCACTCCCCTTTAGTGTGGATTAGTCGAAAGGAGTCCAATCCAAGAGTTATGCAGTGTTTCCTGGACCTTCAGCCCTATTGTTTCACAGTGGACCACAGGAAGGGTCGAGATCAGAGCAATGTCCTCTTTCTCTCCCAGTTTCCATGTGAAACACCCAGGGCCAGCCTTCATAGGGGAAGGGTATGTGAGGAATCTGAGGGCATCCTCCCATCTACTCCCCCTTGATCTTTCTCTCAGGTGGCCAGGGAAGGGCCATCACTCTTGGATCCTGACCTTGGGGGTGGCTATGCAAGGGAGGATCACCTGGGTGGCGGGACCTTGGGGATTGGTGAGAGTGTATGTCTTCTGGTTTGACATGGTATCCACCTTTCCCTTATGAGAATGAGCCCTACCCTCCGCCTGCCTTCATAGGGTATTGTCAGTCTTTATCGCTTCCACACACACCGACTGTCCCCCAATAATATGCCTTTAAAACTGGGACGAGGAAGAGGCAACTAGGAGTGATGACACTTCTAGTCCGTTTCACCAATTTGGTAGTGAGACGAGGAAGAGTAGGAGGAAAACCATTCCGAGGTTCGGGCATGTCCCATTAATAGGTTAGACTGTGGTCAGTCAAAGGACTTGCAGCTGCAACCAATTTAGAGGCCAGAGGTGCATACAATGAGACCGGCAGAATGGAATGGGGAACCTGTCTGGTGAGAAGGACGCAGCTGCAAGGCGAGGAGCAGGCTGGAGACGGGCGGCAGAGAGGATGCCATGTGTTGCAGAGGGTTGAGAGAGACGCATTCCCCTGTGCTGTGTGTTCCCAGCTGGAGCTGAAGAACACAGAAGACTCTGAATTGCAGCTGGCCGCTTCAGCAAGGTTCACAGGTGGAGAGGGCTGCTCGCCGGAACTCCTGACACATACTCGGAGAGCAAGTGGAAGCCAGAAAAAAGAAGGAAGATGTCCGGAGGAGCAGCTGAGCACCAGTGAATGTGAAAAAGGGAACACTCATAACGGTTCACTCCAGGGGTGGGGATGGGACATTTGCAATTACTGATCGAACTGAAACTTCTAAGAGTGGGGTTTGGCGATCGCATGGAAGAATATTGAATACCGAACAAACTGCACAATACTTTTGAAATGCAACAAGTTATTGAATGCTGAACTAAAGAAATTATATGGGAATTATGTGAAAATACAGAACAAGTGGAAAACGAATGATATGCTTTTATGAATGCAATGAAAACAGTTAATAAGGATTTATGAACTAAGTGAAAGGTTTTAATGAGCATTTATGAATTAAGTGAAAAGCAAGTTTATGACCATTAATGGACAATCTGAAAGCATGGTGGTGGAAAAGGATGAACACCACAGATTGAATTGAATACAAGTTGTGACAAAGCCAAAAGACTGACCAGGAGAAACTACAATGAATGTGGATTACTGACACAGGTCCAGGGAGAAAACCTGTGTTGGCCAAGGAAAATCAAGAGCATCACAAAGTGGCAAGGCTTATCGGTTGCGTGACCGGTAATGATTGGACCATGTGGTCCCAAAACTGCGCCTAGACTGAGTAGCCCTTACTTCAGAAAGAACCAAGGAAAGCCAAGATACAAAGGCTGTGTTATATAAGAAGTGCTGAACGGAAAGAAACCATCTGTTTGAACTATTAAAAAGCCTAAAGGATTTAAAGTTTAACTGGAAGTATTATTGAAAGTCAAGAGACTTGAACGGATTGTAGTTCTGTTGGAGGAGCTGCCTTCTTGGGGAAGGGAACCCAGATACATCAAGAAGTGTGCTTGGGGAACGGATCCCCAAGGTATCTTTTAACTGTGTTGTACTTGGGGAAGGGAACCCCAAGGATTTTTGGAATTGTGTTGAACTTGGGATAGGGAACCCCGATACCTTTTGTAACTATCTTGAACTTGGGGAAAGGGAAGCTGAAAACAAGCCAGAGCTGGAAGAAGCTCTGAACTTTATTTTGAACACTGTTTCTTTAAGGGCCGACATCCCTACACATTGTGAATCTTTAGTTGTGAGGGCAAGTATAGGTCTTGGACACAGACAGACTTTTGATTTGAACTTAATGACACAGACTGTCCTTAGTTTCTTCAGGTAGGGGGATCCCACCTTAGCTTAGTGCAAGTTAGGCCTTACTCCATCCTGACATTTAAGACCAATAAATCCTTTTGTTAAGAAAAGTGAATCTGTTGTCTGTGTCTTGATTCATGATGCCTTCACAGTACTGAAGGTCTGAAGCGGAGAACAAAAGGAATACTCACTGGGTCAGAGTGAGCTAGTGAAAGGGGTCTGGGACACATACCAGGCAGATATCCCACGACCAGTAATAAAATGTTAAAGGTATTTATACCGCGCACCATCACCACCGAATTGGTCCCCAAGCGCTCTGGTGGATCTCAAAAGGAGAGTGTGAAGAAAGGGGAGCATGGGGGTGTTAGTAGTGGGAATGGGAAAGTGAGAGTTGTGATATGCTGTTGGCAGCTTCAGTTCGGTTTGCACCGTTTTCTGAGCTCAAGTGCGGTTTTCGTGTCTGTGCGAATTCCCATGTGCTGTTGTGCTAGGTTATGTGTTGTTAGTCTGTTATTGCAATGTGGTGAAGTGAGTGTGGATTGCCGTGCCGAGAGGTGGTTGTGTGAGTTTCTGTATCAGAAGTGTATGCAGAAAGTTGAGAATTGGGTTAGCAGGTTTTCCTTACCTCTTTGTATTTGCGTTTCGGTGCTCAACATCTATGATTATTCAGTGTGTTTGGAATTGTAGTTTGTCCGCCTAGTTGGCAGGCCTGTTGAGGAGTGGCAGATTTCCTCTGTGTTACTCTAGTGGTATGTTTACCTGGCGTATGCCTGCGTATTCCCCCACCCTGCGGTTGGGGATGTTTATTTATTTTAGTTTTTCAGTAAGGCACTATACGCCCGGAGGCCTCAGAGCACAGCAGGTCAGAGAAGAGCAAAGCAATGATGGACGGTCAATCAACAGATCAAGAGTTATTCAGTTATGTTAAAAAAAGGTGGGTTTTACGCACTTCTTAAAGATGGCTATTGAATGCGTGGTTTTAATGGCGGGTGGAAGGGCATTCCACTCCCTCAGTGTGAGGTAGTCGAAGGTGGCTTCGCCAAACTTTTTCAGCAGAAATGCAGTTGTTAACCGAGGGGTATCCACAGAGCGCAGTTTTCTACGGGAGGATTTCAATGATAGCCTCTGAGATGAATAAATAGGCGTGCATTTATTCTGACATTTGTATACAAGAGAGAGTGACTTGTGTCTTATTCTCTGCTTAACGGGGAGCCAATGCAGTTTCCTCCTAAGCACCATCATGCTCTCACCTGGAGAGCCCAAAAACTGCCATTAGAGCCCCGTTTTGAATGGTCTGGAGACGATGGAGATTGCCTTGTTATGTGCCCAATAGTAGACTATTACAATAGTCTAACCTAGAGTTCACAAGTGCTGCTGCTAGAAGCGCTCTGTTAGTAACAGATAACTATGGCCTGATCTGATAGAGCAGCTTGATGACGTGTCCACATGATGAACGTATTTGTGAAACTTGTTTCTGCACGGACAGTTCAGCATCGAAATATAACCCTAGAATTTTTACAGATTTACTGACAGTGATTCTCGTGCCTGCAATATCAAAGTTTGAATATTGGGTGTGAACTTTCTTCAGACAAGGACCAGAAGCCAAGATAAGGTGCTCAGTCTTGGAATCGTTGGGGGAAAGCGAGTTTTCAGCAATCCATATATTTGAATTTGAGGGTAAACTGCATTTACTGATGCTAAGTCGCTGGAGCATTCAGCCGAGAGTTCAAAGAGGATATGGATGTCATCCGCATAATTTGCAAATTGAACACCCAGATCATCCAAGAGGTCCATGCAAAAAGGTCTTCTATGGATATTAAACAGGGGCAAAAGACACAATCCCTGCAGAAGAGAGTAACAGGGTTAGCTTGAGCTCCTGGCACCGCTACTCTGGCTGTCCTGGGACCAAGAAAAGAGGCCAGCCAGTTGGCGCACCTTCTGAACAATTAGCCACAGTTAACAATCTATTGTGCATCAATTTGTGGTCAATAATGTGGAATACCGACGAGAGAGCTAGCAGTAATAATAGTGCAGGGTGACTTTTCTCGATGATTTTAATGATATTGTATTTGAGATCCAATAAAGCTGTCTCTGTGCCATGGTAAGACTTGTAGCCCGATTGATGGCAATTCAATACATTGTTTTCCTCTATGAACTTCTGGAGTTGTAAATAGGCAACTCTATCCATGATCTTCAACAGGTAAGGGACATTTGTAAGGGGCCTATAGTTCTTTGGGGCTACCGGGTCAAGAGTGGATTTCTTTAGCAAGGTGGTGACGACTTCAAAGGAGAGGCTGATAATGTTAGTGATCCATGGGATCAGTACCTCAAGCAAGTCTTTCAAGATGTCAGCGGGGCAAGGGTCCCCCAAACATGAGGTGGATTTCAGGTTCTTAATTTCCATGACTTCCTCCTCAGTACAACTATGAAAAGAGAACTTGGACAGTATTTTGGCAGAATCAAGGTAGACATTGATTTTTGGCATGGGCTTGTTATTAGAGGCAGGTCTAGTCAGTTGTTTTAGAATAGACAGACGGTGCCCTGTGTTTTTTTTTTTGCCGAACTCATTCGAAATAGATTAAAACCAAGATTAATCTTTAGTAACGGCGAGAAAGGAGAAAGGATGATGAGTGACATTAAAAGTCTTTCAGGATTTTGAAGAGTTCTTTAAAGTTAGATGGAGAATTATTGATGTGTGTATTATATGTTGCATTTTTAGTCTCAATAATGGTGTGTTCATAGGATTGAACACTTTTTTTTAATAGTTCCCCAATGTCATAGGGCAGGGTTTTTTCCTCCATTTCCGCTGTAGCACTCTTTAGGTAAGAGGATTCTGGTCCCTCCCTGGCCATCCCGTGTGGGGAATTTAGCTACCTAGGTTTCATCTGTGGATTAGCAGTATGTGGACATGGGTGGTCGGGGCATCCCCCCCCAGCCTTCAGGTTAGGAAGATTAACTAAGGGGTCATGGGTTCCTCCCTGGGATTTCTTGTTTCCTGTTGCGTCTATCCTTCCTAGTCATTTCCTCCTGTTTCTGGGGCAAAGGATCAAGTTTTGAGTAGTTTTCTGAATTCAAGATGATCCTTTGTATTGCGTTTGTTTTTTGGTAATGTTTATTTGTAAATGTCCTATACACAAGGCAAGTGTTTCAAAGCGCTCAACGAGGGAGTGTGGGATGATTTAACCCACTAGTCTATGCCCTGCAACATTACTGTGCTCCAGCTTCATCAAAAACAGAATGACTGCCGGAAAGCCTTATGTGCGCTAAAAATCACCCAGAAGTGTGCAAGAAAACCTGAAAAATAGGCCGCCAATCCATTTTTCCTATGTCAGTGGTAACACAGGAGACCACTGCCAAAACCTATAATTGGGCAGCGCACAAAGTAAGAGGAAACTACTTGAAAAAGCAGTGCTGCATCGCAAGGGAAACACAGAATTGCTTTAAAAATCTATTTTTCCTTGGCTGTGGAAAGTGCAAAAATCATGGTTCCCAAACATCACAAAAGATCAAACATCACTTTATTTAAAGAATTCACCTAAGCACAATGTCAGCAGAAGCATATTTTATCAGAAGAAAATCCACATTCAAAGAAGCTTGCTTGGAAAAATATGTTAAAAATGGGTGCGGTACCGCCGCTCGCCTGTGTCAGAAGCCGGAATTTATTTAAACTTGTGCCTTAAAATCAAAGTATGGAAAAGAAGAGACTTCCCATCAAAAGCAATACAGGGTGACCATTCAATCGCTATGTTTTAAAAAGGCCAGGTTTAAGAGATTTGTGGCTATATTTGTAAAAATGTAAATTGTATTTTAGAGACAGACTATTTTAAACATTGTTTTAAAAGTAAGTAAAAGCCAGCCACACTGACCTTCAAAGACATTCAATAGTTTCTCCCCAAACAAAGGAATCTTCCCCCCTGCCCTCTGCTGAAGAACTGGCAGGGAGGTGTGAAAGGAAATGGGAGGGAACTTTGGCATGTTGCTCCGACAAGAAGCAAACGACTCCCTTGAATGAAAGGAAATGCAAATTTGGGTGTGACAGAAAACAACTGCTGGCAGGAAGAAGCCTGGGACTGCTCTGGCCCAGCCAAAACCTTGGGGTCGGAGACAGACAGTTTTGTTTATTCGGAAAGCACAGAAAATATCTTTTTGAAAAAGACTCATAGAAAACTGAACAAAATTGGTAAAAATCTGTAAATATAGTGTTGTTAAAATGAAATTTCTGCTCACGTTTTAAAACCATTCTGGAATTTGTGCGATATTCAGAGACTGAACCACAAAAATGTTGACTTTGTAGCAGTTGTGATAATGCTAAAAATATGAAACTTCACAGGAGTATGCCCAGATGTTATGTGCATGTATCTGGAAAAATGTGTACAGATCTGACACTGGGTAACCAACCAAAAGTGCGAAAAACTGTAATTTGTGAATGGAAGCTCCTAAAAAGATGGGACTTTGATGGATACGTGCCTTATTTAATTTGGGATGTAAATATGTATTATTAGCAAGTTGGTGATATTGGAAATATGTTTTATATGATAAACAGATTTTCCGTGTAGGAACAAAGGGGAGGTTTTTCCCTGGATTGTAAATTGCAGCATCACTGTCACATTATGACACACTGTGTCCTTCTCAAAACAGGAGAGAGGGAATACTTTAACAAATAGGCTTCTTAGAGGGTTGGGCTTAGTATAATCAGCCTACCCACCCGCTTGGGAAATACATAAATAGGGACTGTTGAGGACCTAGGGACACACACATTCACCCATCAACTGAATTACTGGTTAAGTGCTCTGCAGGAAGAACCCAGATCAAGACTGCAGAACTCTGAAGCAGAAGGCCCAATCCAAAGCTGAACCCTTCTCAGCTGGCCTTTAAAATCTTGCAACCTGATTTTAACCCCAAACTTCCAAGGGGCATAACCAATTCAACAGCCGGGCTGTGCTGTTTTACTGCTTCTTGCCAAGAACCTTGCTAGAACCCAGAGATCCAAACCAGTAGAGCAGAGCTGTAACCCAGAACCAACCCGTCAGATCCAGTCCAAGAGGCCATGCAGAGACAGAGTGCCGTGCTGAGAGCAGAACTAGGTGCCCTGAATCCTGTCCGGTGGCGAGCAGATTCCAGTCCAAACCCTTGACCAGATCTTTGACGGGCCTATTCCAAAACCATAGTTGTGAGTATCTAGCATAGAATTGTCCATAGCCAATCTGTTACCCTTAAGTAAAAGTAATCCAACCCATTCTATCATATCCAGACTGCATGGTAGAATCTCTTTTGTTTGTCCTGAATCCTCCTTTCATCCATATAATCCTGTGATAATTGTAGTGATAAATCATCTTTGGCTAATATATTTTGCTGAAGAAAGGCAAGTGTCGCAGCGGGCAAAGATCAGACAGAGGTGCCTCTGGACTGGTGGCTGTACCGTTGGTATCTCGCATCTTCATAGCCTCCCTTAGTGTTAAGAAATCCTTGTGGTAATCTTCAAAAGCGCTTATATCATTTGAAATCTTGACTCTTTTTGAGAAAAATCGATCTTTACTAAAACCATCATATCTTCTGAACTGTACATGCTAGAAACGAAATGTAAGTGTCAAATTGAAGCTAACATCCTCAGCTTTCAAATGAAACCTTATCGTTTTGCCGCATTCGTGTTACCCGCACGCTGAAAAATTTGCAGCGATTCTGCATTTGGCTCAATTTCACCATATGCAAAATAGCTATTTCTTTGCATTTAACCTCTGAATTCAGTTTCCAACCTACTAGTTATTCAACCATCATTGCTAGTGTTTACCTGAAGCTATCCAAAGCGGCTCTCAATAGTTCTGAATCCAATTTAGGGAATTAAATCTATTTTTAGCATTTTTCCCATTCATTCAAAACCACATTCAAAGCATTTGACCTGTTTTTTAAAATCATTCCTGTTTCTCTCTAAGCTTGCTGGGGGAATTGGGATTGAAACTATATTGGTTAAGAGTGTTTATTCCTGAAACCTGTTTTCTCTCCTTGCATCTCTATATTGCATATTAGGGGGGGATTGAGTAGTATCAGGCGGAAAGACTGATTACATTGCATTTGATTGAATTCATATCAAGTTTTATTTCTGTGCTGCATTAATCTCATATCATTTGCATTTGACTGAACCCCCACAGTTTTATTCTATGCTACATTATTCTTTTCATCCATACTCCTATTGATTAAATAGATTGTTGATTATTGTAATATCACCCAACGCTGATCAATGTATAAATATTAATAGTGTGATATCCAGATATTGTTAATAATTCATAAGTGTGATATATATATTGTTCAAATCCATCAAATAAATCTTTTAACTTTGCAAAACAACCTACTTCTTGGTTCAGTGAGACCGGGGGGGATTCAAAGAGAGGGGCATGATATAAGGGTACATCGTTCAGAAATAAAAGAACTTTAGACATAAAAATATATAATTAAGGGTTCCAGCTGGGCATCGCACGCTAGGCATTGACTTAGTTGGAGTGCTGGGTTGAAACCACTTACAGATTGGGGGCTCGTAGCGGGATTTCTGGATTAGATATACCACCTGTAACAGCTTAATACAGTGTGCTAACTGACAGGGTACATAAATCCTGTTAGGCTACCACGCTGTGTTACACTGTGAAAAGCACCCCTCAAAAGGGAACACTCTAAGGAAACGGTCTGTTTTGCAAAAAGAAAAGAAAACATCTGTAAGTCAGGAAGGAAATCAATATTTCCAGAATGGCGACATTGGTAGAGATCAAAATGGCTAGAGAACACCTTTTGCATAAGTTATTTGTGAGAGGTGAATGGACAGAGCAGGATCAGAATGTGTGGTTGCAGGCAATCACACAACAGATCACTGCAACAGGGTTAGATACATGGCAAGATCAGGGTCCCTTACATAGGGCCCTGAGTGAACTATATATGGCCCCTAAAGCAAAGGATGAGCAAAACAAGATTGCCAAAATAGCGGCATATCTATATTTATCTATTGGAGCCATACAGGATAAATATGCTGAAGGCCAAGATCTGGCAAGTAAGCGACTGCAGGCATTAGAAAAGGCACAAACTGACCTGGACTCTTCTGAGCAGAGGCTGCAGAGGAGCCAGGAGTCAGAAAATGAAAGTAGGCAGTAAATAATCAAGATAAAAGAGGACATGGGTACCCTGCAGCAGGATAAGGCAGAACAGGATACCAGAATTCTGGCCTTGAAGAAGGAGGACCAAGAAAGTTTGGACTCTCTACTGCAGAGCCAGAAAAAGCTGGAGCAACACATCCATTTCAATAGGGCATGCACAGAGCAGGTAGCCACCCTGCAAGGCCAACTAGACAGAGAGAAAGAGGAGAGTAATACATTTATCCTGAAAGACCTGGACACCCAGGCTGAATTTGATGAAGAGCGCCAGAAAGCTGGTGCGCTTCAAAGACAGAGGGACAACCTTATGGCACAGAGGCAGGCTCTTGCTCAGGAAAGGGACACCTTAGGCCAGGAGGTCTGTCATTTAAAAGAGAAACTAGAAGAAAATCACCTGGCCTTCCAGGGACTAGGTGACCTCCAAAAAGACCATCAAAAATTGTTAGAGCACACCAAGAGGGTGGAAGAGGCTCTAGCAAGGAAGGACCAGGCCAGCATAGACATGACTCATGAGGTAACCCTGTACTCAAAAACAACCCAGGGAGCACAGAGAGAAAATGAGGCTCTCTGTGAGAACAATGACAGGCACCACAGACAGGTAGTCATGCAAGAGAGATTGATAGAGACTAGTGTCATGATGCCCGCTCCCGGGGAGCCGGTTCAAGCCCTGCGTCCCCGAAAGCGGACATCCAGTCCCCAAGGAAGGACCCATTAATCCCATATAGGGGCCCTTTGGACAGTGTCTTGGCGCCATAGGCGCCAGGCTCATTATGGGACTGCTTGGGTGCACTTACCTGATGCAGACCATGCTGCAGGATCCCGGCCTCCTTGAGGCCTGAAAGGAACTACTTTACCTGTGGGACTAATTTACCATCCGGGCGTGGTCGGGGAAGGATACATACCTGATTGGAGGAAGGATACATACCTGGAACTTCTTCCAAGGCTATTTAAACCCCACCCGAACAGCCACACGTGCTTCGCGTTGTTCTGCATCTAGCAGCTGGATGCTCACCGTGTCTGCTCCTGCATCCTGACTTCTGCCACGCCTGCCAGCATCCTGGATCACCTGCAAAGGAAGAGAAGAAGAGAACAGAAGAAGGAAAAGTCCTTACCTGCTAAATCCGCATCCCGGAGACATCTCGCCGACAATCCTGAAAAGGAAGACTTTTATTTAAAAGCTCATCGCGTCGATCGCTGCAGCGCCGCATTCCACTCACCTTTACAGGGCGCCTCCATGTTCAGCAGCGATCATCCGGATTCGCAGTCATGCCCCAGCGCCTAGGGAGAAAAAGACCAGAACAAAAGGTGAGAGAGAGAAGGGAATAAGGAAAGCTAAATCTCCATGTTAAGACTTACCTGTTGATTCATTCCCTCTTCATTTCGGGTCCGCGCCGCATCCTGGCATTTCCGGACCCCACCCCCTAAGGGGAAAAAAAGACATCAGCGTTAATGAGCGAATGAAAAGACATTACCAAAAAAACGCTCATTAAAGACTCACCTGATTTCTACAAGGATTTCACCTCTCATCTCGGGTCGGTGCCTGTTCCCCGGCATTCCATACCCCGGCCCCTATGGGGAAAAAGACACTAGCATTAGTACATTAATGCATGGACACAAGGGGAACCTCTTATCAAAAAACTTACCTGGAAGCCAAGCAAGTTTGGTTCTCACCAATCCGAAAATCCAGTGAAGTAACTGGATACCAACGCGCCCCTGCATCAGAAGCAGGATGGAGAGCTCGTCCTTCCAGACCCTAAGGTGAGACGCTACGAGGAATCACAGAAGGGTTTCGAGGAGGGTGAGAGGGGAAAGTGGGAGGCCGATTGCATTACCCCGCAGACAGTTAATCCCCTATTTTCGCCTACAGAAGGATACTTCTGCGAGCCAGACAAGCCAGATTTGGGGGCCCGGTCCAGTCCGTCTTCCGAACCCTGCGCATCACCTTAGAAGAGGTCACAGCAGCGCGAACCAGGCCAGCGCCTCCGTGGGAGTCAGGTGAGCGTTACAACTAGTAAGGCCTTGGTTGAGGAACAGAAAGCCCGGGTTCTTGCTTGTCAACCGGGAGCAGGGGCTGATAGAGATGAGGTTCGCTGGGAAAGGGAAACACCTGAGCATAACCTCAGGAACCCTAGTACCAGAGGCCTTCATCTCTCCCAATCCCTGGACTCTGCCACCCCCATGTCAACTGGCGCACATGATCGCAGGGCCACGGGGATGGCAGATTTCAATCCAATCAGACACATGGGGCTCATAGACCAGCACCTCCCAGGAATGGATGGGCAGGCATCTGGGTATGGCTACCCAAGTACTGTGAAATTTAGTGGGGAACTCCATGAGAGTAGGCCCACTAAGGGCATCCTGAAAACCTCTGCCCAGCTAGGTCATTGGGGGGGGGTACTCAGCAAATCCTGGGAGCAAGGAGGAATCGGAAGACTCCTCTGAGCGCCCCAGGACACAGGAGACTAGGTCCCCACATTCTGCCAGCCATTCCCAGGCTCGCAGAATCTGGGAAAACCTAGAAGACCAGACGGGCACCTCTGGGAGCAGTGCCTCTGAGTCAGAGGAGGAATGGACCAGGGTTACCCGAACAAAGAAGGCCAATAAGGCGAAAAAGGGCCTTGCTTAAGGACCCCTTAAAACAGATCAAAGCGATAAGGAGCGCCATCACGCCTTATCATAAGAACGCTAAGTATTCTGTTGGGGAGCACTTAGAGCTCTTTGAGCGGATGATGAGAACTTTCCATTTGAAGGACAGCAGTAGCTGTATTCAGTATGTGAAATGGACCTTCTCACCAGAATACTCTAGCTTCTTTGTGGGGCTGGAGGACCAAAATCATTGCATAAAAATCCTCAGGAGGCTTGCAAGGCAGCCTACAACTTGAAATGTGTGGAGGATCAGGCCCCACAAGAAATTGTGCAGGAATTAAAGCGTGCCTTTGCGCAGACCACCAGAAGGGTGCGCACGGACAGCAAAGAATTTGTCAATACTTTTTTCCATGCTCTACCAAAGTACATCATGACCCAGCTAGTGAGAGATTTTCATGAGAAAAGATCATTAGACTGGGTCATTGAACAGGCCACCCGAATCTATGAGGTGCAAAAGCCCATAGAAAACAAAAATACTCAAAAAAGCCCCAAACCAACCAACACCCCTGCTGCTGCTAAGGTGGCAGAGGTGAAGGTTTCCCCCATTTTAGATTTGGAGATGGGGGGGCCTAAAAACATGCCTGCACAAAAACAGAGAAATCCCAAGCCCAGAAGGCCCTCTGTCACAGACAGGGAGCCAAGGAGGTAGTCCCACAAATAGGATCCCTCACTCCCCTGACTACATAAGTCCCCACTACAAGGGGACCCGACCCATCCTGGGTTATTTGTGGACGACTCCTGCCCAAGGGTGGGGGATCCAACCAAGCACCAGCTAACCCAGGGAACTTCCCTCCTCACTTCCCCCAGGAGGACAGAAATTCCCCAAATCCTGGACAGAACGTTTTCCCCAGGTATCCACAAAACTTTCAGTCCCAGAGCAATCTATCCTTCTTTCCCCACTTTCCTGAGCCCAGACAACCCAATCCGGGAGAGGGGAGGCCAAGGGTGGAGGGGTACCCAAATCTTCCAAACCCGGGGTATTATCAGAAACGGGATAGCTACCCTTCCCGAGATCAGTCCAGGGGAGAAATGAGAACCCCTTACCAGCCTGAGCGGGTGTCACAGCTAGAGCGACAGGTCCAAAACATGGCACAGAATCTGGGTCACATGCTGAGGGCTCAACAGAACCCTCAGATGAGCATGCCGGCGCAGAAACCCCCAAACTCCGGACCTGGTGATCCAGAACAGTGACGGGGGCAGAACCCCGACAACCCACCGGTCCCAGGGAGGAGGCACAAGGGGAAGGGGGTGTAAAGACTTGGAGGAAGCTTCCTTCCCCACTTGTAAAATGCCCCTGGAAACCCAGGAACCGGAACCAAAATCTCCTGCCCCTGAAAGTCTGCCACCCAAGGAGCAGAGGGGGTAGGAGAAACAAAGAACCCAAACAGACCCATTTTGTGGAGGATGTACAGATCTTCCAATTTGAAGGAGAAGGGTCCTCAGAGGATTCTGGGAAAAGGATCTTCTCCTTCAGAGATGGGGCAACTCCTCCCAAAGAGAAATGGGTCCCAAAGGATTCACATCCAGACTGGGTAGATGTGGGGACTGAGCTAGCGCCGCCCATCATCCACCCCCAGAACCAACAGCATGAAAATCCCCTGGTTCAAGCCCATCCTGGTGACTGCCTCCAAAAAGTGGGGTGGAGCAGCCCAGAACTGGAACTAGGGGAATCCAAAACTTCTCCCATATCTAGTTGCCACCTTTTCTTTTCATTTTCCCAAGACTCCCAACAGAATTCTGCCCAAATCTCTTCTCTATCAGTGTCCAAAACTAGAAAACTAACCCACCAGTTGTCCAAAAATGTACATTATATGTGCCCCCTTGCGGAGAAGGACGGAAGATTCTATGCCCCGGTACAAATACAGGGGCAGGGTACAATTTTGGCACTGGTGGACACTGGATCCCAAGCTACCCTTCTGTTCATAAAGGCCTTTGATAAACTGAATGCAGGAAGGGGGAGATATACCAAATTCCTCTGACCCCTCTTCCTGGACAACGTCAGAACTTCAACAGGAAGGAAACTGCGGATTTGGATATTAAAATTAGGCGACACAAGGTGAAGCACCCGGTCATAGTTGTGACTCCAGATGGGCACCCCTTGTTTACTAGGGAATGACCTTCTGCAAAGGTTGTCACCCCTAATAGACTGTGTAAACAAGGTCCTCTGGACCCAGACTAACCGACCATGTTAGTTTAAACGGCACATGCCACATGGTTGAACAAAAATCTGACCAAGTCGAATTTCACTTCCAGCACAACCAAATCCCAGACGTGACAGTAATAGCAGTAGGACAACAAACTGGTGATGGGGGGTCCTCTGTATTTCTGAAAATCAACCTTCCTTCCAGTTTAAGGTGGTATTCCACACTGGAAGGAAACACTCTGAAATTCTTTACCAATCCACAATCACATTCCCACTCCTATAGTCCAGAAAGATGAGAAATCAGCTCAGAGCCTGGCTGATATTCAGCAAATTGGAGAGCAGTTGTTCATCACAATTCAGTTAAATGAAGGGAAGGACTCTGTTCTCGCCCGAGTGTGTGTGAACAACGGTAAGAGCTTCATCAGCAAAGCCATGTTCCGCCAACTCCCAAAAGATCCAGCCATTCCCACATTCAAACGGATAGACAAATGGGAAATGGATCTGGAAACACCCAATTCCAAACATCTCCTGCCAAGCAGAGAGCATAGTCCATAATTATTGGTTCGTGCGAGACGTCACTGCCACCTTTTACTTAGGCAGTGACATTCTCAATCTCTTTGCCATTAGTTTGGACCTAATAAACTTCAAAGCTTGGGCCCGATTAGCAGATGATCCCATGGGCTTTGATGACCCAGAGAAAGCATTTAGGTCAGCTCAACTGCCGCCTTATGCAGTTGAAATTCAGATTGGAGAGGAAGTCGCCATCCCAGAAAGGACCTGACAATTGTCCCTGGAAGTGATCTCTAGCAGCAGGCACCATTATTGGAATGGCGGTTGATGACCGACATTTTTCCATAGATTTTGGCAATTAACTTCTTAGGACCAATCCCCAAGGACTGTTTTGACAGTGATAGTGATGACAACACAACACCAGACAGGATATTTACCTGGCATGGGGGGAACTTCCTGGTGTACACTTCCTGCCCTTATGGTAAGGAAGATGTGACCTGTGACTTCAGGAGGGATAAGGTGATTTTCCAGGTCCATGAGGGCGGCCTTTCCCACCTGAAGCCACCAGTCCAAATCAGCACTTTGACCAGGGACTTCTCTACCCAGATGGAGGAGGCCGCGGAGATAGCAAAACCAGAAGTCGCTTCAGGCAGATGGTTGAAGAGAGAGTCAACCTAGCTGATGCCTGTGAGACTCTGGAGCAGAGGCAAAAATTGAAACAAGTTTTCTTGGATTTTCAAGATCTCTTTGCAGTGGACTAATATGACTGTGGTCGCACCGACATCCACAGAACAACAATTCCCATGGACCCTGGCATGACTCCAGTGTTTGTGAAGCAATATCGCTTGCCTCTCGCATCAATCGAGTCCCTTACTGAAATCATTAAGAACCTTGAGTCCCGTGGGATAATCCGTCCAGTCTACAGCACCTTCAATAATCCGGTGCTGGGGATATTGAAGCCAAACGGCCAGTGGAGACTCTGCGCCGACCTTGGGGAGCTCAACAAATGGGTCCATACTTCCCGATGGCCTCTTCCCTACATTGACCAAGGGCTGGCCCAGATGCAGGGGTCACAGGTATTCACTGCAAAAGACCTGACCAATGGATACTGGACTGTACCTGTCAGTAGGGAGGACCAATACAAGCTGGCCTTTACCTTCGGGGGGGAAGCAGTACACATGGACCCGGACTCCCATCGGATACATCAACTCCGGCAATGAATTCAACATTTTTCTACATAAGGCCATGCCCGACCTAGGTGAAAGGGGTAACCTGGCTTATGTTGATGATGTTCTCATCAAAGTACAACTGTGGAGGAACACATAGCAGAGATCTGTTATGTTCTGACACAGTTGAGGGCTGCCAGAGCAAAACTTTCCTTTCAAAAGTCACAGCGCTGTAGAATCTGTCAATTTCTTGGGGCATGAGATTACTCCTCAGGGTCTCTGTCCCCAGGAAAAGAAAGTGGAAGCACTCCAGAAATTGAAAGACCCCACAACTCTGCGGGAACTATGGAGCCTCCTTGGACTGACTAATTACAGTAGAAAGTTCATTGAGGACTACACAGAGATCACAAGACCCCTTATTCATCTTTTGAGCGGGTGGGTCAAGTGGAAGTGGGGTCCAGAACAAGCCGAGGCAGTAAGACAACTCAAAAGAAGCCACTCACAAGCGCCTTGCCTAGCTTACCCTGTCAGAAACGAGAAGTTCTTCTTGGAGACAGGGTTCTCTAATACATGCTTGACTGCAGTATTATACCAAAAGCATGACAAGGTCAATAAAGTAATATCCTATGCAAGTAAAACTTTATCCTCTGTGGAGGAAAGATTCAACAATTGTGAGAAGGCACTCCTGGCAACGGGTTGGGCACTGAAGATTTACCGCCCATTCATCCAGGGGGAACACATCATAGTGAAGACTCCACACCAGCCTCTGCAATATCTCCAAAGTGACAGAATCCGGGCCAGAAATATGAGTAATTCCCAAATTACTTCCTGGATTCTGTCAATGCAAGGCTATGTGGATGGATGCTCTTACCATGTTGACAACAACGGGAAAAAAGAACTTGTGGCCTGAGTGGGGAATGCATGGGTGAATGAGACCCCGGAACCCTCCGCTGAGTACAAGATTGGTGTCCGAAGTAGTCAAGTGGCAGAGTTGATGGCTGTGCATCAAGCCATACTCACTGCTGTCCAACATCAACTCCACGAACTGGTCATAATCACAGATTCGGATTATGTACGGAACGGGTTCGTGGAGCACCTGGTTAACTGGAAAACCAGAGGCATGTTATGTGTTAATAATAATCCCTTGCAACATGGGAAATTAATTCAAAATATAGATGATCTGGTCACCTCGAATGGGATGACCATCTACTGGAAAAAGATCATGGGTCATTCTAAAGTAGAAGGACCAGACAAAACTGGAAATGACTTAGCTGATCAGCTGGCCAAAACCGGAGCCATCCAAGGGGATCTAATCTACTAGAGATCGAGTCCCTGTTGGGGGAAATCCAGGTCACTGCCATCACTAGGCCCCAGACAAATGATCACAATGAACTCTCAACTGCACAATGGAGTAAGGAGACCCCAGATGCTGATTTGATTACGGCTCAAAAAGGGATCCAATAATTGGTATGTTTTATCAACACAGTGAGGACCCTGAGAACTTTCCCCTGACGTATACCGATGACATAGGGAAGGAGGACCTCAGGGTGTTCATGAAATGTCCAAAAATGTTCTGAATCCAAGACAGTTTGTTGGTGAGGAGATCCCTAGCTGGCCATGATCAGTGGGTGGTCCCTACCTCATTCCGAAGCCTGATGTTATGTCACGCCCATGATGCGGCCACAGCCGGTCATAGGGGGTTTCATACAACACTTGAAATCTTAAGAGAGGTTGCATACTGGCCACACATGGGGCAGGACCTCGACCAATATTTGAAGGGGTGTCTTGTGTGTGCACAATTTCAGCCAACATCCCTCACACACCGTGCACCTCTCCAAAAGAGGGGGATGACACTGCCTTGGTCAGATTTACAACTCGACTATATCGGGCCCGTGATTCGCTCCTCTAGGGGGAACAAGTACATGTTGTGACATGCTTGTTTACTAAATGGGTGGAATGTCTCCCAGCCCCAAACTGCAAGGCAGAAATAGCAGCTGCCCTGATGATCAACCACATCTTTTCACGTTTTGAACTACCCCAAAGGATCGAGTCAGACAGAGGTAGCCATTTCAACAGCGAAGTAATGACAAAGATGTGGGAGATACTTGGGGTCAAAAGGAAGCTACACATTGCTTACCGGCGAGCCTCTAGTGGTGCAGTAGAGAGATACAACAAAACAATTGTGAGCATATTAAAAAAGTTTGTGGCAGATTCTGGGCCAAGTTGGGATATTCGATTACCTCTTGTACTAATGGCCATCAGATCTACCCCTTCATCTGCAACTAAAATGTCCCCGTTTGAGCTGATGAATGGACGCAGGATGGTGCTTCCCCAGCATCTGCTCTACAGAACCCAAGAGCAGACATTGATCAATACCTCCACAACTCATGAGTATGTTGAAAATCTAAGAAAACACCTTCAACATGCTTTTGCCTATGCTCAGCGAAATCTAGAGAGATCTGCAGACAGCATGAAGACCCACTATGACTTAAAGACTACTAGAAAGGAATACAATGCAGGAGACCGGCTCTACTTATACAATTTCCAAAGGAACCAGGCCAAACAGCGTACATTTTTGCCTTCCTGGAGGGGTCCTTATGAAATTGTAGACACAATCTCACCAGTCGCCTACAAAATCTGCATCCCCAAAGGCAGTTTGGCAGAGTGGGAAGATAAGTGGGTCCATATTAATCAACTAAAATGTTGCCATCCTAGGCACCCTCTGCAGAAACGGGAGGAGTCTTCTGGAACCCCAGAGGGGGTCACTCCAGCTCCCTAGAATTCCAACTATAAAATATTCCATATATAGTCAATAAATTTTAATTATAAAAATGTGTCCTGATTTGTCAAAATGTATGCGTCCGCCCCACTACATTAATGTTGGTGGGGAAATGTCTACAAATATGCTTTTGCTGTGTCATCTAGGATGGGAAACCATGGAGACGAAGACCAAGAAGGACCACCCAGGGACCCGGAGCAAAGATCAAAGTGGCCCAGAGTATTGCTCAATACTCATATCAGGACTGGGCGAGGAGAACTGGTCGATCCACCCCTGATGGAAGAAAAGATGATGAACTTTGCCCTTTTGGAACCAAAAGAAATGAGACGGACATCCCAGTCCTTGGACTTCCCATTGATGGACGATCAACGCCAAATCGCAAGAGGGGGGCTTTGTAACGCTCACCTGACTCCCACGGGGGCGCTGGCCTGGTTCGCGCTGCTGTGACCTCGTCTAAGGTGATGCGCAGGGTTCGGAAGACCGACTGGACCGGGCCCCAGATCTGGCTTGTCTGACTCGCAGAAGTATCCTTCTGTAGGTGAGAATAGGGGGTTAACTGTCTGTGGGGTAATGCAATCGGCCTCCCACTTACCCCTCTCACCCTCCTCAAAACCCTTCTGTGCTTCCCCGTAGCGTCTCACCTTAGGGTCTGGAAGGACGAGCTCTCCATCCTGCTTCTGATGCAGGGGCGCGTTGGTATCCAGTTACGTCACTGGATTTTCGGATGGGTGAGAACCAAACTTGCTTGGCTTCCAGGTAAGTTTTTCTATAAGTGGTTCCCCTTGTGTCCATGCATTAATGTTCTAATGCTAGTGTCTTTTTCCCCATAGGAGCCGGGGTACGGAATGCCGGGGAACAGGCACCGACCTGAGGTGAGCGGTGAAATCCTTGTGGAAATCAGGTAAGTCTTTAATGAGTGTTTTGGTAATGTCTTTTCATTCACGCATTAACGCTGATGTCTTTTCCCCTTAGGGGCCGGGGTCCGAAAATGCCTGGATGCGGCGCGGACCCGAAATGAAAAGGGAATGACCCAACAGGTAAGTCTTGACATGGAGTTTTAGCTTCCCTTTTCCCTTCTTTCTCTCACCTTTGTTCTTGTCTTTTTCTACCTAGGCGCGGGGGCGCGACTGCGAATCCGGATGGTCGCTGCTGAACATGGAGGCGCCCTGTAAAGGTGAGTAGAATGCGGCGCTGCAGCAATCGATGCGATGTGCTTTTAAAAATAAATGTCTTCCTTTTCAGGATTGTCGGCGAAATGTCTCTGGGATGGAGATTTAGAAGGTGAGGCCTTTTCCTTCTTCTGTTCTCTTGTCCCCTTCCTTTGCAGGTGATTCAGGATGCTGGCAGGTGTGGCAGAAGCGAAGATGCAGGAGCAGACACGGTGAGCGTCCAGCTGCTAGATGCAGAACAACGTGAAGCACGTGTGGCTGATCGGGTGTGGTTTAAATAGCCTTGGAAGAAGTTCCTAGAATGTGTCCTTCCTCCAATCAGATATGTATGCTTCCCCGACCACGCCCGGGTGGTAAATGAGTCCCACAGGTAAAGTAGTTCCTTTCAGACCTCAAGGAGGCCGGGGTTCTGCAGCATGGTCTGCATCAGGTAAGTGCACCCAAACACTTTCATAATGAGCCTGGCGCCTATGGCGCCAGGACTGACATTTTCTATGAGCCAGGACGCTGTCCAAAGGGCCCCTATAAGGGGTTGCTGGGACCTTCCCGGGGGACTTGATGTCCGCTTTCGGGGACGCAGGGCCTGAGCCGGCTCCCCGGGAGCGGGCATCGTGACAGCACCCCCCCCCCCCCCCAAGGCCCCCCCAAGGTTGTTCCCTCCGGGGGTTTTGGTTTGTTTGGGAAGAGTCGGTGGAATTTCCTGACTAATCGAGGTGCATGCACATGGTCACTGGGTTCCCACGACCTCTCCTGAGGTCCGTACCCCTTCCAATCAATTAGGTAGAAAAGCTTTGACCTAAACATTTTTGAATCTAAAATGTTCTTCACTTCGAATTCGGGTTCCCCATCTATTTGAATAGGTTCTGGAGGTTTGAGTAGTCGGGTTCCGGGGACCACTGGTTTCAGAAGTGACACATGAAAAACAGGGTGAATTCGCATTGATTTCAAATCAAGTTTAACCGCTACTGGGTTAATTATTGCCGTAATAGAATAAGGTCCCAGATATTTTGGGTTAAATGTTCGAGGCCCTTTGAGCGGTAAATGTCTGGTAGCTAACCACACTTGATCCCCAATCTGATACGGAGGTGCTTCACTCCGATGTAGGTCAGCATTCTCCTTGTATTTTCTCTTGGCTTGTTGTAAATGCGTGGTTGCCTCTTTGAAGGCTCGGGTAATGGTAGAATGCAGATGTTCTACTGCGGGCACTCCGAGGTTCTGAGGTGAGTTGAGGTTTGAGGTTCGAGGGTGATGTCCAAACAAGGTATAAAAAGGACTTGGACCAGTTCCAGAGTGTACCGAATTATTATATGCGTATTCGGCTATCCAAAGAATGTCTTTCCAGTTGCTTTCAGATTGCTTTAACATACACCGTAAGTACTGCTCAAGGGTCTGATTTGTCCTCTCGGTCTGACCATCGGTCTGAGAGTGGTGACTGGTCGATAATCTTACGTCGATTTGTGCCATTTGACAACATTTGCGGCAGAAGTGGGAAATGAATTGGCTTCCACGGTCAGAGATTAGTATAGATGGGAATCCATGTAGCCGAACAATATTTTCGAGGAATTCTTTGGCTAGGACAGAAGCTGAAGGTAAACCTTTCAAAGGAATGAAGTGGGCCATTTTGGAAAACAAATCCACAATTACCAGAATGGTATTGTATCCCGAACAAGGAGGCAAGTCCGTAATAAAATCCATTGATAGGGTGTACCAGGGTGCTGGCGGTATGTCTAGAGGTTGAAGGAGACCAGCTGGTCTTTTCTTTTGAACTTTATTTTGGGCGCAAACACCACAGGACATCACAAAAGATTTAACATATTTTCGCCAAGAGGGCCACCAGAATTGTTGTTTCACCTTTTCCATTGTCTTGGCAATACCGGGGTGTCCCTCTATTAATGTATCATGATAACCTGAAATAACTAGTTTGTGTAAATCCTTGTGCGGCAGGAATAAGCGTCCTTGGTAATAAGGTAAACCATTATCTATGGTAAAGCCTGATCCCTTTTGTATCCAATCCTGTAGGACTGTAGGGTCCAGGAGTTTTCACTCTGACTTGAATGTCTTCAAGCGTCTGTAACCAAGTCATGCCTAGAATTCTCTGTTCGGGAATTATTGGTACTGATTCTGAGTTTGTATCAGATTCTCCCATTCCAATTCGGGATAAGGCGTCTGCTTTGCTGTTCTTGCAGCCAGGTCGATAGGTAATCACAAAATCAAATTCAGCGCAAAACAAAGCCCATCGGAGCTGCCGTGATGACTGAGCCTTGGCGGTTTTCAAATACTGTAAATTCCGGTGATCAGTGATCACCGTGATGGTATGTCGAGCGCCAAGCAGGTAATGCCGCCAGGCTTTAAAAGCGGACTTTATGGCTAACAGTTCTTTGTCAGTGATTGCGTAATTAATCTCTGGTGCCGAGAATTTTCTGGACCAAAATGCTACGGGATGCAGTTGGTTGGTTTTAGGATCTCTTTGAGACAGAACTGCTCCCATGGCTAGGCTGGATGCGTCAGTTTCGACGACATACGGGAGATCTGGACGTGGGTGTTTCAATATAGGTGCAGAGGTAAACTTAGCTTTTAAATCCTGGAAGGCCTGCTCAGCTTCTTCAGACCATTCAAAACGTTTATTTTTCCTCAAGAGTGCAGTAATGGGTTGTACTACGCGTGAAAATTCCGGGATAAACCTGCGATAGAAATTGGCAAAGCCGAGCATGCTTTGAACCCCTTTTACAGAGCTAGGTGATGGCCATTTGAGGATGGCATCCACTTTTCTTGAGTCCATTCGGACTCCTTTGGGTGTCAGGATGAAACCGAGAAACTCAACTTCTGTGGTATGGAAAACACATGTGTTGGCGCAGTTTTTCCAGAACTGCCCTAACGTGTTTTCTGTGATCAGATTCCGAAGAGGAGTACACTAGAATGTCATCGATAAAGACGACAACACAAACATCGATGAGTTCCCGAAGGACATCATTCATGAAGAATTGGAAGGCAGCAGGCGCATTGCACAACCCGAAAGGCATTACCTGGTATTCGAATAATCCATATTTTGTACGGAAGGCTGTTTTCCATTCGCCGCCTTCTTTTACTCGCACCAGATGATGTGCCCCCCGGAGATCTAACTTAGTGTATATGCAAGCGTCCTTCACCTGGTCAAGGAGTTCAGGAATCCGAGGCAGAGGATAACGGTTTTTAACCGTTATCTGGTTCAATGCACGGTAATCGATACAAGTTCTAAGGTCGCCTTCTTTTTTAGGCACGAAGAACAAAGCCAAGGATGCCGGGGACTTTGACGGGCGAATAAAACCATTGGCGAGATATTGATCCAAATTTTGTCTCAAATGCAGATTCTCAGGTTCGGTAAGGGCATAAATCCTGCTACAAGTGGGTTGTGCACCGGGCACCAGATCAATTTGGCAATCGTACGATCGGTGAGGAGGTAACGTGTTGGCCTGTTCCTTTTGGAAGACGTCCTGAAAGTCCTGGTATTCCGGAGGTAATTGCATGGAGGCAGAGGTTACAGATGGTAGATTAATCTTCAGGTTTTCTGGGTAGCATGTTTGTGCACAATCCGGGAAGGTTATTCTCTTAGCTCGCCAATCAATTCGAGGATTATGTGTCTCTAACCAAGGAATTCCAAGAATAACCTGAAACTGTGGAGACTTGATTACATCAAACACAACTGCCTCCCGATGGCCGTCAGGACCAATAAGAGTCACCCCAGTAGTGGAATGTGTTACCGGTCCAGAGGCAATTTCAGTTCCATCGACTCTGGTGATGACATCTTTGCTGGTTTTAGGACGGAGAGGGAGGTTAATCCTAGAGGCCAATTCACGATCCACATAGTTTCCAATAGCCCCACTATCGATGTATGCCTTTATTGCATGCAACCGCTTAGGCTTTTCTGGATCTACGAGAACCATTGGCACAATGAAATGTGAGGTCTGAGAGTTAGTTTTCAAGCTCGGCAAGCGGACCCCTTCGCTTGTCGGGCTGAGTCGTTTCCCGAAACAGAGTCTTCATGGTTTTTTTCAGCGGCTCCTACCGCTTTTCGGGGCGGTTTTGCCGGGCAATCTCGTAGAAAGTGTCCAGAGTTCCCACAATAAAGACATAATCTTAACTGCCGCCTCCTTTCACGTTCCTTTTGAGTTAAGGATTCTTTAACCCCTCCAATTTGCATAGGCTCAGAGACATCAACTCCCTTGGGGTTAGCGTGGGTCTTGACCAACACCCGGGTCTTAAACCTGGACCGATCTGTTTTTCTGTTTTGAAGTCTGTGATCCAATTGGACCACTAAGTCTATATATGCTGTGCATTCTTGGGGCGGATTTACAACTTGGGCCAAGACATCTTTAAGTTCTCCGCGTAGACCTCGATAAAATAACGTGACTCTTTTATCCTCTGGCCATCCCGTTTCCACAATTAGTCTATTAAAGGTTGCAATATAGGATAGGAGGTCCTGATTGCCCTGTCGCAGGGATAGAAGTTCGTCATCCAGAGCCTGCCCCTGAGAGTGTCGAGTAAATAACCTTTCCATGCTTGCTTGAAATCCTTGAAAATCACGGAGAATCGGGTCATCTGGAGTAACCAGTGGAACTGACCAATCGGCAGCGCAGCCGCTGAGATATGACAATACAAAGGCTACTTTGGTCTGATAATTAGGGAAGGCCCCAGGTATGCATAGGAAGTGCAAACGACACTGATTCATGAATATGGCGAATCGTTTGGGGTCCCCAGCAAAGCGTTCAGGTGGGGCCAGCGGCATGTTTCCAGGTAGATTAATCTGCACAGGGTTACTGGGAACCACAGGAGCAGGGTTCCCTCCAGAACAGGGTAGAGGAGTTTGTCCAGCTTGACCTTGCAAAAGCTGTCTGGCCAGGTCATCAGTTCTTTCCTTTGATATTATTAATTCCCTCTTGAGGACATTAGTCTCTTGACAAGCGGCATGTACTTCGGCCCGTAATTCCCCCAGTAATTGGGCCAACTGATCAGTCTCAGAAGTTTCCATAGCGCCTGGGTGGGAATTTGTAGGAAGTCTTCGCGTTCTGTAACGCTCACCTGACTCCCACGGGGGCGCTGGCCTGGTTCGCGCTGCTGTGACCTCGTCTAAGGTGATGCGCAGGGTTCGGAAGACGGACTGGACCGGGCCCCAGATCTGGCTTGTCTGACTCGCAGAAGTATCCTTCTGTAGGTGAGAATAGGGGGTTAACTGTCTGCGGGGTAATGCAATCGGCCTCCCACTTACCCCTCTCACCCTCCTCAAAACCCTTCTGTGCTTCCCCGTAGCGTCTCACCTTAGGGTCTGGAAGGACGAGCTCTCCATCCTGCTTCTGATGCAGGGGCGTGTTGGTATCCAGTTACGTCACTGGATTTTCGGATGGGTGAGAACCAAACTTGCTTGGCTTCCCGGTACGTTTTTCTATAAGTGGTTCCCCTTGTGTCCATGCATTAATGTTCGAATGCTAGTGTCTTTTTCCCCATAGGGGCCGGGGTACGGAATGCCGGGGAACAGGCACCGACCTGAGGTGAGCGGTGAAATCCTTGTGGAAATCAGGTAAGTCTTTAATGAGTGTTTTGGTAATGTCTTTTCATTCACTCATTAACGCTGATGTCTTTTTCCCCTTAGGGGCCGGGGTCCGAAAATGCCTGGATGCGGCGCGGACCCGAAATGAAAAGGGAATGACCCAACAGGTAAGTCTTGACATGGAGTTTTAGCTTCCCTTTGCCCTTCTTTCTCTCACCTTTGTTCTTGTCTTTTTCTCCCTAGGCGCGGGGGTGCGACTGCGAATCCGGATGGTCGCTGCTGAACATGGAGGCGCCCTGTAAAGGTGAGTAGAATGCGGCGCTGCAGCAATCGATGCGATGTGCTTTTAAAAATAAATGTCTTCCTTTTCAGGATTGTCGGCGAAATTTCTCTGGGATGCAGATTTAGCAGGTGAGGCCTTTTCCTTCTTCTGTTCTCTTGTTCCCTTCCTTTGCAGGTGATTCAGGATGCTGGCAGGTGTGGCAGAAGCGAAGATGCAGGAGCAGACACGGTGAGCGTCCAGCTGCTAGATGCAGAACAACGCGAAGCACGTGTGGCTGATCGGGTGTGGTTTAAATAGCCTTGGAAGAAGTTCCTAGAATGTGTCCTTCCTCCAATCAGATATGTATGCTTCCCCGACCACGCCCGGGTGGTAAATGAGTCCCACAGGTAAAGTAGTTCCTTTCAGGCCTCAAGGAGGCCGGGTTTCTGCAGCATGGTCTGCATCAGGTAAGTGCACCCAAACACTTTCATAATGAGCCTGGCGCCTATGGCGCCAGGACTGACATTTTCTATGAGCCAGGACGCTGTCCAAAGGGCCCCTATAAGGGGTTGCTGGGACCTTCCCCGGGGACTTGATGTCCGCTTTCGGGGACGCAGGGCCTGAGCCGGCTCCCCGGGAGCGGGCATCGTGACAGGCTTGTGGGATGTTTTAACCTACTAGTCTATGCCCTGCAACATTACTGTGCGCTGCTTTCATCAAAAACAACAGAATGGCCGCCGGAATTATGGATCCCAAACATCACAAAAGATCCAACATCCTTGTTGGGTGTTAAACATCACTTTATTTAAAGAATTCACCTAAGCACAATGTCAGCAGAAGCATATTTTATCATAAGAAAATCCACATTCAAAGATGCTTGCTTGGAAAAATGTTAAAAAATGGGCACAGTAACGCCGCTCGCCTGTGTCAGAAGCTGGCATTTACTTATACTGTCATTTAAACTTGTGCCTTAAAATCAAAGTATGGAAAAGGACTTCCCATCAAAAGCAATACAGGGTGACAATTCAATCGCTATGTTTTAAAAAGGCCGGGATTAAGGGATTTGTGGCTATATTTGTAAAAATGTAAATTGTATTTTAGAGAAAGACTATTTTAAACATTGTTTTAAAAGTAAGTAAAAGCCAGCCACACTGAGCTTCAAAGACATTCCACAGTTTCTCCCCAAACAAAGGAATCTTCCCCCCTGCCCTCTGCTGAAGAACTGGCAGGGAGGTGTGAAAGGAAATGGGAGGAGACTTTGGCCTGTTGCTCTGACAAGAAACAAAAGACTCCCTTGAATGAAAGGAAATGCAGATTTGGGTGTGACAGAAAACAACTGCTGGCAAGAAGAAGCCTGGGACTGCTCTGGCCCAGCCAAAACCTTGGGGGCAGAGACAGACAGTTTTGTTTATTCGGAGAGCACAGAAAATATATTTTTGAAAAAGACTCATAGAAAACTGAACAAAATTGGTAAAAATCTGTAAATATAGTGTTTTTAAAATGAAATTTCTGCTCACGTTTTAAAACCACTCTGGAATTTGCGCGATATTCAGAGACTGAACAACACGAAAATGTTGACTTTGTAGCAGTTGTAATAATGCTAAAATAAGAAACTTCACAGGAGTATGCCCAGATGTTATGTGTATGGAGAAATGTGTACAGATCTGACACTGGGTAACCAACCATAAGCGCGAAAAACTGTCATTTGTGAATGGAAACTCTTAAAAAGGTGGGCCTTTGATGGATACGTGCCTTATTTAATTTGGGATGTAGATATGTATTATTAGCAAGTTGGTGATATTGGGAATATGTTTTATATGAAAAACTGATTTTCTGTGTAGGAACAAAGGGGAGGTTTTTCCTTGGATTGTAAATTGCAGCATCACTATGACACATTATGACACACTGTTTCCTTCTCAAATCAGGAGAGAGGGAATACTTTAACCAATAGGCTTCTTAGAGGGTTGGGATTAGTATAATCAGCCTACCCACCCCCTTGGGAAATACATAAATAGGGACTGTTGAGGACCTAGGGACACACATATTCACCCATCCACTGATTTACTGGTGAAGCGCTCTGCAGGAAGAACCCAGATCAAGACTCCAGAACCCAGATCAAGACTGCAGAACTCTGAAGCAGAAGGCCCAACCCAAAGCTAAACCCTTCTCAGCTGGCCTTTAAAATTTTGCAACCTGATTTTAACCCCAAACTTCCAAGGAGCATAACCAATTCAACAGCCGGACTGTGCTGTTTTTCTGCTTCTTGCCAAGAACCTTGCTAGAACCCAGGGATCCAAATCAGTAGAGCAGAGCTGTAACCCAGAACCAACCCATCAGATCCAGTCCAAGAGGCTGTGCAGAGAGTGACGTGCTGACAGCAGAACTAGGTGCCCTGAATCCTGTCCGGTGGCAAGCAGATTCCAGTCTAAACCCTTGACCAGATCTTTGACGGGCCTATTCCAAAACCATAGTTGTGAGTATATAGCATAGAATTGTCCATAGCCAATCTCTTACCCTTAAGTAAAAGTAATCCAACCCATTCTATCCCATGCAGAATGCATGGTAGAATCTCTTTTGTTTGTCCTGAATCCTTCTTTCATCCATATAATCCTGTGATAATTGTAGTGATCAATCATCTTTGCGCTAATATATTTTGCTGAAGAAAGGCAAGTGTTGCAGCGGGCAAAGATCAGACAGAGGCGCAGCTGGACTGGTGGCTGTACCGTTGGTATCTGGCATCTTCGTAGCCTCCCTTATTGTTAAGAAATCCTTGTGTAATCTTCAAAAGCGCATATCTCATTTGAAATCTTGACTCTTTTTGAGAAAAATCGACCTTTAAAACCTCATAACTTCTGAACCGTACATGCTAAAAACAACTGTTTTTGCCGCACGCGGAAATGTTTGCTGCGATTCTGCATTTGGCTCAATTTCACCACATGTAAAATAGCTATTTCTTTGCATTTAACCTCTGAATTCAGTTTCAAACCTACTAGTTATTCAACCATCATTACCTGAAGCTATCCAAAGCCGCTCTCACTAGTTCTGAATCCAATTTAGAGAATTCAATCCATTTTTAGCATTTTTCCCATTCATTCAAAACCACATTCAAAGCATTTGACCTGTTTTAAAATCATTCCTGTTTCTCTCTAAACTTGCTGGGGGGAATTGGGATTGAAACTGTATTGGTTAAGAGTGTTTATTCCTGAAACCTGTTTTCTCTCCTTCCATCTCTATATTGCATATTAGGGGGGGATTGAGTAGTATCAGGGGGAAAGAGTGAATACATTGCATTTGATTGAATTCATATCAAGTTTTATTTCTGTGCTGCATTAATCTCATATCATTGCATTTGATTGAACCCCCACAGTTTTATTCTATGCTACATTATTCTTTTCATCCATACTCGTATTGATTAAAGAGATTGTTGATTATTGTAATATCATCCAACGCTGATCAATGTATAAATATTAATAGTGTGATATCCAGATATTTTTCATAATTCATAAAAGTGTGATATATTGTTCAAATCCATCAAATAAATCTTTTAACTTTGCAAAAAACCTACTTCTTGGTTCAGTGAGACCGGGGGGGATTCAAAGAGAGGGGCGTGATATAAGGGTACATCGTTCAGAAATAAAAGAACTTTAGACATAAAATATATATAATTAAGGGTTCCAGCTGGGCATCTCACGCTAGGCATTGAGTTAGTTGGAGTGCTGGGTTGAAACCACTTATAAGGGGAAAACTGTCATTCAGAGCCCTTGAAATTCCGAAACGATAATAGTCTGCAGAGGCAGAGTAATTGCATATAATACAATTAACAGTGTAGATAACAGCAAATGGGTCTGACGACAATTCTGCAGTTTTTCCAAGTGCAATTAAGGAGTCACCATGCAGGGAGTGAAGACAAGGGGGAACAGACAGATGATCTTTAGGCATAGTGCATTCGTATCGTGCAAGTGCAAAGACAGCTACAGGGGAGGGGATGTGGGGGTGGGACAAGTTCTGGGGTCGTGGGGTCCAAGTACTCCACCCAGTCAGTGGAGACTGGGGTAAGTGCAAAGAGATGCCACTCTCTTGGGTCATTGAACCAGTGCAGTGATAGTGAGGTGAGGCCCGGGGGTGAGTACGAGAGGACTGGCGGGGGTGCCAGGGACCTGTGAGAATCTGAGGTACACCAGGCGACCAGTCAGCAAGCTGAATGGAAAAAGGAGGGAGAGAGGGAATGAGCAGAGGGATAGGTAAGCAGAGGAGAGGGAGAACGAAGGAGGAAGAGAAGAGGAAAGTCTTGAACAGTTTCCAGAACTTAAAGAGATCAGGCTCAAGACATAGGGCGACAAGGAGACTATTCCAGAGGGAGACACCTGCTGAGGATAAATCTCTCCTCGGAGAACCGACTCACTCACAGAAGGTTGGAGGTAGATGAGCGGAGGGCTTGGGAGGGACAATATTTAGGTAGGCATCATTGCAGATAGGTATGTCCCCTTCCCCAGAAAGCCCTGTGGAGAATACAGAGGGTCTTGAACTTGATCTTTGCAGCCTCGGGGAGCCAGTGGAGGGATTTCAGCACCAGAGAGATGCGGTCCCTGGGCTTGAGGCCAAGGATAATTCTCACGGTTCTGTTCTGGATGTGTTGCAGAGGGCGCAGAGCAGAAGCAGGGAGGTTGAGAAGGAGGCTGTTGCAGTAGCCCAGCCTAGAGAGAACAAGGGCCCCTGCGACAGTGAGCCGCTGGGGGAAATTGAGAAAAGGTAGAGTACCTCTAGACCTTTTAGAGATGTCTGAAATGTGATAGGAGAAGGAGAGCGTGGAGCCGAAGATGACCCCAAGGTTTTTGGCCCTGCCGGAGGGTGTGAGCCCTGGGCCAAGGGAGGACGACCAGAGTGAAAGTGGAAAAGTGGGAGCAGGGATCCCAATGCGAACGATCTCCGTCTTGCTGGTGTTGAGGCAGAGGTCGTTTGCAGCACACCATGACTGGATAGCGGACAGGCAGTCAGACATGAGCAAGGAATAGGAGGTGGCTGAGGGTAGCCTGAAAGATAGTTGTGTGTCATCCGCATAACATTGGAAGTTAGAGGTAAGTGGCAATCATACGTGAAGCCATATAGACGATGAAGAACCAGGGGGATAGGTTAGATCCCCGTGGAACGCCACAGGTTAAAAGAACGATAGTAGAGAGAAAGGCTCCTGACCTGTGATTCCATGGTGTCACGGAGATGTGCGATCAGGATGTTGTGGTTAACCGGTAGGAGATTCTCCAGGTTATTACTGCCAGGTGAGACAAGGATGATCCTCCCCATTTTCTTTTATTGAATGGTTTTGGTTCTAAGCGAATATTGTTGCTTGATCTGAGAGGTCTTATCAGATGGTACTGTTATACTCTCCTTTAGGAACAATGCTCCTTGGTCGTGAATTGGTCTGTGTGTTATGCACATTGATTTAAACTTTATTTGAGTGCAGCAGTTTTAGTGCTGTGTTGTCTTCACAGTATTTTGAGCAGGAGTCTGGCCACAGCGTTTTAGATGCGCTGATGTTTTTTTAATAGTCGTTCCTGCATTCCCAGGTATAGGCTGTCGGTGTAGTCTACTCTAGACATGAGTGCGATGATGGTGAGTGTTTTGTGGGTGAAAGGGAGGAAAGGTAGGATCCTTTTTACTTTGTGCAAGAGGAAGGGAAATATGAACTTTGCAGATACACGTGGCAATCATAAGCCTTGGCAGGAGAGTAAAGCAAAGCTGTGGAACGAAGTGAGGTTAAACAAAGTGAACGTTGTGAATAACCAAGTGAAGGGGGTCTGGGACTCACATCAGGAAGGCATTCCCCGACAAGTAATAAAGGGGAGTACAGACTTGGCATATACAGATGATATTCACAGACCTTGACAGGGGAGCAACCCAAGGTTGTGGCTTGAAGAAAGACCAGACAAAGAGGACTGGGAGGGTAATCAAGTGAAAGGGGTCTGGGAACCAGGCTGACAAAACACACCACAAACAGTAATAAAGAGGAATACAAACTTTGCAAGTGGTACTCAGACTTTGGCTGAAGAGTAAACCAAGGCTGTGGGCTGACTAGAGAACAGAGAGAGAGAGAGAGAGAGAGAGAGAACTATGAGAGCAACCAAGTGAAGGGGGTCTGGGACCCATGGTGGGGGTCATACACCCCAAACTGTGATTGAGATAAATACAAGCTTACATGTAAAAGTGACACTCCGAGACTTTGGCAGGAGAGTAAATCAAGGCTGTGGGTGAAGTGAAGACCGAGAGAGAGAGAACTCTGAATCCAACAATGTTGAGTACCCTACTTGGCAGGAGAGTGAGCCAAGAGGGGTATAAGAAAGGGTTGGGGATCCTCGGCACAGCTTGGGGGGCAGAACCAGGATATCCTTTATTACCGTAGTACCTGGGAGCCGGGCCTACTCAGAAAGGGTCAGGCAACCTGAGCACAGCTTGGGGGAGATAACCAGGCTATTTTTTGTCACAGTACCTGGTAGCCTGCTCAGAAAGGGTTGGGATGCTCAGCATAGCTTGGGGAGAGAGAACCAGGCTATTCTTTATCGTCGCTATATGTGGGAGTCAGGACTGCCCACCAACGGGCCGGGACCCTGAAGACGACTCGTTGCAGGGCCTAGGATCCAGCGTGCTAAGTAAAGATGCAGTGCAGATTTATCCTGACCATTAAAGATACAAAGACAATCTTGGATAAAGTAGAAAGACTTGGTGGCGGTGGGGCAGGGAGTGGGAGGGGGTCAACCCCTTGAGTCTTGTGAGACTTTTGCTTGCTTTTTGTACACCTTTTTGTAACTTTTATTTTAAATCGTATTTTAATTAGTATTTTCATTTTCTATACAGAAACGACAAAATAATACAACAGAAAATAAAATCCCCCTCCTCCACCCTCTAAACTACCCAAACCCCCTTCTTAACAGACCTCCTGCCCTCCCATTCCCAGAACGCTGCCTTCATTATAAACTTTATTTTGCAATGCAGATGGTGTACTGTTTTTTAATTAAATAAGTTCAAGATCTGTATCCTTTGCGGGCACCGATTCTCATGAAGTCTTCATGCAAAAAGTCCAAGACAAGCTCCTCATCCTTCTTGAAATTCTTTTGTTCCCCTTGTGCGACGTTGGTGACCCACTCTAGGGAAACATAATGACAAATATTCGGTTAATATCTCCAAAACATCACCCAATCCCAGCATCGACTCTCCTATGCCTATTGAGACCGAACATGTCCTGCATAGTTTTGTTAACTTTTCCCCAAAAGGTTTAATTTTCAGGCAATCCCACCAAATATGTACCCACGTTCCTTTTTATTTACATCCCCTCCAGCATTCGTCTGAAACATTTTTATATTCCTTATGCAACTTCGCAGGCGTCAGATGCCATTAAACCATCACTTTCACCCAGATTTCCTGTATTATAATTGCCCACGTCAATTTTGGGATTACCTTCCAAACCTCTAACTGAGTCTCGGACATTGCCATACGTATATCCTTCTCCCACAGCTTTGCATAACTCAATTGCATTCGACTCAAGTTATCTTCTATTGTTCTGTAAAGTGTCCCCACTATATGCCTGTCTCCCGCATTAGTAATAATGTACGTCTCAAAAGGAGATAAATCCCTTGTTATGTGATGTTTGTTAACCATTAGCCAGTGACATAGTTGAACATATCTTAATCTTTCATTTTCATTCAATAAGAATACCTGTTTGCATTGTTGGAAAGTTCTGATCTCTTGACCTTCAAACATATCACCCATCTTCAAGCATCCTGCTTCCTCTCATTGATCAAATGCATTCTGTTCTAATCCCAGAGTAAACTGGAGGTTACGAAAAAGAGGTGTGAAAGGAGAGGGAAACGTGGTAATACCCACTTGTTGCACCACTGTATCCCATATCTGCGCTAACAACACTGTTATTTTACTTCTATACATATTGGCAGTTCGATCATGTTTTTGACACCATAAGACTTCATATAGAGGTTTGCCAACCACTGCTCTATCCATTCGTACTCAAATTTTCTGAGTCCCCCTAGAACCATTCTCTAATAATCCGCATTTGAGAGGCCTGATAATAAATTTGAAAGTTCGGAACCCCAATTCCCCCTTTTGGTACTTAGGCTGTTAATACCTTCTATGCAACTCTAAGTTTCTTGCCTTGCCAAATATATTCCCTTAAAATCTTAAGTTCCTTAAAGAATGTCAGTGGGACCATAATCAGTAATGTCTGGAAAAAGTACAGCAGCTTTGGGAAAACCATCATTTTAATTATATTTATTCTTCCCATCCACAATATCATCAAAAAGTTACGTTCTTTAAGCCACTGTTTGATTGACACCAGGAGAAGGTGGGGGGATAGTTTGCTCTATACATCGACAACAAAGAGTCTGATCGCTGTATACCCAGATATTACATACCATGTTTTGTTACTATAAATTGATTGTCCTGGCTTTCCCCTTGATCTATAATTTTCCCCTCTTGGAACTTCATCTTTACTGATTTTTGCATATTAATTCTTAGGCCCTCTACTTTGCCAAATTGCCACAACTCTGTTGTTAAAGCTGATACAGAAGAAGATAACTCCTCTAATGTCAGCAATAAGTAATCTGCAAAGGCCCTGACTTTATTTATGGTCTTCTCCCCCAAATGGGATCCCTTTGATTTTCTCCATAAAGGCTTGAGATGCAGTGCAAATAATATCGTAGAGAACAGGCTCCCCTTTTTGGTACCTCTCATAACACGGATCTCACTAGAGAGATCTCCATTAATAGGCAGTCGTAATTTTGTGGTTTGATAGTTTGCTTTCACTATTTGCAGGAACCCTGGGCTGAATCCCATATATTCCAATGTTAGGAATATGGAGGACCATTCAACTCGGTTGAACGCCTTTTCAGCGTCAAGCGTTCATACCCCTGCTGTTCGTTCCGCCTTGTTTATTTTTTCTATCAAAAGGGCCACCCTTCGAGTGTTGTCAATGGTTTGTATATTTGTCACAAACCCAGATTGATCAGGACGTATCAACATAGGTACCCCAATCTATTTTCCAATATTTTAGTGTATATCTTAGCATCAATATTGATGAGCTATAGGTCGGTAGGAACCACATTGGGTCCTATCTTTCCCTTGTTTTAGAAAAAGCACCACGTTTGCCTCTTCCATTCAGGGCGTAATACTACCCTCTCCCCTGAATGTATTAAAAAATGAGGTTAAAACCGGGATTAAGTCTTCAGTATGTGTCTTGTAAAATATTGCAGTAAATCCGTCTATTCCCGGTGCCTTAAGGATGGGCAATGACTTTATCGCTGCTCAAACTTCCTCTAGCGTTATCTGACTTTCCAACTCTTCCCTGTCAGTTGCTTCTATTTTGTTTAACCGGCAACGTTCCAGATATGCCTTCAACTTCGGGATCTGTACAATCCGAAGTATATAGCACTGAATAATGTTCAGTAAATGCCTCAGTTATATGCCGAGAAGAGCCAACTTTCCCTTGCCTTGATTCAATTGTGTGGATAGTTCTAGCTTCATTCTTCATCCGTACCTGATGTGCCAATAGGGAATCGGCCTTATTAGCTTTAATATAATAACGCTGCCTTAAATATAATAGTTTATGAAAGTTTTCTCCTGGCTATCTTGCTTCTATGGTTGCAATAATAATTCTAACACTGTGGTTAGTGCGATACAGTTTTGCTTTTATTAGTGATAGTGATGAATTGCTTCTCGTATTACATTGATAAGTGTCATATACACTAGACGATAATTGTACGCCTTGTTTGTCAGCCGACACGTGTTTCGACCCGTATGGGTCTTTATCAAGGCTATTGTCAAGCTTCTTGAGCCCCCTGTGGGGTCCTGGTTCCGTTAAGGGTTCTGTCCTGTGAGCAGGCGTGGCTCCTATTGGGCACTCTAAATGCAGCTTCAATGCTGTGTCTGTACAGCTCCTGTACCAGGACCCCACAGGGGGCTCAGGAAGCTTGACAATAGCCTTGATAAAGACCCTACGGGTCGAAACACGTGTCGGCTGACAAACAAGGCGTACAATTATTGTCTAGTATGTATGACACTTATCAATGTAATACGAGAAGCAATTCATCACTATCACTAATAAAAGCGAAACTGTATCGCACTAACCACAGTGTTAAAATTATTATTGTAACGATAGAAGCAAGATAGCCAGGAGAAAACTTTAATAAATTACTTATCAACCTGGGGTACTGGCTAAACCCCAACAACTCCTGTGATCTTGCAAATATCAGAACAATTTATTAGACTCGGATAAGAGCGGAGCTCAGCACAGGCTGCTTCCACACCTAGAGCCAACCATGACCCTTAAATATAATGGGGCCTTCTCTGCATGCCATGTTTGTAATAAATCTAATTGGCCTCGAAGATACCTATGTTTTTTTCTGAATTTGAGCCCCTTGATTTGTGACCATTTCCTTCATAACTGATTTTATTTGAATCTCAAGTTCCCGTTGGGGTGCTAGCAATACTTTTTCCCTTTGAGCTTTTTTTGCAATTAGTTCACCCTTTATGGTTGCCTTGAAAGCATCCCAACCCCATCTAATAGGGGTGTCCTGAGCCCGATTTAGTTCAAAATATTCTTTAATTTTTCCCGAATCTCTTCACCCAACACCTGGTCTTTAATTATATGTTCTGGGATTTTCCATCATCATACCCCTGACCCTTTGATTCCATGTGAAATTGTTAATTTTAATGGAGCATTGTCGTATAAAGCCATTGTGCCCATTACCATCTGTTGTATTTGCCCTATCAATGACGCTAGGACCAACACATGGTCTATCCCTGAAAATGTCTGATGGACTGCCGAGTAGAATGTAAAGCCCTTGTCCCCGCTCTGAGTTTCTCTCAAAGCATCTATTAGTGATAGGCTAGCTGTGGACATTTTTTGTTTTTGCATACGGGATAATTGCAAAGTGTGGGTTACCTTACTTCTATCAATCTGGGGCTCCCTAGCCATATTAAAATCCCCTGTAAGAATAATTTGTCCGTCTGCAAACCGTTCTTGTTTATCTAGTACTTGTTGTAAAAACACACCTTGCCCCATATTTGGAGCATAAATCGTTGCAATCGTGTAACGCATTCTACCCAACTGTATTTTAACAAATGGTATCTACCCTCTTTATCTTTCTCTTGTGTCAATATGGACTGCCCAACCCAGCTTTTGAATGCTATTAAAACCCCTCCCTTCTTACGCTTATTATTCGATTGAACTATATGTGAGTATCCATGTAATTTGAACTTATTCGCGCCTCCCCTCAATACATGTCTCCTGAAATGCCCCAATATCTGGTTTCTCCTGATTCAAGAACGACCCAACTTTGCGTCTTTTGACTGGCGAGTTCAAGCCTATAACATTCAAGGGCAGCAGTTGTAATGTTTTCATTCCTGTCATCTAAGTAAACTTACACCATTCCCACTTTTGGTAGCTGACAACCCCCTCCCACACTTCCCCCAATACTAAAACCCCTATCCCTCTGACATTTTTCCCCTAACACAATAACCCCAAACTCTCTCTAACTTACCCCCCATACTTCCCCTTCTCCCCGACCGAGTCCTACCTATTTCCAATCCTTCCACGCATATACTGTGGAGGTCGAGCCCATGTCACACCTGGTGATTGGTTGTGCGGGTCTACCTCTACCCTACACCCCGTGATTCCAAGTACCGAGCATGTGTTCTCCGTCTCCTGCCGTCTCCAGGGAAACATCCTGCCCCTTTCAACTTATCCATGGCTTTGTAGTTCTAAGATAAATACCAACATTAACACATACAATTTACACATTATCCCTCACCAGAACCGCTATGGTCATCCTTGGTCATCAATTCTTTCGAACTCTTCTCACAGTGTTTTGTCTCGAGATGGCTTAGTCCATTCCCATCTTCTGAACCACCCTTTTTCCTGGACTTTGCGAGTGTCTATTTGTTGGTTCCATTCCCTGTGATCTGCTATTGTCAAGATCCGCAAACCTTCTTCACAAGATGTGACCTGATGCTGCTGTCCATCCCATATGAAAAATAGACCAAAAGGAAATGTCCATCGATAACAAAACTGAATTTTAATTCAGGTTTGCACCACTGGACCCATCAGCCTTCGCTTCAACAAGGTCGCTTGCGCTAGGTCTTGGAGTAATAGAATTTCAGAACCATTAACCTTAATGTGAGTTGCTTTCTTTGCTGCCCGCGAGATAGCCTCTTTCTGATCATATTTTTGAATTTCAGCAACCACATTCCTGGGTCTTGCTCCTGGTTCTCTATGTTTCAGACTGACCCATGAAACGGTCGATCAGGACATCTTCTCCCTTTTCCAAATCTAATGAATCAGCGAACACTTGTTGTATCGTTACTCTCAACTCCCTGTCCTCGACAGTTTCCGGAAGTAATTGAACCCTGATGTTGGATCTTCTCAATCTATTTTCTAGATCCTCCAGTTGTAATTCGAAATTTTGAGTCGCCATTGCCAGCTGATCAGTCAATAGATCTATTTTGCGAGTATCATCTGCTATTTCCTGGATAGCCGTCTCACTCAATTCTACTCGTTCCGCAAGGTCTTTAATATCACTTTTCACTTCTTGTAAGGATTGTGCAAGCTCAGTTCTTATGAGGGCGAGTTGAGATTGAAGCGTTTCGGTCATTTGATCTTTAAAGTCATTGAAGCATTGTTTAAGTACCTCAGTTGTTAAATCTCGCTCTGACAGTGTCTTTGGCACTGAAGCCTGAATACTTTCTTGTTGGATTACCCGACGTTCCTCGATAACTCGTTCTCCTACCCTCTTTGCGCCATCATTTTGATAAAGCCCCATCCTGTTTATTTCTTCTGCATCTTGTGGGTGGGAGCCCCCTCTGCTGGTTCTTTAGTTTTATTCTGAGACATTATTTTGGCGATCTGTAGTAACAAGCTGCTTACTATACTCACTGAGCTTGTATAGTCGAATTGGAATCTCGAGCAAAGATGCCACAGTTGCTCAGGGGAGCAAGTCCGTGTCCACTCAGTTTGTAAACGTGTGGCTTTCTCACTGTTCTTAAGTACAGGATACAATTTCACCAATCATAAGTTGTTGCCTTTTGCTGCCCACTGCTATGAGACACCCTACTTTTCCCTTCTCATTATAGGTATTATAACCATATGCTCACTTCTAGTAACATATCAGAGATCTTATTCCAGTTTGCTGACACTTCCCTCCTGTCACTGTACAAGGGTACACCATGAATGTCTCCAACAACTCCAATAGCAACCCAAATCCAGCTCCTGCTTTAACCTTCACTTGTCTGTACTTGCGTTTGACCCAATTCTAATAATGGCACTGCTTAGTAATTAGGGCTCCTACCCCGTTCTGCTCCTAGGTCCACTATTCTTTAGTTATTAAATGAATACTGTCTGCCTCTAGTTGATATCTTCTCAGGGATGACCTCCTCAATGACAATGTTGCAAATATTCTTCCCTTATGGAGGGGTGCACTCACACTGAGCTTTAAATATGTGCTGTTGATGCAAGCGCCTCACTAATCATAGTCTTGACAGTTTTCTTTTGCTATGGGCCCAGTTTTTCATGTTCATGTTAGAGTTTGTTTGTGGGGGATATCGCTCCCTCGTTGATTGCACCCTCTCAAGTCCTTTTCTCCACTAGTTGCTCTACTTTAACATTATGGCACCTTATTCCCAGAGTGCTTGACAGCCTGCCTTGTAACTGCTGCTGTGATCGATCATCAACAAATCAACTATCTGCTTGAATCTTGTATAACCCTCTGAGGTCGAATAAGTGGACTGTCCTCACCCCTATGCCAATGCTGCCGTAATCCTTCTGACAACCGGTAGCCAAAATTCGGTGATCCCACTGTAATGTATCCTCCGTCCCTGCAGAATCTTTGTGAGACTGACTGTCTCCCACATTCAAGCAACAACAGGATGCCAGACAAATACAGGGTCAGGGACTCCCAAACCAGTTGTTGAGCCAAAATCCGACAGTTTCCTCCTATCAGCGCCGTGCAGCTCCCGCCACACCCTAAGAGCTCATCATAATAATTGTGGCATGATAATGACATTCCTTTTTGTTGGAGTCCTTCGCCAATAGTTCTCCACGGTCTTGGGGGTTCTAAGAGCAATGTGGTATTTTTCATCTATGAAGGGGGGTCTCATATCCTAATTCCCCAGAGGCAAGCAGGAGGAGCTCAATCCTCACGCTCCTCTACATACGGCAGCCATCTTGGAATCAGCGAAGAAGACACACAAAGACCCAGCTGTTGCTGCAACGTAATTAAAGTTAGAAAAAAATAACTTTTCTTTTGAAATACAAAGCGGTGCTGCAGGTTTGACAGTTAAGAGCCATTTCCCTTTTCATCTTATGTTGCATTTAGCTTCTGAGGGATAGATTAGGATTTGGACACAGGAAGGAGAACTTTACTTGGGACATTCTGACACAGTTTCATTAGCTAATTTTGTTGAGGCAGAGAAACCCCTCTTGGAGGTAGGGTTAGTTAGGATTTCCTCCAACTTCCCTCATTTATGTTGCTAATAAGTCTTTACCAATCAATTTACCATCTTGTTTCCAAGACTTACTCCTACACCCTCACATTGGCCTGAATTAAAAACATGAATTATAATGTTTTTAATGTTTATTAATTTGTGTAATGCTTCATCATGGTATGAAAGAACTGGGGGATTGCTCTGTGTGCCTCACCGACTAGTATTAAAGACACTGTTCATTTGTCTGTTTATTTCTGAAAAGCAGTCCTTCTGATCATTTGCATTATTTCAAAGACATGAACTTTCCAAAGCATATATTGTTTAAAATAGTATTCTAGTGATTAAGATATCTATTATGTTTTTATCCAGGTATATTGAATTTTGAAAATGTATTTCTAGACTAATGCATAAGCACTTAATGTCATGCACTCTGCATGGGCAGGATATGGATGGCCGATGTTCTGCTGTTGGCAGAATAAGACATTTTGCAGCCTTATTTTCCTCAGATTTTTCCCTCTTTCAGAATTTGAAAAATTGAGAAATATTTAGCAAAAAGGTGCAGCATAATTTAGTCCTGCACTCTAAAAAACATAGTCCGAAAAGTGATTTAAATAATGCATTGAGAAAAAGATTTCTGTTAGACCAAAACTGGGGAGCAATCCCTAATGCTATGTCCATCTGTCTATTACTGAGTAGGCGTTTGAAAAACGAGTTGCTGGAGATCAGAAGAAAAGGGGCCAAGAGAGGTAGCCAGCGTTACACTGACCGTACATGCGCCCGATGCCAAGAGAAACTGGGTCGTATGGGTCCTAAGGGAAACACCTGCCGCAGCTGCAACCATCTGGTGTGCAAGGACTGTCGAGTGGCATGCGCCAATGGCACCTGGAAGTGCAATGTATGCATAAAGGAAGCGTAAGTCTAATATTTAGATATTCTTTGGGTGCTGATCAATTGATAGTAAAAACAATGATTCCAATGAATGCCTCTTTTAATAATACAAAGTTTCATTAGTGTTGAAATTATGAAAACGTCTTTGAATTGTTCTGATCGTTGCTCTTTACTGATGTTGGGGTAAATTTGGTACTCTTTTTATGAATTGCTCTGTTTTTATTTATGTATTTTCATGTGTAGTCAGTTCTTTTATGAAACACTAAAGCATGTTTAGTTTGGGACTTGTTTTTTATTTTTTGGTAAGTTTTTCAGCTGACCAAAATATTTCATCATGAGTTTATTTTAGTAAATCAGTTGATTGCTTGTGACTGTATAAGCAAGAAAATTGGCACAGTGTCGGCATGTATTTCAGAATGTGGGGCCTGTGGAGACATGGAAGGGAAACATTGTAAGCATTAGGTTGGAACCTACATTTCTTTTTTAAACGCATTTTATTTCCTTTTATTTATGGACTGAAACATACATGCAACTTGAGAGATTACTGTTGATGACACCTGGGTACTAATAATAACAAATTGCAAGTGTGTAGAGAATGATTAAAAATACATAGCGATTCATCTCTGCCTGCAAGTGTGTATATCGTTCTACAAACATTATTACTTTCATGATTCAACTAACAGTAATGTTTATACACTCAAGATTAAGGACAAAGGTTAACAAGGCAGAGACGGGAGAAGCAGAGGTTGGAGGGAAAAGGTATGGAGGATAGCGTGTTCTAGAATATCATACTATGGTATAGAACACAGGTTTAGAGAAAGTTGTATTTTATAATTCATTATAGTCACAGCTAAAGGTTACAGACTTCTAGGTTTAAAATATGTGAGGATCCTGAGGACAGGCCATCGCTTTTGGATTCCGACCTTGGGGGTGGATATGCGAGGGAGGTTCACCTAGGTGGAGGATACTTGGGGAGTGAGGAGAGGACGTCCTTAGGTGACGCATCATATTCCTCATTTCCCTTTCACCACAAACCCTCAATCCTGCAAGCCTTTTTTCTGTGACTCCCTTAAAGTATTCCCCAAACACCCCAGTATGCTACTGGGACGAAGAAGAGGATAACTAGAACTACACATCCTCACTTTGTGAAAAAACAACTGTTCATCAACCCCAGCCAAGTACTGAGATGAGTAGGACAACAAGAACAATGCAGGACTACCGCTATGATGGGGTACGGTCTAGTCCTTTTTGGCAGGAAAATGGAGACAGGAACTTTAAAAGCTGCAAGCCTGAAAGAAATGGAGATCGAGTCAGCTGTGGGAGAATGCCCACGAGCTGCTGTGTGCAAGCAGATCTCTGCAGTGTGGCGGCATGGCAGGAGAAGCGCTTGAGACCCGTGGAAACATGCAGATCATATGCAGCGGGAAGCAAAGGCAGAAGAAGCTGGAGGCCGGTGGCAAGCCTTAAGACGGAGGCTGGCGGGAACGGGAAAACGGTTGTGTGAGTCCTGCTTCACTGTGGAAGCACTGCTGGGTGTGCACGAGCCACAATAAGATTGCTGGGAGAAGACGTAACACCAACCTGTGAGTGCATTTTTGAATACCGAGCGGAGTGAAAGCAAAGCACTTTGAATACTGAACGAAATGAAAGCAAGTTAAAGCATATTTTAAAAAAAAGCCATTTTGAATACAGAACAAAAAAAACCAAGTTGGGAACACTCTGGCATCTTAGAGTGAAAGAACGATTGTGAATCTGACTGAAAGGAAATCTTTAAACTGAAATAAAATAATTAACTAAAACAAGTGCTAGCAAAGCCAAGAGAGCACAAAGAGTTGTATGCATGATATGAGATATACAGCATTAGTCCAAGTCAAGAAAGTGCACAGAACTGTATATGATCAGTAAGCAAGCATTGGCACAAGCCAAGGAAACATAAGGAGGTTTAACAAGTGCATGTTGGCCAGACAAGCTACACTACCGTGTCAGGAGAGTGTGAAACATGTGATTGAGGCAAATTTATCCCCTGAAGAGAAGTAGTGGAATGTTGTTAAAGGAAATGCAGTCAAGGAAGTGTGCCGGTTGCGTGACCTGTAATGGGAGGACCATGTGCGTCTAGTCTGGTAGCCCTGAATGGTGAAGCCACTGAAAATGCCTACAAAGGGTTGTACAAAGACCTTTTTGTGACTTTGAAGTCAAATGTTGTTTTGTTAGAAAGCTGATAGATTTGAACTCTTGAGAAAAGAAATCTCTTGTGGTGTTTTGTTTGAAAGCTGGAAGATTTGAATTCTTGGGGAATAGAACCCCTTTGTTTGAACAACTTTAACTTGGGGAAGGTGAGCTGATTACAAGCCAAAGAGCTAGAAGAAGCTCTGAACTTTACTTTGAACACTATTCTTTTTTTTATGCTGACATCCCTACACATTGTATGCAGTTAGTTGTGAGGGCAAGTATAGGTTTTTGGACATAGACCGATGGTTTTACTTTGGACTTCCTGACGCAGACTATCCTTAGTTTTCTTTAGGGTAGAGAAATCACACTTTAGCATAGGGCAAATTAGGCATTATTCCACGCTGCCTTTGTGTTAATAAAACTTTGTTTGAAGAACTTGAACCTGTTGTCTGTGTCTCACTCATGATGTTTTCACAAGAAAACACATACACATCTTTATAAATGCCACATTTTTCTTACTAAACTATGATTTCATATAGGTAGCCAGTACGCATATCTCCTATTTGGATACCCCTGTGCCTTTCCAGTATCTCAATATTACTCATTTATGAGCATGCACGCACTCAGTAAAAATTCCCTATTCGCGCAGTTGGTGACTTTCTTGCTCTCAACTAGCTATAGAGAGACAGATTTTTTCTTTTGTGGAAGGAATTTCATTTCCTATTACTAACCTGTTAGAACCCCAATACATATGAATAAGATCACATTGGTGACCTTAGGAGGCCAACCAGTAGTCCTCATCCTTCATTTCAACTTTAAACATTTCCAAAGGGAGTCAGTATATATGGAAATACATTTGTTGTAAAAGACAGAGATCCCAGCCTATGGTCAAGTCTAATGTTTTCCAAAACATCATCTTGGGGCTTTAATTATTTGTGATCAAATGATGTGATTATATGACTTTGATGCACATTGTTTTTGATGATAGGATTTATTTGCATGTTTCACCACCAATTTACATATTTAGAGGAGTGAGGGCCCTCAACTTTCTGAATTTCCACTGTAAATAAGTCAATATGATAAGTATCAAATGTAGGTTATTTGGGATATCTTCTCTCCTCCTATCATTTGTGTGCCCTGTCAGATGATTTACAGATTGTTTTGTTTGCTCGCATCCCTGTATTGTTACAACCCCTCCTTTTGAAGTTGCTGCCCAAGCTGTCTCTAAAAAGGTGGGGTAATCACATATGACTTGTCATATATATGATATTTTTCTGGCCTGTCAGTTGTAGGTCTTCTTCCCAAGTATAAATCCTTTCCTTCATTGCAGTAATTTAATTAATCGTGTTTTAATTACCATGGTTTCTAAATCCTAGGGTGCTGGCATCCTTTTTAAGTCCATTAAAAGTGAAGGATTTATATAAAGGTAGGTGTTTTGGAAGCCAACCCCGTCCTTACGTAATCGATTTTGCATAATGTTAAAAAGAATTTCACCTTTTTACCCCTTCCCCATAGAAGTTAATTTAAGAGCTTGTGTATAATTTTTAGGCTGTTCTTATTTACTCACTATGGGATTGAGTTAAAGATGTAAAGAAAAGATGGCCATATTTTCATTTTTGTGTGCACAGGGTTAATCTTAGTGAAGACCATCTTCCAATGTCATCTTTTTTTTTTTTTAACGTTGTTTATTAAGGGAACGGTTCACAGCAAGACAATTCTCACAAGCAGTGCGACATAGCAGGAGCATAATTTCGACAATGACATATATCTATGGCAATGAGGCAGGCATCGTCACCTAGAGTGACTGAGTAGGTGTTACATCAGCATCAGACATCAGATCACACAAGTACAGACGTAACAGCGACCATATATCTTTGGGACGACAGGGCGTCGGGACTGATGAGACAAAAAGTTCCTCATCGTCATTCACCATACATAAGTCTTTCAGGAAGTTGGATCGGGTAGGCCCTGCGGCGGATTTCCAACATTTAAGGATGCAGAGTTTGGCAATAACACATGAGATATTAAAAAACCTTCTCGTGGTTTCCTTCTCCTTTCCAATGTCACCAAACAGGTATTTCAGGGGGGACAGAGCGGCTGGGATCGCCTTTCTCTCCTCAAGGAGCCCCGCCACTTCTCGCTAAAAGTCCGCAATAACAGGGCACGACCAGTACATATGGTACGCTCCAGCATCGGGGGTGCCACATTTCAAACATGTCCCTGTGCAACCCTCCACAAACTTAGCCAGCCTAGCCGGGGAGTAATGTAACTGATTCAGGATTTTAAATTGAATCAGTCGGAGTCCTGAGTTCATATAGACCAATTTGGTGAGTTGACAATATCGGGCCCATCTCAAGTCATCAATCTGGGTACCCATATCCCGTTTCTTAGGTTTCTCTAATAGTGTTTCGTGAGGGGGAATGTGTTTGCACCAAGGTGTATAGCGACGAGACTCCCTTATTATGACCATCCGTCGTCACCACAGCTCTAATGCATTCGTGTGTCTGGGGTTCTGCCGGGAAGAAAGGCCATTTAGCAGCAAAAGCTGTTCTCATACGATAGTATTGAAGGCGCTTGAGCTGGCCACCCCCCACTGCACCCAGGAAATCTGTGAGTTCACAAAACACGCCATCGGGGAACATGTCTCGCATCCTGAAAAGTTTATTTGGGTCCCAGGTTCGCTGAAGGGCCTTGTCAAAGGTCGGGGAAATACTAGAGAAGTTCCACAGGGGTATATCTGGGTCATAGGGGATCTCCAGGCCAATTCTCCTGTAGATCCTGGACCAAGCTCGTGTGGTGGTGTATACCGGGTCGAATGGGCAGATGTTACCATAAGTGGGGTTCAGGAGGACAGATTGTATATCGTTGGGGCGGACTGCGTGCTTTTCAAGAAGAATGTGTGGGGCTGTGTCTTCGGGGTCAAACCAATGTTTCACAAATTGTGCCTGTGCTGCTATACAATATAATTCAAAATCAGGTGCCTCAATCCCGCCCTACGAGTATGGCTCCACCATCTTGTCCTAGCCCAGCCTAGCAGTTTTCCCGTTCCAAATAAAGGAAGATGCCAGTGATTTAAGTTTTGCAAAAAAGGGTTTACCGGGCCAAATCGGGATGTTGTTGAAGAAATATAAGAGTTTGGGTAGAACTACCATTTTAAGTAGGGCCACTCGGCCATATAAGGACAGAGGGAGATTAGCCCATAGTTGGAGCTTGGTTGTAAGGGTGAGAAGTAAGTCGCCGTGATTATGCGAGTACAGCAGCTGTATATCTCTGGCCATCATGATTCCCAGGTATCTTACCTGCGTGGGGGCAGGCTTAACCCCGTAATATGAGATAGGTCACCTGTATTAGGGGTCAATGGAAATATTTCAGATTTTGGGACATTGATTTTATATCCTGAATATTCCGAGAACTCATGTATATCAGACATAATGTGTTGCACATTCTCATGTGGGTCCCGGACATATAACAACGTATCATCCGCGTACAGTGATATCATTTGGGGAGGGCCAGTCATCCTGAGACCTCTGTGCGCGTGGTGCTGACGGATGTATTCCGCCATCGGTTCAATACTGAGTGCAAAGAGAATGGGCGAGAAAGGACAGCCCTGTCTGGTCCCTCTGTGTAATTGGAAAGAAGGGGACAAGGTGTTATTAGTTAGGACCTTGGCAGATGGTTGGGTATATAGCAGCCGGACGCATTTCCAATGTCATCTTTTACTCTTTTACTTTGTCCATTATGACACATAATGTTCTTAAGGTTAGGTTGTACCTTGCCACCCAAGTATGGTGGGCTTAACCCTCTCCACCTGATGCCCCATCTGCTAAAATCCCCATATACCTTGTATTTGAAATGGGCATTACTTGAGTTTTGAAAATGGAAAGTTTACAACCTGGAAATTTACTAAACGAGTGCAAACAAGCCAGAGATTTGAAAGAAGTGCATTGTTAACACACGTTGGTGCTTTGTAGTCTTGTTTATTAATTGTAAGACCTGTAATTAGTAGTTTTGCTGTACACATTAGATGATCATGGGACAAATTAAAAAGGTAATGTGGAGGTGGGGGAACTCTATCCTGTCTCTCTGTCTCTATGTGGAAGTCTTCTGAGATGCGTCCAATTCGCCTCATGCTCACGTTTTGTCCACGATAGTGATTTGTTTAGCTTTGAAATGGCCAAAAGGGATTAAAGGTCATTGGAAAAACCCCCAGTCCGTGCAGTGAAAGGCATTTTCACCATATAAGTTAACGGCTGTCCCAGGTGATGCAATCTTGTACTTCATTGAACATGTTAAGAAGAGCATAGATTTTGCAAGAACTTTCCCATTCTTTTATCAAATCTGGCTGTATTTAATTCAATTAATCACGGTCTGCATTCACAATGTTTATGACATGGAATTGCACTTACATTTTTACTCCCTTTAAAAATCATTTTATTCCGAACTTTAAAAAAGAGGGAGTAAAATACCCCCACTTCCAAATCTTACCTGGAGCACTGGCTCAGCCCCATGTTCCCATTCCTTGTGCGCCTCCTAAACATTTCAGAAGTGAACAGAAAAGGTTTTAGGTTTTCCTCACCCAATGGGAGTTACACTTTTTATATAGATTTGTGATGAATTCACTTCTGCCCTGTGGGAGTACAAGGAGGAGTAGAAGCCAAAGCACCTACCCAGCCTTCACACTTCTACAAACAAAGATTAAACCCAATCACAAGGTTAAAACGGGCACAGTTAAAGGATTTAACTCCTTTGCCTTTTGTGGTAACGTGGGAGAGGGAAGGCTATACTCTCAAGAGGAGTGCGAATGTGATTCAGTGGCAACCCAAACAGCAAAATATAACCGTCCAAAATAAAGGGAATGTCCAATCAAGGTTCTATACAAAATATATATACTTTAATTGAACACGCCATCTTCAAGAAAACTGAATAGAAAAACATTGTTTTTTTTCAATAATTTTTTTTATGCTGTATAGTTTGGGCACAAACTTTTAGCATGTTGGAGGTGAGAGGTGCGGATGTCAGGAAGTGGTTTGTTCAGCAGGCGCGGTGCAGATAGGTGTGAAGTGATTCCGGTTAAGTTTGGAATCCGTTGCGCTATGCTTTCCCAGAATTGCATAGTTCTATAGATGGTTGGGAATGAGTGTCCGCTTGGGATCTGTTCCAATCTTTCATTTATGTCTAGGTAGGTTTGCTCTTGTGGGAGCATATTTGCAAAGATTCTCTGCGTTTCTTCTAGCGAGGTGCATTCCATAAAGATGTGGAAAAGTGTTTCAGTTGTGGTGTTCTTTTTGCAGAATATGCATTGGTACTCTTCTCTGGGTATGTGTCCAGTGTGAGCGAGATATTCTCTAGTTCGTAGGATGTTCAGTCTGAATCGCAGGAAGGTGTCTCGTATGCGTTTGCAGGGAAATTTGGTTGAATATTTTGGCAGCTCGTTGAGCGCTCTTGTCTCATAGCGCATAGAGTGAGAAAGTTTGTATTTACTCTTATCCTTACAAGTCTGAATCCAGTCAAGTTCTCGGAGTCTTTTTTTTTTTAGCGTTCTGAGGGCGTTTTATCAACATTTCCTCATTTATTTCATAGTGGTTCGTGGTGATTTGGCAATATTCTTTCCATCTCGCAATGGTTGCATTATCAGTGGTTGCAGAGGTGTTTTTCAGGAGTTTGATCGAGGGAATGTTGTCGTCCGAGATGGTTTTTCAGTAGGGTGAAATGTGTTTCCATCTGTTGGCTAATTCAAGAGATTGTAGTCCGAGTTCGAATCGTATTCTAGTTGCCAGGAAAGAAAGAACTTTCCTCCAGTAGATTCCATGAATTCCCATATTTTTCCTGGCACGCAGTTTTTGGAGACTCTCGCTTCCATAGGTGAGTATTGGAGTAACCTTCTGATTTTAGAACGTGAGGGTAGGTGTCGTGGAGACAGTTTTTGGAGACTCTCGCTTCCATAGGTGAGTATTGGAGTAACCTTCTGATTTTAGAACGTGAGGGTAGGTGTCGTGGAGAAGTGTCCATGTTTTTTATGAATAAATGCGCCTTGGCGTGCCAGCGAGAGACATTTGTTTTTCAGATGCTCTGTCCAGGACAGTTCAATTGTGGATTGATTTAGGTGGATTCCGAGATATTTTGTTGCCTTGACTATTTCAAGAGGTTTTTTGTTGATAGTCAGTCGAAAGGTGGTTGCTCTGCAATTTTTTTTTGCTGTTAGTGCCATGATCTGGGTTTTGGAGATGTTGATTCTCATGTCGTTTTCTTTGACGTATTTGTCCAGAGCGTTGAGTGTTCTTTGTAGACCTATGAGTGTTTTGTCCAGCAATACCAAGTCATCCGCATAAAGTATGTATGGTGTCTTGGTATCATTGATTTTAGGGGGGAATGCTTCTACGTTGGCTTGGCTGATCATGATGTCAAAAAGGTAGAAGTTAAACAATGTTGCCGCAAGTGGACAGCCTTGTTTGAGGCCTCTGTCTGGTTGGTATGGAGTTGGATACAATGCCAGTTGATGTGAGTCGGACCTTAATGGAGGTGTTGCTATAAAGAGCTTTGATGGGTTTGAGTACTTCAGAGGGGCATTTCCAGGACTAAAGCTTGTTCCAAAGTCTGTTTTGCTTGATGCTATTAAATGCCATTTGTAGGTCTATGAACGCAGCGTAAATGTGAGATGCAGTTCTAGAAGCCTCTTGTTTTAAGGCGTTGAGAATCATTAAGTTTATGCTAGTGCCGGCGTTCTCCACGAATCTGGTCTGTTAGATGGTCATAGATATTTTTTTGCGTTGCCCAGGTGTTCAGTTGTTTGAGTAGTGTAGAGGCAAAGATTTTGCCTATGGGGTCAAGCATGGCAAGCGGTCTATAGTTCGTTGGTAGGTCTTTTTCTCCTTGCTTATATGTGGGAACCAGCGTCACTGTTTGCCAGGTGCGAGGGATGTATTGTTCAAGGGATATTAGGATGAATAATTCCATGCACAGGTTGGTCCATGCCTCAGGGTCTTGTTTAATGATGTGGTTACTGAGCCCATCAGGGCCGGGTGCTCTCGAGGTGTTAAGATGTCTGATAAGGTAGAGGATCTCGTCTCATTCCCAACCATTGAACCATTTAGAGGTGCTGATGCTGGCATCTGGAGTATTGGTTGTATCTTTATAGAGGTTACTAAAGTGTGAAGTCCAAGCTTTTTCTGGTACATCTGAGTGAAGGGATGTTTGGGCGGACTTGTTGTTGTTCAGTAAGCTCCACAAGTCTCTGGTGTTTTTATTCTCCAGTATTTTTAGTATGTTTTCAGCATCATTCTGTAATAGTTGCTTTAGTGGACTTCATCCAATCCCAGTGTTTTAACTTTAAGGCATGTATTCTTTGCTTGCCATGAGTAGAGTCTGTTTTGTAGATATCATGGATTTGTTTGTGCAAGGTTCTTTTCTTGGTGGTGATTAGTTTACTATATGCGTGATTATGTTCGTGGTTAATATTGCCAGGAGCTTTCTTGGTGGTTCGGTAAGGTATTAGGAGCCATTCGTAGTTTATTTTTGCTTTTGTTGGTTTGGACCAGTTCTGGAAGTTTTCTTTTATTGTTGATACGTGATTAGTGGGGATCCGGAGTCGGTTTCTTCCTTTATTGATTTCAATGTTGTCAGAAAAACATTGTACAAAATCCACTGCTGTGGAAAGAACTGAGATTAGTAAGGATAGAAGATGTAGCACTCTGTGAGTTATGAATCAGGGGGGTCTGTAGGACTAAGTGAGTCCTGACACTTACCTTTTGCCACCTTTATTTTACACCACAGGATCTTAGCTGGGCATTAACAGACTTTGTGTACTGTGCCTCCCATTAATAATGCCCACTTATCGCAAGAAATGGAACAGGCTCTAGACACAATAAAAACCACCACACTTTGTTGGATTGGTAGCAAAATTGAGATTGAGATTGACCCCTCTTCGTGAATGAAGAATCCCCTAGCTAATACTTTGGATTCTGGCTACTTTTGTTAATCCTTCTGGTACCAAAGGATTAACAAAGACGTTCTGCCTTCCATGTCCACTCTGAGGCCTTGCCAATTAAAATACTTTGCAGAAGGGGGTCCTAATTGATTGTCAACCTATTTATAATCACTGTGTGCTTGCTGCCATTCAGATTGATTGTCTCGCCCCTGACACACTAGGCCCTTCTTGTAGCCAATTACGACTTTGCCCGTTTCTCCCAGGACCCTGCACCATATTCGAATTATGGCCTTCAATTAACTCCCTCTGCAGCTGCAGCCCAGCAGAGAAACCTTGCCAGAGACAGCTACGCAGGACAGCCCTCTCACTTCAGCCAGCCAGAAGCAGCACTTCTCTCTCACCAAGAAGTTCAAAGATCCCTACTTCCTCCTGTCTCCCTCTTTTAAATCTCTCAGAGAAAACTGCCTCTTTACCCTTTTCCAGCCTCTTCCGCGATGTCATCTGCCATCAGTCACACCATGTGCCAGAACCTTCCAGTACCCATATCCTGTCCTCTCTGATGCCGCTCATGTAATTTTCCAACCCCTGGCTTGAATGACCTTCGGACATTATTCTGCATAACACAACCTCCCAATAGTGTTGCGTTTCTCATTTTATCCTTCCTTCCTCTTTTATTGCTCCGCACAATGAATGTTTATTATCAAGGACCAACATGCTGTGACACTGCAAGTTCTGCCTTGTGAAGCAATGCTGTTCATCTTTCAATTTTGCATTATTTTCTGAAACTCACAATGTTAGTGTGCCTGCCGCTATGCCAACTCATTTGAGGCCTGTGGCCTAACAAATCTAGCCCACTCGATTTACCCCAATACTAAGTGTTAGTAAACAATGTAACCCCCTCCTTGTTATCCCCAATACTAAGTGTTAGTAACTAATGTACTAAATTACACGCAGGATATACTGCACAAATTCTTTAGCCCAGAACCTCTCCTACAGGTCCAAAGTCAATAGTTGACCACAATGATTGTAAAAAGGACATAACTGAACAAAAATGGATGAATGGTTGCTATGCACTTTCCAGGGCCCAAACGTAGACTACGAGGGCAGTTTTTACCAGTCAATAATGCCTTTTGTTGGTCTTGGCGGTATGACAATGGCAAGCCAGGCTTTCTAGGTGCTGTTTGTGGGGTTTAAAGCGGCTCTAGTTCAGTAATCATGTGGTTCTAGACAGGGAGCAGTGTTGGGCAGGTGTTAAACTGACATTTGTTGTGGTTCAAAGCGATGCTTGAAAAAGGGTGGATAGTGAGGGCCACGTGCGTTGGTTCGACAGTCGATCGACCACAAAGATTCCAGTGACTGGATGCGCTGTTCTATGCAGTCAGTTCAGTGAGGCAGCCGAAGTGCTGCTCATGATGGCCACCTTGATCGACAGCAAAGATGCTGGAGAATGGATGCACAGTTCTATGTTCGGTCAAGTGGTTGCAGATCGATGGGCCAACAGGGTCGGTTTGACTTGCAGTGAAGATTGGCAGCAAATATGCTGGTGGGTGGAACAGCGGTTCGAAGGTGGCACATGCAAGAAGGAGGTTTGAGTTTGACCTGAGGCAGCTGCGCGCTCTGCTAGCACAATGTGGCGATTAACTTGTTTGTACAGTTCAGTGGTTTGAAGATCAGGGGGAAAGATGAATGCAGCTCTTGAGGGTCCTGCTGGTTCAATGCAGTTGATCAGGCTTGAATCATAGCTCATTGGTTCAGTGGTGGAAAAAGCAGGAACCCTGGTTGTCCTGACTCTCTGATGCTGAAAGTCTTTCTCCGGGGTGTTGGGGACAAGTGTAACCCTTGTTGGTCAACAAGCTGGTGCACGCTTTAAGGGGATCTTAACCACAATGATGTCTTGGGCAGCACTGTGAGTGTCAGAGATGAAGGTCACCCCCAGTATGCCTTGGCAATGGGTAGGGAACAGAGTTAACAACTGCCTTAGACACACAGTCTTCCCCTCACTGATGGAGGGCTTTCGAAAGTCAACTCTCCTAACAAAGATCCAACAAATACATTCTTCTGTGCTTGTTCCAAATTGAATTCCCATTCTCTTAAAGGCGAAGGCCCACAGTTGATTTGACTAATGGAAACCTGCCTTAGGTCCAGTCCTTGTACTGACAATAATAGGACTTTGCCTTCTGGCATCATACCCAAAATGATTTGCATTAAATGAAGCAGAGGGGACAGGAAGGAAGAGAGATAAGAGAGAAAACAAGAAGGTGTAATCTTCCTCTAGCTGGTCTGAGCTCCCCAGTCTAAACAAACTCTGCCCTCTCCCTTCAAAAGTCTTTTTGCTATGCAGCACCCTGATCTGAGGCATTTGGGATGGGTGTGCCGTTTGATTTCTGTTTCCCAGGTGACCTCCTGCTGGGAGGCTGGCTCACTCGAAAGGGTGTTACCATCCCTCACAAAGGATCGAAAGGAGAGGCATAGCCATTGTAATGAACTCATGGTGGCAACAGTAAAGCCAGACACAAGTGGTCCCCGTTCAAAGGTGTTTATTAAACTGCAAAGGTATGTTGGAAAAACGCCTAATCTAAACCTAAATCTAAGATGGGAGCAGGCTTCAATCATCAAATAATAATAAGGCAGTCCTAGTGGCATCATGTCAAATAAAAGGGCCCATCCTCATGCTAAATACAAAAAGAAGTGTGGGATAATGTTCTTAAGTGTTCACAAATGATAAGTCACAATGCAGTACTTGAGGTCGCCCTTCCCCACGTTTTCAGCACAGGACAAGCTGGGACTTTGGAGCACAGCACATGCTCGAGCTTTCCCAGCACGAGCTAACAGTTCTGCTGTAAGCAATCGGGGTACTCTTTTCTATTAAAAAGTCTCTTGCTGTTGTGGGTCTGATGTATTTAAATACCGTACAAGGAGTTCCTTTTCACATATACATTGGCTGATGTCTTTTTCCACCCCTGAGTCGGCCTATTCCGGGCTCGGACCCTTCTCAATTTTCAGCCTCCCTCCGCTGGGTACACTATGGCTTTCAACACAATTTTCCTTGGTTTACTGTGGACATCCTTCAGCCGGGTTCACTCTGGTCAACACACTGTATTTCGGGACTTAGTCTTCGCCCCCCTTTGTCGACATCCCTTGTTCCGCTTCACATTTGCGAATCTGTCAATCGTACCTTTTCTCATTCAACTCTTATGATGCAGGATTCACAATCATCTGTTGGTCAAAGACTTTCAACTGTACAGCAGATTTTACATGTTAGTTCCAATAATTGGGTAATCGCCCAGAGTGTCCTGAGTGAGCCGGACTCCTATGTTGCTGGTTTTAACCCCTTTCACATCAATCGCTCTTAATGCTTTTAAAGTTCAATTAGCCACTTACTACTTTTTGTTCAACACAGTTCGGTTTCTTATCGACTTTCCCCTCGACTCACTGGATCTGATGAACCGCTTGGCATTCTTTATCCTCTGATTCAAGGTTGGTACCACGGAGACTAGCATCTCTACCATGCTGAGTTAGCTCCCTGGAGGGGCGGTCTGCCTTGCTCTTGTGCTCCACATTTTATCCCTGTAGGGAAGGGAAAGGGCCGTCAGGTGTGTGTGTTTCTGGTCAACTGCCTAACTTTGCCTGATCCAGGTGTTGGGACATGTCAGGAAAATATCTTGAGTGTTAGTCGGTCGTCCTTCGTAATATGCAAAAGTGTTCGCGTTGGAATAGGGGGAGAGGGGTAAAGCACTTGTGTATCCTACATGGTAGGTCAGGGAAAAGTTGTCGGAAGAAGGGGGATACCGCGTCTCAGCCGTCTGTGTCCCACTCCACTCCCCGAGGATCCCCCATCAAGGTGATCCTCCCTCACTGATCCACCCCCAGGTACTGGATCCACTAGCAATGGCCATGTCCTGGCCACCTGGATGACAGACCGCCAGGGATTAGTCAGGGAGACACCTTCAGGTTTCTCACACCATCCAGTCTCATGCTCTGTCAATGGGCGGTGCTAGGCTGTCTAACCAGAATACACCTAACTCTTCGACAGCTGAGCTGCGCTCACGGTGCTGTTCCAGATATAATATCAAATTGATGTGGCTTTGATAAGTATGAGAGATGCTAGCCATGGTAACCCAACACAGGTATACTGTATATTTAAAGTTTACAACTGCCACCAGGATAGCAACTCTCATAGTTGTGTGGTTTTGGAAAGAATGGTGTATCATCTTACATGCAGCAAGCCTCTGCACTGCAAGAGGGCACCTCGGTCCCTAGACCTGCTCTATGCCACAGGGGAGCAGGAGCAGCAGATCAAGTTACTGGCCCAGGAGGTTATTCGTTTCTAGATAGTTTTGAATTTGTAAGTATGCTACCCTATCCAATATTTTAAGTAAGAAGGGCACTGTTGTGATAAGACGATAGTTTGTGGGAATGTTAGGGTCAAGCGTGTGTTTTTATTTTTTTATTTTTAGTTTTTTAATTATTATTTGTATTAAATCAAAAATAGATTTAAAATGCTGTCTGTTTTACACTGCAAAAATTGATTGGGTTGTAATAAAATCACATCTCACTTGGTACTCGATTTAAACGTGCAACACAGGGAGCCATATATAACACTGCACCTGTATCTTTGTCACATTAACATTCCCTGATTCCTAGCCCCTTTGACCCCTGGGATGTTATCATTGATAACACTGTGGGCAATTTGGAATTACGTCAGGGTTTCTAGCATTAGATTTTATTTGTGGCTTCTTATTTTTGGAGGAAGAGCTTGGACCCTCAATCTGGCGTTGCTGCATCGCCAAGGTCCCTTTTCAAATGGCTGTCTGGAACCTAGTTTCCAACATGTCCTGTTCCCCTGTTCCTCAGAGTGCCCTTCTCTCCAGCCTGTCTGGATACCATTTTCCAGTTAGTCTCAGCTCCCCAGCCATTTCCAACTCCAGAAATATTCTTCAATAGTAATCTCCCAATATTGATAATAATCTTAGTTGTGTGTGCAAGCTATTTTATAATCCGCTAGTGGAAATCTCAGTTTCTATGTCCCTTTTCATTTGCAAAGTAGTACATGACTTTTATTTTCCCCACTGTATTCAATGTATTGCACAACTTCATTTTCCAAAGTATTGGGTGACATTTATTTTTCCCAAATGTATTTTACTCTGTGTCCCCTGCACTGTTTGGGGGTCGGGGGTTGTGGACCCAAACCATGATCCCTCCAAGAACCAGTTCTACCTGTTGCTCAGTTGCAGCCTGAACCCCTGTCAACTCTCCCCTCCCCCCCCCCCACCCCCCCCCCCTCGCCCCACCCTATAATTTCTATCTCCTCTTTGTCTTGGCATGAAGCCTCTCTGAACTCTGAAAAATGAGTTCCACTTGTGTCCATCATGTGGGGTGGGTTCTGGAAAGCCACTTATCCCACACCATGTAATTATCCCAAGTCACCAAGCTAGCACCTGACCTCTTGTACCCTCCATTCCCCAGTCCTGCAATTAATCTCAACTGCCCTGCATGCTCTAATTTTAATCACACAGAATCTAGTTTCCCCATTGTGGAAATGTGTAGGGGTGATCTCTAGAAGTACACATGTCCTCCACCTTGTAATTACCTGAAAATGTGTGCCATCTCCCCTCCCCTGGAAACCACAAACTTCTTCCCGGCAGAAACCAAACACACCATTTGCCTGGTCTCCCCTTCCCTGGTGATTGCACAACAACATATCCCTGGCAACCACATGTTGCATTCCTGGGTGGGAGTGATTGTCATGATGCCTACCCCCGGAGCACCAGGACAGGCCTAGCACCCCCGGGAGCAGGCATCATGCCCTCGGGTAAAAGCCCAGCGGCCCCTAATAGACGCCAGGCTCATAAAAGAGGGTGTTTGGTGCACTTACCTGACGCAGACCATGCTGCATGAAGCCTCAAGCCAAATGAGGCTTAGGAGGGACTATTTTATCAAAGGAACTATTTTACTTGGGTGGGGACCGTGGAAGAATACTTACCTGGAACTTCTTCCAAGGCTATTTAAACCACGCCCGGACTGCCACACGTGCTTTGCGTTGCTCTGCATCTAGCAGCTGAATGCTCACCGTGCCTGCTCCTGCATCTTGCCTCCAGCCACGCCCGCCTCGATCTTGGGATACCTGAAAGGAAGGAAGGGAAGAGAAAAGGTGAAAACTAAGAACTTAATCTAACTTCCTACCTGTGTCCGGAACCATCACGCCAGCGAACCTGAAGATAGACATTCTTTAAAAGCATCGCGCTACTTGTTGCAGCGCCGCGCATCACTCACCTGCCTCGTGGGCTCTTCACTATCCACCGCGACCTTCTGGGCATTCTGCCACATCTCTGCACCTGCAGGGGAGAAGAAGAGACAAAAGGTGAGCAGGAGGAACAAATGAGGAAAGCCTGATTTTCTGTCACAAGACTTACCTGGCCATATTTGACGGAACCACTCCTCATTTCGGGTCGGCGCCACTTCTTGGCCTGGTACCGCACCCCGAACACTAAGGGGAAAAAAGAAAGACATTACTAGAGGGATTCAAAGACATTTAAAGGGATCATTTTATCACAAACTCACCTGAATTTATCTCCGGCAATATCCCTCGAAGCATCACTTCCACTCTGCACCTGAAAATAAGGACAGATCGCAGGTTAAGAAAAGCAAACAAAGAGAAGACTCTACTCTGGAACTTTTTAAACTGCATACCTACAGCATTTCGCCTTCCGAAAACAGTGAAGTAACTGGTCAAATACGCGCCCCTGCACCAGAAGCAGGATGGAGAGCTCATCCATTCAAACATTAAGGTGAGCCTTGATTGGGGATTTCGGAGGTGGTCAGAGAAGAACAAAGGGGAGGTGGGAAGCAATCACAATACTCTGCAGACAGTTAATCCCCTTTCTCCACCTACAGAAAGATTTTTCTACGGGCCAGACAAGCCAGATTTGGGGGTCCAGTTCAGTCGGTGTTTCGAATCCTGCGCATCACGCTTGAAGAGGTCACAGCAATCCAGACCAGGTCAGCGCCTCCGTGGGAGCCAGGTGAGCGTTACAGTGATAGACCTGTAGGGGGAAATAGCAGGGCTCTCTCTCTTGGCCGCTGGTGGTGGTGGGCTGACCGGGGCGGCAGCAGAGCTCAGGAGGCCCCTTCCACAGGTACCCTTGTCTTCCCTCTGCATCCTTCCTCACCTTTCCTCCTCAACCTGCTCTATATTTCTATGGCTGATGGCCTATCTGCCTCCCCTGTCTCTCCCTCTCCTTGTGTCTCTGTGCCTGTCCCCTTTTCCCTGTGTCTCTGTGCCTGTCCCCCTCTCCCTATGTCTTTGTGTCTCTTTCTGTGCCTCTCTGCACCTCTCTCTCTCTCTCTCTCTCTCTCTCTCTCTCTTTCTCTCACTCTCTTTCTCTCTTTTTCTCTCTCTTTCTCTCTCTCTCGATCTCTCTCTCTCCACGATCTCTCTCTCTCTCTCTCTCGATCTCTCTCCCTCCACGATCTCTCGCTCTCTCTCTCTCTCTCTACGATCTCTACCGGTCCCCTCCTCCAACTACCCATCTAACCATTCTCTTTCTCCCTTGGGGGCCCTGTCTCCCCCCTTGCATCCAAGGGTACTCCCCAGCCCCCAGGTTCCATTCCAGTGGGTGTGCCTAGCTAATCCAGTGTCTAATGTATTCTGCTGTTAATTAGTTTACTCCTCTTCCTATAATAATCTGTTCCTAGTTTCTACAAAGACTTTTGTGCCTTTGAAGAGGAAGTGCCAAGCACCATCCACACTCCAGCCACCCCCTTCGAAGTGCCAGGTACGCTCATGCCAAAATATGTGACGTATGATGAACAAATAAACCAGCAAAGAGCAGCGGTTGGGCTTTGTCCAGTGCCTATAAGAATAACAGCACCTATTGAAGTACCGACACCTAAGAAAACATGGACTTTAAGGTACCCATTGAGAAAACTATATCTACAGGCAAGACAAAATGAGGGTTGTCAGAATGGAATACCCGAAGGAGGCAAGAAGATATTAAAGGTAGATGAATGGTGACGTCATAAGAAATCGCCAGGCAAAATTTCCATTGGGTTATAGACATATTTTTTATCTACGATTTGCAATTGGTCCCATGTTTCTTTTTTCCTTTGATTACAACGGTTTTTTTAATCGGTTGTAAACATGGAACAAAAAAAATGACAGAATGTAAAGCAAATATAGGTAAATTATTCTGCATAAACAATATCGCTTGCACAGTTCTGGATGGACAAAACCCCGCCCTGTGCCCCACATGTATCTCCCTCCCAAGACAGTCAAATACTATTTGGTACCCCCATACCGCAGGTCGAGTCTTGCCAAGCTGGGTTTAAATGTTAAAGCTGAGTATCTCTGATCGTAGTCCAGTAAGGGAGCCTACATGTTCATAAATTGGTGACGTTTCCCCTCCTTTGCAGCCATAACCTTTTCCGCCACCAGCACATCCCATACTTTAATAGACCACAAGGAGAGATCTGGCCCTTTTCGGGATTTCCAGCGGTGAGCAATCATAATGCGTGCGGGCAGTAATAATTGAGTAATTAGTTTGTCCTCTCCCCAAATTTTGGATATACTTCTTCACTTCGGGTGCCCAAGAGTAGACTTTCAGGACACCTTGAAAGCTTGGTGCCGGTGATGGATTCAATAACAGCGAGAATTACTTCCCAAAATGAGTGAATGTGGACAGTCCCACCACATATGAAAGTATGAACCTTGCACCCGCAATTCTGCCAGCAAGTGGGAGCTATTGAAGACTGAAAGTGGTGTAGCTGTACTGGGGAATAATACCAACAGAATGGGAGTTTTAAGGCGCATTCGTTGTTGGTCACGCATCTGGAGGAAGAATGAGTTCTTGCCCAAATATCTAGCCACAGTTGATCCTCCAGCGGGTGGCCTAAGTCAGTCTCCCAGCGGCTCATGTAAGATTGGCGATCGGCAAGCATATCGTCCCTCAGGAGGTTATGCAGTTTAAAAACCCCCTCCAGGCCCCACTCCCCCCAGGACAGTTAGTTCAATCGGACTCAATGCTTGTGTTGCATTTTGTCTTGTCTCTTGGTGTGTGATCCATTGCCGAAGCAGAGCATACGGAAATCTGTCTGACTTCGAGAGTAGGAATGTCACTTTACAGTCATCAAACGTGCATGGTTGATCCCCCTCAAATAGCTGGGCTGTTTAAAGACCTCCCCGCCTCCAATTTCTAGATGCATGCCAGGGGAGAAGGCAGGGTTGTGAAAAATTGGGGAGAGTGGGCCCATGCCTTTAGGAATCTTTTTACGTTTCAGACCCCCATCCCATGACTTCAAGGTAACCTTTGAGGAGAAGATCAGATTCTGCCATCATTTTTGTAACATGTGGGGGACGAAGGACAGAAAGCGAAGGGGGAGAGGCAGTTTGGACTGTTCAATCTCAATCCATTTCGGTAAGAGGAGAGAGGCACACCCACATAAGGAGGTGTGAAAGTTGAGCAGCCTCTGAATATTTATGTAGATTTGTAACCCCTAGCCCACGCAAACTGGCACATCCCATCATCACCTTTCTAGGGATCCTAGACTTCTTGCCCTGCCATATAAATACCAAGATCTTACGCTGGAGACGGTCTAACAAGTCTTTCGGGATTTCCACCAGAAGGGACGAACAGAGATAAAGAAGGCGAGGGAGTAAATTAATTTTAACTGCCACAATGCTTCCCATCAAGGAAATCTCCTGATTTGCCCATTTTTCCAGATCTGTTTCTAGCGTCTTAGAGAGGGGCGGGACGTTGACCGCAAATAGGTCTGTAGGCGAGGCCGTGATCCCAACCCCCAAGTATTCAATGGATTTGGTATCCCACCGGATAGGACAGGGGGATTGAAATGAGCGAATATCCTGTAGAGACAGTGCCACCCCCAATGCCACCGATTTCCCATAGTTTATTTCGAATCCCACTGCTTGACCAAAAGACTAGAGCTCCTGAAGGGCTGGGGGGGCAGGGGGATGAATATTAGTTATCGAGAGCAACACATCATCAGCATAGACAGACACATTGCGTTGAGAGCCCTGAATAATGATCCCTTAGATCACTAGATTACTACGTATGCGTTGAGCCAAAGGCTCCATAATTAGAGCTAATAAGCGAGGGGAGAGAGGACATCCTTGATGTGTCCCACAAGTGATTGGTGCCGGGGATGTTTGGTCCCGATTTCTCCGGAGTAATGTAATCGGGTAAATGTAGTTGGCCAAAATCATTCTTCGGTAATTGGGCCCAAAATGAAAAGCTTCTAAGGTTGATTGCATAAAGGTCCAATTGGTTGTAGGTCAAAGGTTCAAAAACAAAAGGCCTGAATGCCTTTTTGTTCGACACCAAAATGACAGAAAAAAAGGGTTGAATCATTTTTGTTTAATTTTTTTGAAGTACGTTGACTCGCGTTCACACGAGTCCACGCGTATGGCCGGCGGCATCTTGGTCAACACGTGAAAGGCAGTGGTAGCGGCCCGTGAGGGTGCTCGTGCACCACTTGCACTTTTGCTTTGCCCAGCAGCAATTTTTGGAAATCCCACAGCCCTTACATCTACAGGGCTGTGGCACAAGTGATCAGGAGGAGAAAAGGGTGCAGGAGGAGCACCACATCGCAAAGGGGACTCAGCACACCAGCCCAGCAGCCGCAGAAGGTGTCCAGCAAGTACCGGTGAGTGCTATCCACCAAGATGGGGGAAGAGGATGATCAAAATGGTGCAATTGCTCCCATCCCACACAGGATGAACAGCACGCTAAGCCCCATGCCTGAATTTGATACCACAGGCCCTCCATCTAAGCTGGGTCCAAAATGGCTCCTGTGGGTGAAGCGGCTAGAAATGTTTTTCACGGCCGCGGGAGTCGCGGAAGATGCAGAGAAGATCGCCATCATGGTATACTCGGCAGGGGTGGAGGTACACAAGATCTATGACTCACTGACCATCCCTGTGGCCACCTAAGTTGCAGTGAAACAAGCACTCAGGGATTACTTCCTCCCCATGGCAAATGTAGACTTTGACAGGTTTGTCATGGGCGCGGAGAAGCAGCGAGAAGATGAATCATTGGACAAGTTCTGTGCGAGACTCCGACACCTAGCAAGCTCCTGTAGATGGGGTAACGAAGAAGAGATGGTTCGTAACCAGTTGCTGCAAGGGTGCAGCTCCGGAAAACTGCGGAGGCAGGTTTTGAGAGAACCTGGGTTAACCCTACAACAAATCCTAGACATGGGGAGAGCGTATGTACTGGCTGATGCCAGGGGGGCGAAGATGGATGCAGCTACTCATGCAAAGGAGGAAGAATCTTTTGCAGTCGGTCGCTATTCACCAGGGAAAGCAAGATGGGCGCCAAGAGGTGGAGACCCACCCACAGGTCACAGCAATGCACCATCATGCCAATACTGCGGATATGACCTGCCACTTGTAGGCGAGTGCCCCGCCAAATCAAGAACCTGCGGCAGATGTGGCACTCCGGGACACTATGCGAGAGTGTGCAGGGCAACGACACCAGCCGCAGCGTCAAGAGGTCCGGAGAGAGTTGGCCGAGGCACCTCTAGGAGGATACGGTGTGTGTCGTCCATTGAACAGGGCATGCAAGACTTGAACATCGCAGAAGAAGAGGAAGAAGAGGACGAAATCTTCTTCATCTCCAGTATCGCCAAAGGCCCAGGGAAACGGCGTCAGCCCACGTGCACAGTGAACATTGGGGAAACGCCCACGCCGGTCCTGATAGACACTGGAGCGTCTGTCTGTGTGCTAGTGACTAAACATTACAACGCGTTGCCTGGCCCACCAGGGTTGGCAGAGTCTACGGCACGCTTATATGCTTTTGGTGGACACACTGCGCTCCCCATCCAGGGGGTATTCGTAGCACCAGTGACTCATGGACAGACCAGAATCAAAGCAAGATTCTTCGTCACAAGTGTGAGCCCACACTCACACCTAAATTGCGCCGCCGCTGAAGCGCTAAACATTGTCCACTTCTCATTTGCGGTGTACTGCGCCGACCTGGAAAACCTACTGCAACGGTTCGAGACAATCTTCAATGGCATAGGAAAACTGAAAGCTGATACAATACGCCTCCACATAGACGAGTCAGTGAGACCAACAGCTCTCAAACACCGCCGCATCCTGTTCCATCTGAGAGCACAGGTGGAGAAGGAGTTGCAGTCCCCTGATTGACCGAGACATCATCGAAAGGGTGGAAGGCCCCACCCCTTGGGTCTCCCCAATCGTCGTGGCCCCGAAGCCTAAACAGCCAGGCGCGGTGCGCATCTGCGTGGACATGAATCTACCCAATGTAGCCATCAAGAGGGAACGCCACATCACGCCCACCTTAGATGATATCGTCGGGGAACTCCAGGGAGCAAAAATATTCTCAAAACTGGACCTACGATCTGGATATCACCAGTTAGAGTTACACCCCGAGTCCAGATACATTACGACCTTCACGACTCATGAGGGGTTATATCAATACAAGCGGCTCAGTTTTGGAGTCTCGTCCGCGGCAGAAGTCTTCCAAAATGCCATCAGGGGGGCTCTGTCAGGACTCAAGGGAGTGATCAACATGTCGGACGACATCCTGGTCTTTGCCCGGACGGAGGCAGAACATCTGAAGCGCCTAGAGAACACCCTGGAAAGGCTGCGCACTCTAGGTCTAACACTACACAAAGAAAAGTGTGAGTTTCTGAAAGACAGGTTGGAGTTCTTTGGTTTCGTTTTCCATGCTGGAGGGATTTCCCCTGATCCAGAGAAAGTGAAGGACATCTGTGAAGCCGCTCCACCGACATCTCCAGCGGAGATTAGAAGCTTCCTGGGGATGGTGATGGTGAATGACGTCGCATGGAACTGGAGTGGAAAAGAGCAGCGGGCGTTCGATGACATTAAGAGCACCCTATCAGGGCAAGAGACTATAGCTTATTTCAACTCGGACCGGGAGTCTGAAATTGTGGTCGACGCCAGCCCCGTGGGCCTGGGAGCAGTTCTTATGCAGGCGGACAATCAAGGAACCATGAGGCCCATCGCTTATGCCAGCAAAGCCCTCACCGAGACAGAGAGGAGACTCTCTCAGATCGAGCGGGAGGCCTTGGCCATACTGTGGGGGTGCAAACACTTCCGCATTTACATTCTGGGGAAACCGGTTGTCGTGTTGACGGATCACAAGCCCCTAATCCCAATTCTATCAGGGACCTGGTACAAACCACCACCTTGCATTGAACGATGGATGCTCTCGCTAATGGAGTACGGGGTCAAACTACTGTACCGCCCAGGAACACTTAACCCGGCAGACTATCTGTCCCGCCACCCGGGCTCGGGGAGGCTCCGAGACTCCATTGAAGTGGCCGGCTGCGTAGAGGCCGTACACCTGGCTGTCGAATCTGCGCTGCCCATTGCCCTGGCCCGCCAGGTAATTGCAGAGGAATCCAACAGGGACGAAACGTTCACCAAAATCAGGCAGGCGATAGCGAGTGGGGAGTGGCGTGAGGTCCTGCAAGACAACTCCAGGAGGGTCATAGGGGCTCAAAAGGACCTGAAAGCCCTCTGGAAGGCGCGGCACGAGTTGACGGTGGCGGATGACGGCCTCCTGCTGAGGGGTCACCAGATTGTGATCCCGAGAACATTAGTTGACAAAGCCCTACATCTGGTCCATAATGGTCACCAGGGGATGGCCAAGATGAAAGCTCGCTTGAGATTAAAGGTCTGGTTCCTGGAAATGGAAAGCAGAGTGGAGGAGTTTGTGAAGAACTGCATTCCCTGCCAAGCTGAGAGTCCGTTGGAAAGAGGGCCGCCGATCCAAGCCATGGAAAGGAGCGACCAGCCATGGGGGACGGTACATGCCGATTTTGGGTCCACAGGCCGGGGAATGTACTTTCTGGTGGTGATCGATCAGTGGTCACGATACCCCGAAGTTGAGCTGGTCGAGTCCACTGCCAGCGAACACACCATCATGGCGTTGGAGAAAATGTTTGCCATGCATGGGTTTCCAAGGGAGTTGTGCGCGGACAACGGTACCTCGTTCAAAGGGCAGCAGTTTGCAACCTACTGTGAAGAAAGGGGGATAAAACATCGTAAGGTCACCCCCCTCTGGCCAAGAGCAAATGGGGAGGTAGAGCGAATTATGCGAACGCTCAACAAGGGGTTCCGCATATCAATGAATGGAGGGGAAGATCTAAGACGCAACCTGTTCGAATTTCTCCGAGAGTACCGCTCGACCCCGCATCAGTCCACTGGGGTCGCCCCGGCAGAGGCGCTCTTCAAACGGGTGCCAAGAGGATTGTTACCAGAAATCGAAGTCGACATCCAGGAGAGATCAATAACGAGCAGGTGCAAGCGGAGAGAGCCACTCAGAATGAAAGAGAGACCACCAGGAGGAGGCTCCCAGAGAAAGACATTGCCGTGGGTGACACCGTGCTAGTGCGAAACAGAAGGCCGGAAGGAAAGTTGTCACTACCATATGAGACGCAGCCACTCGGGGTAAACGCACGTCAAAGGGTCTATGGTCACCGCTGCCAATGCATGAGGGACGGTCACCAGGAACATGTCCTTCTTCAAGCGCATTGGAACTGCGAGTTCGGAGGAGACAGTCACACCCGACCCGGAGCAGAATGGCGAGTCAACACTGAGACACAATGAACCGCCCGAGACTCCAGGGACGCCTGATGTACCTCCGGATGAAGCACGCAGGTACCCGAGCCGGGCGGGGCGCAGGCCGCCGCAGAGGTTCCAAGACTTCCTTATCGACCCTGCTTCGTAATCAGTGGTACACTAACAGTTTAAGTTGTATTTGAGCACTGTTAATTCTATGTTTGTTCATGTTTTCTGTTTCGGGGGAAAAGGAGAGATGTTGCGTAGTAATACGCTGTTGGGCGCATTCGTGAGCCAGAACGAGGCTCACGCATGCGCAGTGTTAATAAACACGGCCCGTGCGGCAGTTCGCGCCGGGGACCTAAACCATCCACACGTCTCTGGCGTAGCTCCTTGGATGTATGCGGAGCGAGTGTGTGTGTGATTGCGTAGGCCCCCCCAATGCCCCCATGATACTCAACACCGGGGAAGGTGTGGCAGAGCAGCGCCTTCAATATACCTTGCCTCTAGTTTGTTTCGGAGAATACGCAAGGCGTTCTTGTAGTCTTTAGTTGAGGGGTAATGCGTTTTATCCTTGATGGGGTCCGGGACCCCGATAAAGTCTTCCCCAATAACGACTTGGCCCTCAAGAAGGGAAGGAGCGTCGCCTCTAGCTCTCCGAAGAATCGGTCCTGTCCTTCATTAGGGGGCATAAATCGAGATTACACAGTACAACTGTCCCAACATAACTTTTACTCCAATATATTGGCCTCCTGAGTCTTGTATGTTGTCCAGTTCCTCAAACTGAGTTTCTTTTGCCAATAGGATCGCGGTTCCCCCACTTTAGTGCCGCTAGAAGTCAGGAATTGTTTAGGGAAGTCTCTGCTCTGTAAGCGAATATAGTCCAAAGGAAGGAGGTGAGTCTCCTGCAAAAAGATCACTGACCCCTCCAAATCTTTCAGCCGACGCAAGAAAGAGTTTCGTTTCACTGGGGAGTTCAAACCGTTCACATACAGTGACCGAAAACCCAAGTTGTGATAAGGTAATGAAGAATCTCTTGCAATGTCATTTTCCCTAGCGGGGGAGGCGGGTTAGATGGCACTCATTCACCATCCTGAGTTAGAATGTATCCGAAGCCATTTTCCAACCAAGATTTTAACTGAACAGACCAACTGAAACAAAAATAGGACCACAAAAAAAGAACTCAAAAATATAGGTTGGATCGCCCCAATGACCATCGGGTGACCTGTCACTTGAAATCGGGCATGGGCAGCATGTGCCCATTGTTAACTCTGTGTTGCTTGACGCGTCTTCTGTGTTTGTTGCTTATTTTCCTCTCATGTCAGGAAGCTCCATGTGGAGCAAAGCCATGATTCAGGTCTGTAGTGGGGGTTTTCCTGTGTTGCAGCCTTTATGGACTCTCGCCCAGGTGGGCCGCTTAATCTTTGGATTATTACCTTCACCTTCTTCAGTGAAGCTAAGTAAGGACCCCTCCTCTTTGTTTGGTGAAGAGGAACTCAAAATCCCCTCTGCGTCCTCCATACTGGAAATGGTGCGAAAAGTTCCTTTCAATGTAAACTGTGAACAGGTGGGAAATAACCCTTGTTATTTGATGATCTGATTCCGCAGAAATAAAGTCAGTGGCCAAAGAGCTCTTCGTTTTTGGATTGTGACAGATGCTAGGTCTTGAAAGGTCTGTAGAGCAGAGCCCTGGAACGTTAGTTCATCCCAGGTTCGAACCGCTACCAGAATTTCTTGCTTGACACTAAAGAAATGGATCCGGGTAATGACATTGGGACTTTTCAAACTCAACCAACTGCACCCAGCAGTTGCGCCATGTGGGCAACGCTCGGGTGCCCCTGCCAGAATTCAGCCTATCCAGGACATCTCAGGCAGGTAATGGTGCGGCAGCAACAGGCTGGCACCAATCCTTTCACGGGGTCGAGCCTTCCTGCTCGTGTTCGACGTTGTGACAGGTGAGAAAAGAATTGGTATAGGCTTTCTCTTTTAATTCATCAACTGTTCTCAGCTTCATTTGTCATTGTCTTTGTGCAAATCATGCAGCTGGCTCCTCTTCTCCTGCCATGTTGTTGTGCTCAAGCCACATGTTGGCCGCTGCTGGTGTCTCTAAGAAGATGGCTCTCCCTTTGTGTATCACCTTAAGCCTGGACGGGTACATCAACATGTACTTGAGATTCAACTGGCGCAGCCTAGCTTTAATTGGGACAAAAGAGTTTCTCTCTCTCTGGACTGCCAGAGTGTAGTCTGGGTATAAAGTTATTTTGGCATTGTCTCTGTTTATTACTCCCCCCCTCACGTGAATGGCGCGGTATGACTTCCCGGTCTTGGAAGTTGAGGATTCTTGCTATGATCGGCCGTGGGTATGAGCCAGGTGGTGTTTTTTTCTGGAGGACCCTGTGCACTCTTTTGACCGCAAACCCCGGCTGGCTCCTATTTCTTGTTGCAGTAGGGTTTCTATGAGGTTCGTGGGGTTAGGGCCTTCTGATCCATCTGGAATACCGAGTAGGCGAACATTATTGCATCTGGACCGTCCTTCTGTGTCTTCGGCCCTTTCTTCCAGTATCTTGTTGCGCCTTTCCAACTCCACCACTCTTTTCTGTACATCTTCCAGTGTTGTGGACATTTCACGTTGCTCCGTTTCTGTGGTTGTTACTCGTTCTGTGAGGTCGCGTATGTCTTGGCGCATTAGCTGCATGTCAGATTTCACCTCTTCTATTTTAGTGTCAATGAATGAGCGCAGCCCAGGTATGGCTTCCAGTATCTGCTTGTCTTTGCCTTGTTCCTCAGGAGGCTGGTGAGTTGGGGCAGGCTCTCTGGGTTCTGATCTCTGTTCTTTTGGTCTAACTGCGAGAAAGGATTCCATGATATTGGCCTTATTTTTCCATTTGGAGGAGGGCATCTCCATGTATCGTGGTCCGGGGCAGCCGAGGGCCACGACACTGCTGCAGCGCCTATAGGCTGGGTGTCTGCACATATGTGTGCTTCTGTGACCTTCCTCCTGTGTTTTCTTGGTCGTGGGCTCCGCTGTTTACAGTTTGTCAACTTTTGGGAGTTACTCCACTTCGTAGCGGGGCAAGGCAGGGGTGGTCCGTTACTGCTGCCCTCTTTGCTATCTGACGGTGTACTCTGGGGCAGGTGGGGCAGAGTCAATGTTTTGTTGAGCCCCTGAGGGGTATCTTCCACTGGTTGCTCTTTTAGCCCCGTTCGGGGTGCGTTGACGCTTAATGCGGTGTCTCTCTCACTTATTGATGCCTGGTACCTGCTTAGGTAAGTTGCTGAGTGGTTTGGGAGGGCTGGGTAATGTTCTGGATTCCCACTTAATGCGGCCGCTATGTTTTTGGGTGCAGCCTGGTCCACCTTGTCGGCTTTGGCGTGCTTATGGAAGCCCTTTATTCCATGGATGGCTGCATTGGGTTGTGTTAGTGATCCATTTGCATTGCTTGCAGGCCGGCCGTTGTCTGCCTGATGTTCGTGCTAGGGCACAGTGTGGTGCCCTGTTGCGCCTGCTTGGGCGGTGTGTGCTTTTGCTTTGGGCTGCTATTTCCAGGTGCCGTCCCGTCATGCAGGCTCCTTTTCAGCCTTGATGTGTGCCCAGCGTACGGTCAGATGCCCCATGGGGGGGGGGACCCTCACTACAGTGACCGGTGTTTCATGCGTTTATTGTTATGGCTGCTGTGCCCCCCTTTCAAGTGATTGGCGGTTGCCTCGCAATAGTGTGTCCCAAGAGCGTTCTACTATTGTCCTCCTCTGTCTCCCAGCGACTGCCTGCCCACGCTGCACCGCTCGCGGGGATTGGCATCCCCGGTGGCGCGTGCGTCTTTGTCCAGGCCCCAGGGTCTCACCTCTTATCTGCTGCAGCTCAGGTCCGGTCCCCAGTCACGCAGTCCTTCAGCACACCACCTTACTGTCGCTGCTGGTACCTTGGCACTTTGTTGCAGGTGTCTTCATGCGAGACCCAGCTGCGTTCAGCTGCCTCTGCAGTATGCAGCTGGTGTTCTCTGCCCCTCCTGTCGACCTGCAGCTCTCACTCCCCCAGCCCAGGAGGTGTCGGGTCTTGCCACCCTCTGTTCCGGGCAGGTCCTCTGAGGCATCTTGTCCCTATTCTGGGTCACCGCACTCCAAATACAGCCCCTCATGAAATATAGTTGACACTGAGACTGGAGTAACCTTCATTTTACTATAAACCATGCAGACAATGCAAGGTTTTACAATAGCAATACTTTAATTATGCATTATGTAACAACTTACATTTGTAGGAATGTAATTGCATGACTGTCTTTAAAAAAAAAAAAAAAAAAAATTAAAGAAAAAGTTAGCATACTGGTCTTTGCCAGACATGATATAGTTAGTTTTACAAAAGTATCAGCCCGATTATTTCTGGTTTGCAATTATTTGAAGAAGATAAAATGTGCCTACTACTCCCACACAGGTCTATGGCACTTAGAGTGGAGAACAGGATTACTGCTGCACTCGCTCTCAATTAGGCCCTAAAAGCCTGCAGTGAACATAGAAAAGAGGGTGGAAATAGCCCTGAAGGCAAAAGAGGAATGCAGGGTGAGCTGTGCTTTCATTGAACTGGATAACTTAAATGGCTAGCTTTCCTACATAAGTGCCAATTTAATTAGCACATCTACAGAATTGTCCTGCAAATTGCTATGCGACACTGCTTATTTTATGCCTTAGTTTAAAACTGGTTCAGTATAAAATACTGCATATGTTACATTATACGCACCTTGAATTAAAAAAAGTATACCCAGATTGTAACGGGAAATGCCTGAGGTGCGGGTCGTCAGATGCAGGTGCACTGCACATGGCGTGCAAATGCCCAGTCTTGGTACAATATTGGGAGTCAATCTATGCTGCACTATCTAGTATTATGCACAGATACGCATATATGCTATGTTTGGACTCTGACAAGATACAATAGACAACAAACTGAGAGCCTTACTAAATATTGATTGTGTGGTAGCAAAAAGATGTTGACTGAAAAAAGGGAAATCCTGTAGCCCATCTACTTTTAGTGAGTGGCTTCAGGATTTAACATGGATCCATGATTGTGAGGAACTGTACTTTAAACAAAAATGTTTTATTGTGCATTAGCCAAAAAAACGGACTCTTGACTTTTTACACATCCATTTTTTTAAGAAACATCAAACCAAATGGAAAATTCAAAGTTCTCAAGGCAATTAAAACAAAACAATTGTAAGAAGAAAAAACTAGAAACAATATATATCACACATAGTTCCAGGTATAAACATTCCTAGGATAAATAGACATCAAGAATAACAATGTTAAAATTCAACTTCAAAAGATTAATATTACCCCAGAAAAATCAATTATAAACCTGTATAAAAACAGTATACCAACTAAGACGTAAATGCAGACCTTATTGTATTTGGTAAAAAACCTTTACAAAAGATAAAATACAGAATCAATATAAAACATGAAAAAAGAATAATTAATCATTTCCTCTTTCAACACAAAACAGAATAGTCATTTTCTACTTCTAGTTTGACATAATACAACATAGTATTCCTAATTCTAAGCTATATCATAGTTAATAAATTGGGTCACTTTGTCAATCCATGCTCTACAAGCTATCGCAATGTGACTCTGGATTATTCTTTAAGTCCAACTTTTCTTGAATAATGTTCAGAAATTGAATCAATTTAAGCAATAGCTTTTGATTGGATCCCCACATACAATTTTCCCACAAGCCTTCTCTGCTCAGACAGGATGACAAGGACAAATATGATCCAAAAGTCCTATATCTAAGGGCTTAAAAAAACTCAGTATATAGTTAGATGCTTTAAAGATTTGAGTGCAAGAGTGTGGTTACAAAATCGACATCTTCCAAGAGTTGGATTTTCCTCCGCCACCTTCCAACATTTGATCCTTTCATTTGTCAACAATTGATTCAATTTAAAGCACATGTATGTCTTGCTCGAGCGGTTATAAGGAAAGATTTCCAAATATCTAGATCTGTCACCCAATTTCCTGCAAAATTTAGCATATTCATAATAGGTCTTGCTCTTGCCAATTTGATCTAACATAAGGCACCAATAATGCTGCTGAAATGTACGCTTGCAAGATGGAAGACCAGCAACCAGGTCATCTTTGCTAATCAATGCAGAATGCCTGATTACTTCCATTTTCTTTTCGAATTTTACAATAGATGGAACAGAGCGTTCACTCAACATAGATGCAAAATCTTCATATAGTGATTGTTTCGGAGGGGCAAGCATTTTTGCATACAAATTCAACATGCGCCAGTGCCATTTCGCTGAGAGGGGTAGAATCCCCAATTCGTGACAAATAAGTACATTTGGAATTGAAAGCGCTAAACAGAGAACCTGCTTCCCCATTCTGCCCTGTACCAAACCGAGAAACCCCTCCATCTCCAATAGGCACATATCCAAGGCATATAACAAAATTGGTTCTACTTTCAAGAGATAGTATTGTAAGCAAGGAAGGACAGAGAATTGACAATACTATTTATAGATGATTTTCATCTGCGAGGTGAATGACTCACTTTTAGATTGAGAAGGTCTTTCCACGCAGTTATGGAATAGGAATTTCCGAGTGTGTACCCGAGATATCGGATAGAAGACATAATCGGAATACACACCCCATTTAGAGACCAACTGAATCTAGCAATTTTCTTCTTGCCATCTGCAAATGAGATAGTAAATTACTTAGTCAGGTTGTTCTTAAGATTGTTTTTGAGCAAAGCAGAAAAATAAGTTCGAGGGGATTGGGTCCACCGACGTATTCCATATCTATGACAGTAATCACCACAGCTGTGCTGCTTTGGAAAATCTTTCGGCGTCTGCGTCGATGACGTCGATATGCCGTCCTCGAGGACCTCTTCCGACGGCCGACGTCACCAGATGTTATAAGTAGGACGCACGATGCCCATAGCCTCAGTTCTGTTTTTTCCGCGAACGTGTTTGCTTCGGAGATCTCGGCGCGCATCGACTTGTTCGTTTGTGTAGTACAAGTCCTTCGAGATGTCTACCTCTTCTTCCACCCCGCATCTGGGCTTCAAGAAGTGCGGGGACTGCGGGTCCAAGATGTCGGTGACGGACTCGCACGATGCCTGCTCTGGTGCCTCGGGGAGGCCCATGACACGGATGATTGTGTCGACTGCCAGTCGTTTACGTCCAAAGCCTTGCGGGAGCACAAGAAGAAACTGTCGGTCGGTAAGGTGTCCAAGCCCCGGAAGTCAAGGTCCACGGGGCTTTCGACGGACGATTCGAGGGGCGACTCTCCACATTGTCGTCGGAAGTCCAGTGGGTCTCGGTCCCGGAGTGGGTCCCGCCACTCCTCTGCCTCTTCGAGGCACTCCCGGAAGCGCCGTTATCGGTTGCCTTTGCCGTCCTCATCCGAGGACTACACCCGTCGGCGGGTCGCTTATCCCACCAAGCATGCGACGCCGGAGTGATGGGCTTCCTTCGGTAAGAAAATGCTACCGATTCTCGAATCGCAGGGCACTAGTCCGTCCGCGCCTCTGAGTGGGCTTGGTCGTGATCGGACTAGAGACACCGCTCGTACGCCTTCAGGCTCGGGTGGTCAGCACGATTCTCTGGAGCGGTCCCGCTCAGACAAGGGGAATCGTTATAGTTGTGCCCGTTTCCAGGTCCCGGTCCTCAATGCGCACGACCGTGTGAGCCTGTGATGTCTTCGAAGAAGACGTCGACGCCTGTGGTGCCGAGGTCGTCGAGGGACTCTCTCGAGGCTCTGCCTCCGAGGAAGTCGGCGACGCCATCGGCGCCCAGGATGTCGAGGGACACGCTCGGGGCTCCGCCCTCGAGACCTGTGTCAACGCCATCGATGCTGTCGGCGCTGCGTTCAGCGTCGACGCCGATGCACTCAACGCCTCTCAAGGCTGTTTCGACAGGGGTACCCCGGGGCATGGTGGAACCCCCTAGAAAGGCTCTGGCCAAGGTCAAGCATGGCTTTGTTCCCCATTCTGTGCCCACTTTCCCCCATCTTGAGTACATTTCGGAGGTGGATGAGGGCTCTGATGATGGCATGGTTCCTGATACGGTGCCAGATGAGATTCTCTCGGGCCATAGCCAGATTGAGGACCTGCGTCAGTCCCTGCACGACGCCAGTGGTCTGGACACCTCTCCGGAGGTGGAGTTTTGTAGGCCTGAGCCTGGCACCCATGCCGACTCCTTGTACCGGCGCCTTATGTCTAGGGTCACTGAGTACTTGGGGTGGTCTGCTCCCCCAGGGGACTTTCTTCAGGATGACCTTCCGGATATCCTCGTCCAAAGTCCACCAACTGACCGGGTACTGCCATTCCATATGGCTCTACAGAGGAGGGTGGCGGCGGCTTGGACTGCTCCGGAGAGTCTCCCGGCAGTGGGCAAGTCTTTGCCGCGAAAATACCGCCCAGCCAGTAGCGACCCCTGCTACTTGACCAAGCACCCCACTCCGGAGAGTTTGGTGGTGCAGGCTGCTACGGCCCCAGCAAAGCAGGCATCGTATCCTACCATCCCTCCTGATGGGGACGGCAAGCATTTTGATGGTTGGGCGAAGAAAGTGTTTGCTTCAGGTGGTATGGCTCTTCAGGCGGCCAACTCCGTATGTGCCTGGTCACGTTTCACGCACACTCTGTGGAACTGTTTCCTTAGCAGCTGAACATATTTCCGAAGGGGGCGAACTGGATGGTTTTCTTGCTATGGTCCAGGATGGCAAGGACGCCATATGTGAGGCCGTTCAGTCGGGTTTGGACATGGCAGATTGCGTCAGCTGGTCCATGGCGGCGAGCACCGTAATACGCAGGTTTGCGTGGTTGCGGAAGTCGGGGTTTGCTCCTGATGTGCAGGCCCGGCTCCTCAACATGCCCTTTGATGGTGAACATCTTTTTGTCAGCAAGGCTGACGAGAGCCTTGAGAGGTTGCAGACCTCCAAAGCTGCAGCGAAGTCGTTGGGCACTGCAGTTCGCCAACCTCCGCTTTTTCGTCCTAGGGGACTGCAATGGAGGGGAGGTTCCTTTCGTTATTACTCATCCTTTGATAAAGCGAGAGGAGCTGCCAGTCAAAGGGGCCACCGTAGGAGTGCCAGAGGTGGAAAGCAGGGTAATCGAGGTGCCAAGGCCGCTCGGGCAGTTGCCTCTTTGCCCTCAGGCAACACCGCAGCCGCTTCAGCTCAGTCATGAGGCCATGTCCCATGGTTCGCCGGTTAGGGAAAGGCTGGCGCAGCATCTTGTCGAATGGCGTGCCATTACTTCAGATGTGTGGGTTCTGGAGATCATAGCCCACGGCTACTGTCTTCCCTTTCAGCAGAGGCCTCACGACAATCCACCGGGGAATCTCTCGTTGCAGAGTCCGGATCGGCTCCTTGTGCAGGAGGTTCAAGCCCTGCTGGAGAAAGGCACCATAGAACTGGTGCCTTTAGCGGAGAGGAACAAGGGATGGTATTTCCCTTATTTTTTGATTTCTAAGAAAGACGGGGGATTGAGACCCATCATGGACTTGTGCGGTTTGAACAAACCCCTCAGGAAGGACAAGTTCAAGATGGTTACTCTTTCTCAAGTCCTCCAGGCCCTTCAACTTCAGGAGTGGTTGGTGTCTCTCGACCTCAAGGACGCTTATTTTTATGTGCCGATCCATCCAAAGCACAAGAAGTACCTGAGGTTCGCGGTTGGCGACTCACACTTTCGGTTTCGGGTCCTGCCATTCGGATTGACCTCCGCCCCGAGGGTCTTCACCAAGCTCACGGTAGTGGTGGCAGCGCATCTCAGGAAAGGGGGGATTCACGTCTACCCCTACCTGGACGATTGGTTGATCAGGGCGCACTCTCCCGAGCAAGTCCTGGATCATCTGTCCGTCACCTGCCACTCCCTCCATAAGCTGGGCTTCTCCCTCAACTTGAAGTCCCACTTGATGCCAACTCAGAGGCTCCAGTACATCGGAGCAGTGCTCGACAGGTCCCTAGGGCAGTGTTTTCCTCCCCAGGTGAGGGCTCATCACATTCAGCAGATGGTGCGCAAGTTTCAGCATGCCTAGAGTCTCCCAGCGTTCGAGTTCTTGAGATCGCTCGGCCTCATGGCATCCTGCATTCTTCTTGTGCCAAAGGCCAGGTTGCGGATGAGATCTTTGCAATGGGCATTCAAGCTCCAGTGGTCTGTCCTCCGTCCTCAGTCGCACAGGGCCTTCTGTGGTGGGCCGTCGAAGGCAATCTGATGAAGGGGGCTCCATTTTGGCTACCCTGGCCGGAGGTGACTATCGTGATGGACGCATCCCTGATGGGATGGGGAGCTCATGCCAATGAGTTGACAGTCAGCGGTCGTTGGTCTCCGTCGGAGTCCAGACTCCATATCAATCTGTTGGAGCTGAGGGCCGTCAGGCTTGCCCTGAAGGCTTTTCTGCCGACTGTGCGAGGAAAGAATGTCCTGATCCTGACAGACAACACAGTGGCCATGTACTACCTCAACAAAAGGGGGGGGGCAGGGTCACTTCCACTGTGCAGGGAGGCGATGCAGATCTGGTTCTGGGCAATCCATCAGGAAGTTTCGATCTCGGCAGTTCATCTGGCTGGAGACGAAAACGAGACGGCGGACGCTCGGAGCAGGCAAAGCGCGATCTATCACGAGTGGGAGTTGGCTCAAGAGATTCTCCTGGAGATCTTCACCCTTTGGGGGACCCCTCAAGTGGATCTCTTCGCCTCCAGTGTCAACCGGAAGGGCGAAAGGTTCTCCTTGCGGGAATTTCCTCCAAGAGGAGCCTTAGGAGATGCGTTTGTGGTGGAGTGGTCCTTCCCACTGCTGTATGCATTTCCTCCAGTCCCCGTCATTCCGCAAGTACTACGGAGGTTACGGAGGTTTGGTTCCCGGATGATCCTCATTGCTCCGGCATGGACCCGGAGGACGTGGTACCCGGACCTTCTCGACTTGCCCATCTGCCCTCCACGTCGTCTTCCCTACCAAGACGATCTGCTCTCACGGGAGGGGTGTCAGGTTCTCCATCCAGAGGTCAGATCCCTCAACCTTCACGCTTGGTTTCTGAAAGGTTGAGGTATAAGGATAGGGACCTCCCTGAAGACGTGATGGAGGTGTTGCTTTCGGCCAGAAGGCCCGCAACAATGTCCCTTTACCGTTGCCGTTGGAGAAAGTTCTGCGATTGGTGCAGGGTTAAGGATGTGGATCCTTTTTCATGTGACATTCCTATGGTTCTGTCTCTTTTGCTTTCTTTGGCCCACAGGGGTCTGCAAGAGGGGACCATCAAAGGTTACCTGGCGGCGCTATCTATATTTAAGCGCGCGTCTGAGGAGTGTTCTTATTTTAAAATCCCTTTAATTTCTCCGTTTTTGAAAGGGCTCACTAATGTGTTCCCTCCGTCACCTTTCCAGGTGCCTGGTTGGGATCTGAACCTTGTTCTCAAGTTTCTAATGGGTGCTCCATTTGAGCCTTTGCATTCTTGCCCTTTGAGACTGTTAACCCTTAAAACTGTATTTTTAGTTGCGGTCACTTCCGCTCGCAGAGTGAGTGAGTTACAGGCACTTTCAGTTAAGCCACCCTTCACTGTGTTTCAAAAGGACAGGGTTGTCCTTAGAGTTCGTCCTTCCTTTCTTCCGAAGGTGGTGTCGGAATTTCATTTAGGCCAGAAGGTTATTCTTCCGGCATTTTATCCTCCTCTGCATCCTGGTAAGGAAGAGGAGAGGCTCCATAGGCTCGATCCTAGGAGAGCTTTAAGCTTTTATATTTCACGCATATCCTGGGTCAGAGTGGACGATCAACTCTTCATTGGTTACACTGGAAAGCGTTTGGGACAAACTGTGACTAAGCAGACTTTGTCTCGCTGGATTATTCTGGCAATTTATGAATGTTACCACTTGGCGGGTAAGGACCCACCAGTCGGCTTGCAGGCCCATTCTACCAGGGGTATGGCTGCCTCTACTGCCCTACACAGGTGTGTTCCTATTCGTAACATCTGTGATGCAGCCACCTGAGCTTCGTTCCATACTTTTGTACGTCACTACTCCCTCGATTCCATCCGTGGGCAGGATCTGGCCTTTGGCAAGGTGGTCCTTTGCTCCGAAATTTGATTGGGCATTCTAAATTTCTGTATTCTAAATTCCTTTCCCACCTCCTTGCATTGGTACTGCTTTGGGAGTCTGTCATTGATATGGACTACGTCGGAGGACCCAATCCCCTCGAAGAACAAGTTACTCTCTTACCTGGTAACGTTCTTTCGATGGGATGGTCCGAATTTCTTATGCGATTGCAGCTTACATTTCCGCAAGGCTTTGTGTGGTCATACTGGCAGACAATTGGTGCCACACATTCTGGGAAAAAACTACAACTGAGGCTATGGGCGTCGTGCATCCTACTTATAACATCTGGTGACGTCGGCCGTCGGAGGAGGTCCTTAATGACGGCGTATCGACATCATCGACGCAGGACGCAGACGCCGAAAGAGTTTCCGAAGCAGCACAGCTGTGGTGATTACTGTCATAGATATGGAATACGTCGTCGGACCAACCCATCGAAAAAACGTTACCAGGTAAGAGAGTAACCTGTTCTTCAGTTTTGTCTGAAGACCAAACGGAGTTCGATCAAAAAACATAAGATCAGCAAATCCAATCCAATTAAGCAACAGTCGACCCAATTTCACCGGGTATATAACATTCTCGCTCCAATCCGCATCCATACCAAGTAGAGATTGAACAGGACTGCTCCGAGATTGCAGCCCTGTTTCAATCCAATCTCAACAGGGATGAGATCAGTTACTGCCCTGTTTTTTGATAGCCTTATTTGGTATGAAGCATTTTGGTGTAAAAGTGCAATAACCGCAACCAAATCCAGCAGGAAGCCCAGATTTATCATCTTCTCCCAAAGCACCTCTCTAATCACCGTGTTGAATGCAGCAGCAAGATCAAGGGCTGCCATATAGATCGGGCCCGTTTTGGGGTGTTTGAATTGGTCTTATAGATGAGCCATAATAGATGCATTAAGCGGACAGCCCATATTTTTCTGAACCCCACTTGAAAGCATGGCAGCAGAGTCAAGTGAGTAATATGAGACTGGATTAGTTCCAAGATTAAGAGAGTAAAGATCTTGCCCGTGGCATCCATCAAGGCAATGGGTCTGAAGTTATTAGGATCATCAAGCTTTCCCTTCTTGTAGATGGGCACGATAAACGCACTAAGCCAGGAGCGAGGGATTTTTATTATTCAAATATATTGAGTCAAATTTTATTTTTAGAATGTTGGCCCATAGTTCAGGATCTGCTTTAATCAAACAAGGCAGAATACCATCTGGCCCTGGTGCCCTGTAACCTTTAGTCTTAACAATTGCACCAACAATGTCCTCATGCAACCACGGAGAACACTTGGGAATTAACAGATTGAATATTCTATGTACAATGGATTCAAAGCCGATTAGCAATGCATACTTGAATTTTATATAGGTTAACCATTTAGGAGAAGAGACTGCAGCCTCATTTAGGGTGGTAGCAGCACCAGTAATCACTCTTAGCGTTGCCCACACCTGTCTATTATCATTGGCAAGAAGGTGATGTTTCATCGTTTGGTTGTAATTTCTGTGAAGATCATGTTTGAGAACCTTCAACTTGTTATGATAGAATTGCACAATGGTTAGTTTACAGGAATTATACATAAGCCAATCATAGTTAGCTAAGGTCAAAACATTCAGGACCTTTACCACTTTGGCTGTCAAGAACAATCCATTTCTCTATGACATTCTTTGCCAAAACATGAAAGTATCCAGAGACTCAGCATTATGAACAAATCTTTTTAATCTAAGAGTCCTTAGGTCCTGGGCAGATCAAAGCATATTGGGTATTATGATTTGCATTCAGCTCACTCCTGACAAATCTCACTAGGAACGGCTCCTTTATGTCTGATATGTAAGATTTCTAAGGTGGGTAGAATGTTTTATCAAAATCTAAGGAAGTCAGCCCTAATACTTGGATCCGGGGACTTCCTTAGATAAGAAGACACAAAGGATTGAGGTTTATCACATATTGTGAATGAAGATAATTTGGCTGCTCTCATCCTATCAATCATTCGGATCCAATCCCATCTCTTCTTACTTTCTTAAGTTTTTAAGGGATTTTGAATCAGGATTTCTAGGCCAGGATTTAACATGGATCCATGATTGTGAGGAACTCTAGATATTGAGATTACGCTATGCGTCCAGACCAAAAGATATCTGGTGTGAATTTAGAGCCTACTTGTCAAGAGATTAATCTTGTGAAAAATACTGCTGCTTTAGATTTAAAATTGGGAAAACGAAATGCTGATTGTGTTTAAGTGTGTAAAACTCTGTAAAGTTGCTTACTAATTAATTGTATGTTGCACTGCCATGTCATGCTGAACTTGAATAAAAGTTTTTAAAAAATGTAAAAGGAATCGTAAAGGAGTTCATAAGGGGACTCTTCATGACCTTTCCCTTTGTACATAAGATAGCCCCATCCTGTGTACTGAACACCATTCTCACCAGACTAATGGGGTCCCAGTTTGAGCCCATGCACAAAGCCAACATAAAGTTTCTCTCCTGGAAAACTGCTTTCTCAGTGGCCATCACCTCCACCAGGAGGGTGAGTGAGATTCAGGCCCTTTCTATGTAGCAGCCCTATCTGGCATTCCACATAGACAATCATGATCCAGACCCATCCAAGGTTGATGCGGAAAGTGCTGTCCTCATTCCACTTGAATGATCCCCTTCTGCCAGTTTCCTTCAGTGCACCGACAATACCTGCTGAAAGGGCCCTTCATTCCTTTGATCTGAAAATGGAACTTGCATAATGCTTGAAATGCACCAATTACATTCACAACGCCTCACATCCTTTCAGTGCCTTCAGACACAATAGTAATGGCAAAGACCTTTCCAAGACCTCCATCTCCAGGTAGCTCTCTGCATGCATTGCTTTTTTCCATCATCTGGCTAAAAGGCCCCATCTACTCCTGAAGTTCATTCCACAAGGCCAGTGTCTTCTACTAAATCTCAATTAGTGGGTGTGCTGCTGTTGGACATTTGTAGTGTGGTTATGTGGAGGTCTCTGCATCTCTTCACCCGATTTTACTATACTGACAGAATGACAGAGGGATCTAGGGTTGGGTGCAGGTGGTCCTCTGAAGCTTGTGGTGAGCTACATTTCCTCCTCCCTGTCTCTGTATGTTACTGCTTTATAATCTATTCAACAGCATGTGCATCTATGAACGATCCAATGCTGGTGAAGTATTAAGTTACTTACCTGCACCTGCTGTTCTCCAGGATTCATATCTTTCAAAGATTCACATGCAGCCCTCCCGCCTACCCCACTTGACTCGCCTTTCTCAATTTTTTTTTAATAAAACATTTTATTGTTTTCCATGACATAAACAAAGCAGCACAGGACAAAAGAGCAAAAAACAGAACGGAAAACAAAAGCACTCCAGGACAGCATCCACAATCTTAAGTCAACAGATTATTATTCGCATCACTGATCACCACGAGACCCCCCCCCCCACCTCCTCCCAGCCTTCTCTCCATCTATTCATGCAGTAAACACCGCTTTCCCAGGCCGTCAAGGCCCTGTCTCTTCCCATTTCCCCCATATTTTAGCTGCTTTGGTTGGACAGCCTCTTGCGCCATAGATCTGGCGTTCCATCATAGCACATGAGTCCATGTCCAAAATCCAGTGTCGGGAGGGGGGGGGGGTCTGGCACTCCCCATTTCTGTGCGATGTTGCGCTTCATTAGGGCTGCCGCTGTATTCAATAGCAGTTTTTCTCACTTATTAGAATCAGACTCGTCTGGCACACCAAGGATCAGGACCCTCGGGTCCAGTTCAATAGAGCGAGTGAGTACCCTGGACAGTTCTGTACAACAAGCGTTCCAAAAAGTACGGATCCAGGGGCATGACCACAGGATATGAAAGAGGGTTCCTTCCTCCTCACCACAACTGAGACAGTTTGAGTTTGTTGCCCTCTTCCAGCCATATAAAGTAGTTCTAGGGTAATACACTCTGTGCAGGATTTTAAGTTGCACTAGCCTGAGCCTAGAGGGGATAGCCACTTCCCGTGGATGCATTAGAACCTGGATCCAGTCCTCTGGGTCTATTTCACCTACATATCTTTCCCATTTAGCCTTTAATCTCGACAGCTCAGGGGTAGCAAAGGATGAGATGGCGTTATAGAGGGTGGATGTGCATTTGCTGGGGATATACGCAGGGAGTATATTACGTTCTATCGGTGTGTATTCGGGGACCGTGTCCTCTGGAGGTATGTGGGCTCTCAGGGCGTGGGACAGTTGCATAAAGTGAAATCGTTCGGTGGTAGGCAGTTGAAATTTGCATTGCATATCCTCGAATGAGGTTAGTTTCCCGTCCCTCAGGATATCTTCCACTTTCAGGACTCCCGCTCTCACCCAGCGCGGCCACGGTTCTAGCTTCTCAATTTCCTTTAAGTTACCATTTTGCCATAGGGGTTGTGCTGCGGTTATCTTATTTCCCCATCGAACAAACACGTGTGCCTGTCTCCAAGTGGTGGTGATGTGGGTCGTAGTTGTCAACAGAGGAGACCGTTGTGGGGACTGGTATAATATCTGTAATGGGTCTGTACCCTGCATGGCATCCAGTTCGGCCCTAGTCTGAGGTAGCGCCCGGTCTCCGTGAAGCAGGTCGTTGACCACCGCGAGTTGAGTGGCCCAGTAATAGGTCTGGAGGCGGGTTACCCCTATCCCACCCTCCCAGATCGACCTCTGCAAAGTGCTCAGAGCTATACGTGACAGGCCTCCCCCAGATGAGTTCCCTGAGGAGAGTTTCCGTACAGATGAATTCAGAGGTGGGGATCGTGAGTGGGGCGTTCTGGAGGACATAGAGAAATCTTGGAAGTGCCATCATTTAAAAAAGCGCAGCTCTCCCCATGAGAGTCAGAGGGAGGAGTTTCCAGTGACGGACGTCATTAACAAACCTTTCTATAATCGGTTGGAGATTATGCATTGCATATTTGGTAGATCAGTTGTTATCCAGATTCCCAAGTACTTGAAACCCTGCCTCTCCATCCGGTACGGGCAGCCCGGTCGGCTGACCTGCTCCCCCCCCCCTTCACCGGGAAGAGTACTGATTTTTTCCAGTTGATTCTCAGTCCGCTAAATTCCCCGTAGCTAACGAGCATCTGGGTCACTATGGGACAGTTCTGAACCGGATCGGCCAGCTGTATAGCAGGAGGTCATCGGCGCACAGCGAAGTACGATCTTCGTGTCCCTCAGGCCATCTGAAACCCGGCCAGGCCCCACTCTGGCAAAGCCACAAGACCAGCGGTTCAATCGCGAGGGCAAAGAGAAGGGGGGAAATGGGGCACCCCTGTCTTGTGCCCCTGCCTAAGGGAAAGGATTCGGAGGTCCACCCGTTCACCTTGACCTCTGCCTGGATATTTGTGTACAGCAGTTTTACCCATTCCAGAAAACTCTCTCCAAATCCCATACGGGCCATTATTTCCCAGAGGCTATCCCATCGGATTGAATCAAACGCCTTTTCAAAATCAATTGCTAAAAGGGCTAATGGGGTATCGAGAATAGGGGCCCATTCTAGCGCCAGATGGAGCCGGCGCAGATTCATTCGGGTTGTTTTGTGTGGCATGAAGCCGCATTGGTCCAGGTGTATCAAAGTGTTGACTACCAGTTGGAGCCGATTGGCCAAGAGTTTGGCCAGAACCTTCGCTTCCCCGTCGATTAACGAGATTGGCCTGTAAGAGGCACATTTTTCCTGGGGTTTATCAGGTTTAGGGATAACTACAATGGTGGCCTTGGGGGGCGTGGCTTGATGGCTACCTGAGACGACGTTCCCTGGAGGAGCTCCCGATGATCCGATCCTGGGAAAAAAGTGATGGTTTTTGGCGGACTTTCGAGCCCACGGTGCATCTAAAGGCATATGAAATTGGGGGGCATACGGTGCGTGCCCTCCCCAACGGCGGGACTGTATATTCACGGAACTAGACCCCGAAGAAGTTGGCGGTCGTGCAAAGGAAGGGGAGCACCCAAGATGGCCGCCTGTGGACAAAGGGCCATAAAAGGTCCGACGAGCTGAGGAAGACAAGGTTGGTCGGAACGTGCGCGAGCCCAACCAGATAGACGGATCGCATGCGCCTCGGGCCGAAAGCAAGCACATAAGGGCGAGTCCCTACTGCAGCGGCCATGGGTTGTGGCGGACTAGCAGATTGAACCCGCTAGGATACAGCTGGGCGTGTGGGCCCAATCGACGCAACAGGATGTCTTCCAAGGTGGTGCGACCCCGGATCAAGCAGCCTACGATGGAGACCTATGCTAGGTCGCCCTCGGGTGCGGAAGGGGGCAAGAGCAAAGAAACCCCAGCGGCGGCGACGGACCCACCGGGTACCATCCAGGAGGTGCTGGCAGCAATTGCTGACCTGAAGGTGGCCTGGGAGACGAAGCTGGGCCTGGCCATGAAAGAGTTGCAAGGGGGCCTAAACCTCAAGATAGGAGCGGTCCAAGAAGAAGTGAACCTGTTGCGCCAGGATGTGCGAACGATCGCGGAGCGTACTGGGGAACTGGAGCAGGAGTTGGCCCCGACTGTGGAGGCATGCAATACACACGCCAAGGAACTTCATGCCCTCGTGCAGCGAGTGGGCAATTTGGAGGACAGAGCAGAGCAGGCGGAGGGGCGCGCCAGGCGCAACAACATTCGCATAGTGGGGGTACCGGAGGGAATGGAAGGATCGAACCCCACGGATTTCGTTGAAACCATGCTTTTGCAGGAGATCACAGGTGGAGAGCTGACCCAGGGGTTCGCGGTCGAAAGGGCGCACAGGGCCCTGACCAGGAGACCGGCCCCAGGAGCCCCCCCGCGGCCGTTGATTGCTAAGATCTTGAACTATCGTGACCGCGAGAAGATTCTCGAATTTTTCCGGAAAGGGGGCACGATAGAAAGGGGGCCAGCGAATATAACAGCGTACCCGGATTACACGCTGCTTGTACAACGGAGTCGAATGAACTTTGGAACGGTGAAGAGGAGGCTCAGAGAGGCAGGCCAGCGCTACATGTTGCTTTACCCCGCCAGGTTAAAGGTGATCCATAAGAACAGATCCCTCTTCTTTGAGACGCCGAGCGACGCGATGGAATGGCTCGATATGCAAGTTCGACCACAGGAATCGGATGCCCAGACAGAAGCGGTTGGAGATAAGTAGCACGCTGCAGAGGCACCTGTGAGGCCATAGCTATGACATTGGGACTACAATATAGTTTGATATTGTGCTTGTGAGGGGGAAGTCACGGCATCTGCCGGCGGGTCCCGTTGAATTCACTTCTCCTAAACAGATGACTGGGAGCTCCTAGGGAGCAACCTCTGTACCCGATAGTAGTATACTTAGTTAGGTCACTGTTAGATTGGTGACACCCCGCGGGGTCCTTGTCCTTGGTTACGAGACGGGTCCAGACGTGGGTAGGCCTGAGATCCAGGGATGGAGCTGGGCTATTGTTGGGGGTTGGTGGGGAGGGGGTGGGAGTTGTGTGTAGTGGTGTGAGGTTGGAGAAGGGGGGAGGGGGGCACGGCTTGTTAATAGTAGGGAAAGAGCCAGGAAACGACCCTACATGGGGAACATTATGGGGAGGGATGGGACGGAGATAGACCGACTAGATGGCATCGGGTAATCTCAGAATTGTGACCTGGAATGTACGGGGCCTCAACAGCTACCTTAAACGCAACAAAGTGATGATGTATTTAAAGAGGATGCGCGTAGACATAGCCCTGCTGCAAGAGACCCACCTCACTAGGGAAAGGCTGGAGGTGGTCGGGAGGAAATGGAAGGGCACCGTTGTGGGGGAGGCATACTCAGCGTATGCCAGAGGGATCGTTACTTGGGTGGCGCCCCACGTGCCGTTTCGAGTGCTTGCTTCCGGAGGGTAGAATGGTGGTGGTAACGGGTCTCTTGGAAAACAGAGAAATACACATCATAAATTTGTACGCCCCCAATAACGATACAGCGGCTTACTTTAGGACCCTCTACGGTAAACTTGGCCCGCTGGCGGGGGGTACGGTAGTGTGGGGGGGGACTTTAACTGTACCATAGACCCCAGTATGGATAGGTCCAAGGATAGGGCAGGGAAAATGGCACCGGCGGCTAAAGCGCTGAATACCCTAGTGAAAGACCTAGGCCTGGAGGATGCGTGGAGGAGGCTGCATCCCACGGATAGACAGTACTCACACTACACAGCGCCACATGATTTGTACACAAGGTTAGACTACATGTTTGTAACAACCGGGATAGTGAGAGAAATAGAAGGAGCAGAATACAAGGCCCGAGTGCTGTCGGACCACTCGCCCTTGGTGGTAGACTGGAGACACCAGCCCCCACGCCCGCAGATCCCTACGTGGAGACTTAGGACCGAGGCTCTGCAGGATGAGGGGTTTCGGGAGGGCCTGAGAGACGCCATTGAAGAATATTTTGATAAAAACACGGGAAGCGTAAGCTCCGTGGGCACACTGTGGGAAGCGTTTAAGGTGGTGGTGCATGGGGTAGCTATTTCCCAAGTCAAAGGGCTACAGTGGGGGGTTGAAAGGGAGCTCCGCGAGGCGGAAAGAGAGCTAGAGGAGCTCACGCGCTGCGTGAGCACCGCTCATGATAACAGAACTAAAGTAGAGGAGCTACAGTCGTCCTGTGGTGCACTCTCGGATAGACTGTGCAGACTCAGCTACAGGAAATATACGGAGCGGATACACGCAGGGGGCGATAAGCCGGGCAGATTGCTGGCTTGGTTGTACAAGAGTGAGACCCCCCGCTCGGTGATTAGTGAGATTCAGGGCGAAGGAGGTAGCATATGCAACACCCAGAAAGAGGTAAACGAGGAATTCCTTAAGTTCTACAGACACTTGTATGAGGACACGGGGGAGGATATGGGTCAAGACATACTAGACACATTGGGGGACATTGAGCTGCCCACCTTAAATGATCTAGAACGCTCTGAGTTGGACGCACCCGTCACCTCGGATGAGCTGGAGGTAGTGATTCGGAACTTGCCCACTTGCAAGGCGCCGGGTTCGGATGGGCTGCCCAGCGAGTTCTACAAAACATACCAGAAAGAGTTGCTCCAGCCACTGCTTGCCACTTTCAATGAGGCCTATGAGAAGGGAGAACTCCCGTTGTCTCTCCGTGAGGCCGTAATCATCCCACTCTTGAAACCAGGCAAGCCAGCCGTGGAGTGCGTGTCTTACAGACCGTTGCCCATGCTCAACCAGGACAGCAAAATACTCACGGCGGTGCTGGCTAATAGACTGAAAAGGGTGATTAAGAAACTGATACACCCAGATCAGACGGGATATGTTCGGGGCAGGAACATCACCGACAACCACCGGAGGCTACACCATGTCATGGACCAAACTGAGGAGGATACGGGCGAGCTGGCCATAGTGTCGTTAGACGCGGTCAAGGCCTTCGACACGGTACGATGGCCCTGGCTGAAAGCGGCCCTGAAGGGGTATGGAGTGGGACCCGGATACCTCAGATGGGTCCAGTTGTTTTTTCAGCACCCCGATGGCGAGGGTCAAGACAGGGTCCACGGTCTCAGATTCTTGGCAACTGGGCAGGGGGACCAGACAGGGATGTCCCTGGTCACCAATGCTATATATACTGGCGTTAGAGCCGCTGGCAATATGCCTGCGTCAACAATATGGGGAGGTGGGCATAAACACGGCCAGTGGAGAGCATTTGATATCATTATATGCGGATGATATGCTCCTTTATTTACGCTATCCAGAAGAAAACTTACAGTATGTCCTAGAGGTGATAGAACGGTACGCCATCCTCTCCGGTATATCGGTGAACCCTGGAAAGTCCAGCCTGTTCCCTTTGGGTAGATATAGGAACGTCCCGGTGCAGAGGCTGCCTATTCTGCCAATACCATGGCAGCCCGTAACATTTGGGTATCTGGGAATAAACATTTACTACAAGATCGAGACAGAACACAAGCACAACACGGAAAAAGCAATAGAGGGGATTAGGAATAGTATGGTATTTTGGTCCAAACTGCCCCTGACCATGATGGTGAGGGCGGCCATGTTCAAGATGGTGGTCCTGCCTAGACTCTTGCACTTTTTTACAAACGTCCCGTTTCTGATACCCCGAAGCCTATTCGCGAAACTTCACAGCATGTGTAGGGGTTTTGTGTGGGGCAGCTCTAGGAATAGGGTGGCTCTGTGGAAGCTCCAGAACCCGTGCGACAGGGGGGGGATAGGCCTGCCTAACTTCGAACTCTATTACCTGGCGGGGCAGTTGCAGTACGTGGCCAGGTGGCTCTTGACTGAAGATTCGGCGGAAGCCAGGCTCCTGCGCGAAGATACAGCCCCATACTTTCTGATGGAAGTGGTGTGGTTGAGTAGAGATAAACTGGTGGGCAAGGGGCGGTTACTGAGGTTGGGCTGGGAGATCTGGCACAGGACATGGAAGATGGGGGGGGATTTGGAACCATACTCCCAGCAAGCCCCTTTGGCGGCTCTGTGTGGGAGCGACTCCCAACTACTTGAATCGGTCCGCAGATATTGGGAACAGGTAGGCCTAGCCACCCTCGGGGACATATGGCAGGAAGGGGAGGCGGTGGACTTTCAGGAGCTGCAGGAAGAGACAGGAGTACATGGTGGCCAATATATAAACTACACTAGGCTGGTGAAAAAGACTAGAGAAAGATGGCCGGAGACCGTGCTCGCGGAGGATCAAGATGCCTCCCTGGAAACCATGTACGATGTATCGGAGGGCGGGCACAAAATATCGAGGATATATGAGCTCCTGCGGGCAAGGGCAGCAAAGGAGTTGCTCCAATTGAGACAAGATTGGGAGGAGGACGTGGGAGGACCCATGACAGATGGGCAGTGGGAACGGGCCCAGAGGTACCATAAAAAGGTGTCCCGCAATGCGAGATTCCAACAGCTTCAGTTGTATGTTACCCACAGGGCTTATTTAACCCCCGGGAAGATTGCAAAGTTTGAGGGATCAGCTATACAGCAATGCCCCAGGTGTGGGGAGGTGAACGCGGGACTGCTACACATGTTTTGGGCTTGCCCGGAGGTGCATAGATTTTGGAATGAGGTCAAGACGAAACTGGCTGGCGGGGGGGTAGTGCTGGATGTGGAATCGGCCTGGTCATGCTTGCTTGGACTATTCCCTAGACCCCGGCATTTGAAACACATAAGCAAGATGAAGGACCTGGCCTATGTCTTGGCCAAACGTAGGATCGCCATGGGCTGGAAGGCGGCCCATAGACGCAGGGTGGAGTTGTGGTGGACAGACCTCTTGAGATGGGCGGAAGCCAAATCCGTAGTCTGGTTTGAAGCGGTCACCAGGGGGGGCGAAGAAGAAGTAGGGCCCTTGTTGGCCTGGCGGCAATTGGTGGCCTCGTGGGCAAACCCTCACCAGGTTGACAACGAGACAGAGGACCCGGTTGATGGCAGTCTAGGTAGTGGGCCACCCAGTGATGTTCCCGTAAATAATATGTGAGAACTGGCTCTAGTTTAAAGGGGGGGTGGGGGGGAGTTGGGGAGTTTGAAAATGTGTTGAAATATGATGCTTTTTATGTTTTGAAACGGTTGTAGTGTGTTTGTTTGACCTTAAAAAATAAAATAAAAATATATTAAAAAAAACAAAAACTACAATGATGGCCTTGCATAGGTCCTGTGGGAGGGAACCCTGTTCCCGGGCGTCCAGCGGCATCTGATGCAGGGGAAGAGCTGTGTTATTACCCCCTAGTTTCTGCCAGATTTCGACCAGGAACCCGTTGGGGCCCGGAGTTTTCCCTGGTTGCAATTGAGCCAGCGCTTCCACTATCTCAGCTTCCGAGAGGTCGGAGTCCAGCATCGCCCTCTGTTGTTCTGAGAGGGTGGGGATTACTATGTTGTCGAGAAGGGTTGGGTCGAACGACTCAGTCGGGGCCTGGTACAGTGTGGCATAAAATTGGGCAAACGCTTCCGCTATCTCAGCGTCCGATCGGCATCTCTCACCCTGCGGGGTGATGATCTCCCGATCACAACGCTGTCCCTCGTCCCTTTTTTCCAACCAAGCCAGCGTTTTCCCTGCTTTGTCCCCCAACTTATATATCCTAGCTCTGGATTCCCAATGGGCTTGTTTGGCGTTATCCAACATAAGATTGCAGAGGTGTTCAGTGGCACGTTTAAGGGATGTGTGGGTCTGAGGGGTTGGGTCGAGGGTGTGGTCATTCTCCCGATGGGTTGCCTCCGCCTCCGCCTCAGCCTCACTTATCTTCCGGAGCCACTCCCTCCTCCTATTTGCTGTCCAGGAGATAATTTCTACTCGCAACACAGTCTTATAGGCCTCCCAGATCACTATTGGGTAATTTTCGCCGGTATCGTTAATCTCGAAGTACTCGGTTGAGACTTCCATGAGGCAATCCACCAGTTCCGGGCAGCCCAGATAGTAGTTATTCAGCCGCCACGTTCTCGGGGGAGCTGTACCCTGTAGCCGTGACTCCACCATCAGAGGGGAATGGTCTGAGATTCCCCGGGGAAGTAAATCCGCGGAGAGTATCCTGAAAAGACCTGAGTGCGGGATGAGTAGATAGTCAAGCCTAGAGAGGGAGCCATGGGCTCCTGAATGGAATGAATAGCCCCTAGTTTCCAAGTGCAGTTCCGCCACAAGTCACAGAGGCCCAGGGCGGATGTTACGCTGTCTAAGATGGGAGCGGTCCGTAGTATTCGACATGACATCATTAAAGTCGCCTCCCAGGAACCAGTTATCGGGTGATGTTTGCCGATAATGGTGGTCAGCTCGTCCAGGAGTTCCTGCCCCAGTCCCGGTGGGGAGTAGATTGAGACCAACCCATACGTTTCCCCCCAGAGTGTCCCTAGGACCAACACGTAGCAACCCCGGGAGTCCCGCTCTAGTTCATGCAATGCGAACAGGACGCGCTTATGTATAAGGATAAGGGTGCCCCTGGATCCCGTGGTATATCCCGCATGGAAGGCTATCCTATAGTTGGTCCGCAGAAAAAATGTACATTGTGTTCCCGCCAAGTGTGTTTCAGTGAGCAGGGCCACGTCGGGGGAGTGTCTAGAGAGTAGTTGTTTAATCAAGCGTCTCTGGATCGCGGAGCCCATCCCGTTCACATTTCAGGTGAGGATCTTGAGGGACCTGGGACGTGCAGTAAGTGGCGATTGAGAATGATCAGGTGTCATCTAGCAAGATTACTTGAGGGGTAGGCGAACGGTTCTCGGGGATACAATCCTGGTGTGTGGCCGTGTAGTGTAAAACAAACATAGATTGTGTATTTCTCAATTTGAAGATGGCGTCCAGGGGTTGAGCTAAGGGAGGTACTTCCTATTGGTAAAAGGGTAAATGACCCAACTGGAGTCTAATAGCACTCTAAAGTGAGTGCAGTTACTTGTATTTCCATTGAAACTGCTTTATTGTTACTGAAGTTCACAGCCTGACGACAGGAATATTCAAAGCATGTGAATCTATGAAAGATGCCAATGCTGGAGAAAAGGAGTTTCCGGTAAGTAACTTAATCCATGTGCATGTCGTGAAATGTTAGAGGTCACCAGAAATGGAGCAGACGGCACAATGCGTTATCTTCCGCAATTGGACATGGTGCGAAGATCCTTATGATCTGAGCGTCGCACCTTGCCTCTCTCGAAAGCACAATATTTGTATATACCTGGTGTCCTCATAGATTCTTACACATCCTTAATACACAAATCAGCTGTTATGCTCAAAGATAGACTTTGATGGTAGTTGGGTGTTGGTGAACGGCAACTTAGAAGGTAGAAATACTTTTCTAATTATAATATATGGTTCCGAACTTTGATGGCCATAAAGACTAAGTGACAGATTGAATAATAGCTGGTGACTTTAACACAAGATTAAATAGGCAACGCTTGCAAATAGGTCATCTAGCATAGCTCGGTCATATCCTGGGGTCTCCTCTCATTGTGGCACTTGCTGTGGCTGCAGTCCTGAGATGCCTGGACCATGCTGCTGGAAGAAACTTGGAACAGTCTTGTTGAAACACAGAACTGCCATCCAGCCGGATCCATCCCAAAGCCGAAAACAGATGTTGCACCCACAGCACCTGGACCACTATGCAACTGGACCACTGACAGAAGTACGTGGCCCCAGCGATTCAGAGTGTCCTAGGGATGGCCATTTAGGATCTCGGCGTTTAAGACATGCGCTTTAATACCTGTTTTCTTTCCCCCTCCCACCATAGTATTGTATGGACAAAATGTCCACTCCCTGACTCTCCATTGCTTGGTCATATTCAGTGGGGTTCTTGCCAAGGCTCTCCAAACATCCCACCCGCCCTCCCTCTGCGGGCCAACCCTATGTTTGGTGGGATAGGCTGAGTGCCCCTGAACTGAATTTACTTATCTTCAATCGTATTAAGTGCTTTACATCTGAAACTATACTTGCCTTTTGGATTCGCTAAAACATGTCTGTGAGTACTTGCAGGTACATACATGGAATATTGCCTTTTTAAGAGACACTAGGACTAATTGACTTGTACGAAAGCACTGCTTACGTTATAGGGGCCTTAGGGTTCTACGGCAGAGTATTTGGTTTTTAGTTGCATTGCATTGTTTTCTTCACTTACTGTTCACGGTTTTACATGTATAATCTTTGCTGTACTACTTTTACTCTTTTAAGTGTATAGTGTGGATGAACTCACTTTGAGATCACCAACTATATATGTATGTGTGTTTATAAGGTGCTTTCATAATAGCTGTGCCTGCTTCCAGAGTAAAGGCCTAATTAAATTGTATTTTTGTAGCTGTTTTGCTTAGGTTTGGGTGCTCTGTGTGTGGTTAACTGTACTACTTGTAAGGGTGTGGAAGGAGGAGACCGACACATGGGAGGCATGTTACTGCCTATAGACATTTATTGGCAAGAAAATAATACAGAAACACCTGTCTGACCCTAGTTCTAAGAGGGTTTTCCCTTCCTCAACCAATACTAAGGAATATGTCAGGATGTCAGTGTAAAGAAAAAAAGTCCTCCGTCCTGTGTCCAAAAACCTACTTCCATCCTTTAGAATATATACTCAACTAAGGAAAAGGGGTGGTCTTCTTAATCCAGAAAAATTGTTTCTTTTGCCTGAATGATAGCCAAAAGTTCTGGTTGATATAAATAGAAGATTCTTCTTAAGGGATGCAAATCAAAAGTCTGTGTTAGGGGGATGACTCTTCCCCCACCCCTGACCTTTCTCAGGTTTCTGAGCTGTTTTTCCAATGTCAGGACAAGTGCCTTTCTTCTCCTGGTCCTTATCAGATTCTGGTCAATGTCAAGAGAAGGACTCCCTCCTCTTTGCTCCTTTTTCAGTGTCCACAAGCATCCGGGGGCATGTCTTCCTTCCCATGGTCTTTCTCCAGCTTTTACAGTGCCCAAATTAATGACTTGTCTTCCCTTTGCACTTTCCACAATGGTATGTCTCCCTTCCCCTGGTATTTCTTACAATGTTCACAATGTTTACAGCCTACCTGGTTCACTATCCTGCCAGGCACTAGGATTATCACAACGTTTTTTTTAAGGCAGTTTGTTATTGGGTGTAGATCCCAATCCCTTCTTGATTCTCAATAGTTATACCCGGTTCTCTATCCTGCCGGGTATTCTTTTTGTCCGGTCCCAGACCCCTGTGGTATTGGCTTCTTTCTCTCGGGTGCCAGGCCCCTTTGGTTTCCTTCTCTCGGGTGTCAGACACCTTTGGTTTCTTTCTCTCGGGTCTCAAACCCCTATGGTTTTGGCTTCTCTCTCTCTTGGGTCCCAGACCCCTTTGGTTTTTCTCTTGGGTTTTAAGCAGTCCTGGTCTCCCAAGCTGCCAGGGACTGCCACAAAGAAAATGGCTCTGCTGTGCACTCCTGTGGTATAGTCTCACGGGGTTCCCAGTCAGCCTCCTGGTTTCCCAAACCTCTTCTGGTTGCTCACTGGTGTCTGTCGGCTGTTTCTGGGTCTCTTGTCCCTGCTTGGAGACCTGCTGCGTCCAAACTCTGCAGCAGCTCTGCAATGGCTTCCTGCTTTTGGGTGTTGCGTCCCAGGTGCACCATGCTCTCCAGATTCCTTGCTCAGCTGGCGGTTCGTCTTCCTGCTCCCCGTCACAGTCCGACCATGGCAGAGCTCTCCGGGACATCTCTGCCAATGGGTAAACTTCCTATCCTTGATTATTTTGTTTGGCTCCAGACTGTGTGCCCCACAGCTCTCGGTTTCTCCTATGAGGATCTGTCTCTGTTTGAATTTCCCTCTTCTATTTAGGCTGTGCCTTGGCCATTAGGAAGACTATACATACTAGACTGCTCAGTATGGTTCACAGTGGTGCTCTCCATGCTTCTACATCTCTTCCTCGTCTCAGTACTGATCTTGAGAGCTCCTAGTCAGTTCTCTTCTTGTCTCGGGACTCCCTACCTTACTGGTTTAAAGGAAACAGATGGGAACACTAAGGATGGAGTTATTGGGGGTTAGTGAGGAAGGCTGGTTGGGGTTAGGTGGGTCATGTTCTCCCGGTTTGTCACTCATCCCATATAGGGCTTCCCTTCCCATGAGATCCACCCGCCGAGTACCACCCACAGGGGGACTATTTCGTAGTGGCCTCACCTCCCTGGCTCATGGGAAGGAGCTCTCCCTAGGGGAGAAGTGACGCCATCCATGGGTTCATCACATACTACACCCATTATCTCCAGAAGCCTGCCTTACTGCTCAGTCCTTGGTTACGTTGATAGGGTTTGGCTACACTGAGTCAGTTACCCTGTTCATCAACTGGGGTGATCTCTCGGAACCCTCACACAGGGCTGGTTGTGTAAGTCCATTTTAGCAGCTGTTATGGATATTCTGTAAATGGTGGTCCTACCCATCTACTCTTATCTCGTCACTAACATACCCTGCCCTCTCCCACAAGATGTATTTTTGCAATGCAGTGCAACACTAGGGAAGCAACTATGTTCTGGAAAGCAAGCTCGGATGAAGTTACATACGTTGACTAGACCACTAGACAAAGGCAGTTTGGCCTCTATGGACATGCCAGCTTATTATCTGGGACCACAGACACAATACACAATCCCTGGTCCGATATGAATCAGCCAACACCACATGTACTGATTGTGTGAGCACAAACAGCCCTGTATGAACGTAATACTCATCTGTCATATCCAGCGACTTGACAAGGTATAACATGGTTCCTGGTGCATTACTCTGTCATTGCCTGGAAAAGAATGTGAAAATATACTGAAACCCAAGCACCCTATCGCCACTCAACTAGAAGTAGCATTTCTAACACACGCCTTTACAATTTGTATCAACGGTGGCGGTCATGGTCAAGACCACATACTAACGTTTTCCCGGATGGAGCATTTCAAGGACAAAATTGGACATTAGGGAATGGCTGTCAAGAGAGGACAAAGGAAATTAATATGGCAAGGGAAATGTGCACAAGATCATACAGTGAATATCTTTGAGTCAAACAGCATACACTCAGAAATCAAGATACATGTACACGAAAACAAAAGATGTGCAAGTATAATGTGATAATACAATTATATGAAAAAGGATGTTGGGTGTGAAGGCATCATGAAGTAAGACAAAGACAACAGATTTAACTATCGAATCAAAAGCTTTAGTCTACTTAAATGTCAGGTTGGATTAAGGCCTAACTTGCCCTATACTAAGGCGGATTTCCCTACCAAAAGAAAACTAAGGATAGTCTGGGTCAGTAAGTTCAAATCAAAAGTCTGTCTTTGGCCAAAAGCTATACTTGCCCTCACAACTAACTGTATACAATGTTGAGGGATGTCTTCAGCAAAAGAAATAGTGTTCAAAATAAAGTTCAGAGCTTCTTCCAGCTCTTGGCTTCTACTCCCCTTCCCCAAGTTCAGAACAGTTCCAAAAAGGTCTCAGGGTGTCCTTCCCCAAGAGTTCAACACAGTTCATATAGTTGTGGGGTTCCCTTCCACAAGAGTTCAAATCTTCCAGCTTTCAACAACCAAAAGCAGTTCAAATCTTCTAGCTTTCAAAACCGCAACAGTTCAAATATTTGGTAATCCAGGATTTTCAATAGTTTACATAGATTTCTCTGTCTCTTCATTTATAAACCACTGTTGCAAAAACACAAGTTCCTTTCCTTGGCTGTTTCTGAGTAGGGGTCACTCGGTGTAGGTGCAGTTGTTGGACTATAATGTCTACCCATTAAAGGTCACGCAACCAGAACCCCTGTGTGCCTTGTTATGCTTTCTGTATTCTTCTGGTTTGTGCCAACACAGGTTTTCTCTTAACCCGCAGTCCCTCGGGTTTATTTTTATTTGGCCAATTCAGAGTTTCTTGTTTCATATCTTTCTTTGCAGTCTTTTGACTCAGCCACCACTTGTGGTTCATCATACTGTGTCTCGCCAAAAGACTTCCTCTTCCCACTGTGCAATTTCCCTCCACTCAGGTGATCCTCCCTCGCAGATCCACCCCCAGGGTCGGGATCCAAAAGCCATGGCCTTTCCCTGGCCTCCTGAGAGTAGGACCAAGGGGGAGAAGTGAGTACGCCCTCAGGTTCCACACAGGGGTAAGCACTTAGAAGCTCCTTATGATCACAAAGAAAGTCGGCAAGCTCTTCACCCACAATTGCTTTAACTGGTAATGCCAGCGCTAAGCCCTGCACATACAGGACAAGCAACAGGATCTGTGAGCAGACACCCTTGATGGTATTGTAACATAACTTAAAGACCATATTCACGTGGAGGAGAAATAACACCTAAAATGTCAGCGAAGCGCACCAACCCTGTGATCAAACAAGGACCCAGAAAGGCTAGAACAGCATAGGGTGGTAACTTAATACATAAGACTCCTGACAAGGGACAAGTAGGAATAGTGATTACAGAACAGTGAGGAAAACATAGGCATTCACTTAGGAGCTGGATACATCAGCACACTACATCTAACAATCAATTGCGGAACAAAGGGAGAAGTGCAAGGGGAAAACCAGGAACAGACTCCAAGAGAATGTAAGGGAAAACTAAATGACAAGTGCAAAATCTTCCCCCTCCCCGCTCAGGGAAGGAGAATGGGACAAAATGGAAAATCTATAAATGAGGGGAGTCTGTTTGCACTGCAGAAAAAAAGGCAAAGTCAAAGAAATAGAGAACACAGACAAACTGGGCTGCACAGAAAAAAGAAAGCACTGGGAAGTGCTGACTGCCAAACAGAAGAAGACAGAAAGGGAATCCAGGCAGCAGAAAATACTAATAATCACACTAAATTGGAAATCCAGGGAAAAGGTAACAGGAAATAAGAAACTAGGTACTAGACACTAAGCTAAGAACCAGGAACAAGGGCCCAGTCACAAACGGTAACACTGCATCAATGACCACAGCTGGACTGAAGAAAACTGAGGGTTTTAAAACTGCCTAATGAGCACAAGACTCAGATGTGCTGCTTGCTAGCACCTGCCAGCCACAGGTGCTGGTTATCCTCAACCCAACTTTGTCCTGCCAGGGTGGACATGAAGCAGTGGGCCAGTGTGAGAAACCTGAGGGTGTTCTCACCTCTACTCCCCGGGTGTCCTTTGCTCAGGTGGCATGGGAAGGGTTATCGCTTTTTTGTCCCAACCCTGGGGAGGGAGGATCACCTGAGTGGAGGGTCCTTGGGGATTGAAGGAAGAATACCCTTGGGTGTGGCACAGTATTCCCTACATCATGGTTACGATTTACGCCACCTTCCCTCTAAGTTTATGGGTTATGGTCAACCCTGTGCCATCTTCCCTCCTTCAGGTTTACAAAACGTTAGGGCCGGAACAGAACAGCGGGGGGGAGCAATATCTACTCCCTATCCCAGAAACCATTCTGGGAGTGGGAAACAAGGGAAGCCATCACGAGGGACATACACTTCCTATTGTAGATCCCAATTCACCAGTTCCAATCTACTCCCACCAAAGTCAAAAAGAAAGCATCTAATGGTGAGACATGGTATCCCCCCTTCCCTCCCACTGACTTACCTTCCCTCAGCCTTCATGGGCTACTTCCATTCATGCCATATTTTCCCCTGTAAGCACCCACTAAGTACTGAGAAGAGGAAGAAGCAAATAGGAGTAATGCACACTTCCTATTACAAACATCACTCTAGTACTGGGACGAAGAAGAGGGGTTTGAAGGCATCCATTACTGAAGGTCTGACATGTCCCATTTATTGGGTTCATTATGGTCACGCAAGACAAGCCAACGACTCACACCTGAGGCTCCTTAATAGGATCAGGTGTATAAAGGGAGGAGATCCAACCATGCAGAAGGAGAACCACTGTGGTGGAATGAGACCAGGAGGTCTGAATGCTGGCAACGATCCTGGAGGAACTGCAGGACCCGGAACGAACGAGTCGCGTGGTGGTTGCAAGACCGAAAACCCTCCAATCAGAAGGCCCTCATCTGGAGCTGCCAAACAACTGAGAAGCAGAAGGGATGCAGCCCGTATCCATTTAGAATGCCAGCATTTGCAGAGAAGTGCCGGTGAGTAAGCGGAGCACAGACGGTCTGCTTCCTGGCTACAGAGAAGCTGAGCGAGAGCAGCAGGAACCGCCGCTGTGAAGATGCGAAGAGCCGGTGAGTGTCAGAGGACACAGCAAGACCGGAGTGCTCCCAGGGGCCCGCAGGCAAGTAACGGTCCATGAACCTAAATGAATATGAACTATATTGAATACCGAACTGAATGGAAATTGCGGTCTAAATGAAACCACATTATATTGAATACTGAACTGAATGTAAATTGTGGTTTGAATGAAATCGCGTGCTATGGAATTTTCGAACTGAATGGAAAGTGCTATTTGCATTAAATCATGGCATATTGAATGCCAAACTAAATTTTGGAGTTAAACCGACATATCGAATGTCAGACTGTATGTAAGCAACACTGTGAGCAGAACGAAAGCATATGGAAAACTGAGCAACCGCTTCAGTATGTTAACAACCAATGCGAGAAAGAACCATACGTCTGTGGCAAGGTAAAAGACTGATGCAGAAGAGTGTTACACTAACCTACTAGAATACAATTGTGAGAAATTAGAAGCCCAAAGCAGAAGAGCCTGTCAAGGGACCAAACAAGGCTAAGGGGAACCTATGGTTGCACGACCTGTAATGGGTGTATCGTGTGTCTGACAACTGCGCCTAGAGAAGGGAGTTCCCTACTGTGAAGGTCACAGATATTCTGAATCAAGCCCAGGAGAAGCATAGGGTTCCTGGTTGCGTGACCTGTGATGGGTGAACAACTGCGCCTAGACCAGGGAGCCCTAAATGGTGACAAGCAAGAGACCTTGTGAATAAACAACGGAGAATTGTGAATTGAATGCGAAAGCAAGCTAGAAGGCTGGTCAAGTGGATCCATTGTTTTCTTATACCGTTCCAATCTTGCTCAATGTTCATTATACGTGCTACAGTGAAATCTTGGGGAAGGGAACCCTGGAAGTTGAAAGGACTGAGAAACGCTGTCTCTGGGAAGGGAACCTCAAGAACTCCTTTTTGTGTGAACTGTACTGTATTGAACTCGGAGAAGGTAACCTCAAGACCTGGTGGGACAAGTAGCTATTGGAACTGGATTGAACTTGCGATAGGGAACCCAGGAGCACATACGCTGAGAGCAGTTGAGACTTTACTTTTTCACTGCTGTTGGCTAAGAAAAACCCCACACCATGTTTATTTCTAGATGTGAGGGCAAGCATAGGTTTTGACACAGACAGACTTTTGATTTGGACTTATGGACACATACTTTCCTCAGTTTTCTTTAGGCAGGAAAATCCCCTACCTTAGTTTTAGGGCAAGTTAGGCCTTACACCATCCCGATATTGAAATAAAACATTCTTTGAAACTTGAGTTCTGTTGTCTGTGTCATCACTCATGATACCATGCCTGTGTCACACCATGTATTCTGGGAAGCATAGTCTTTTGATTAAAGCAGCATACTGGCTGCCAAAAACCTGGAATGGATCCAGAAGGGAAGTGACATTGAAAAGAAGGATTTATCGCTCCCAAATCGCTGCGGCATTGTCTCATAAGGTTTGTAAAGAATGTCCAATAGGCAATAAACCCCAAATCAGGCCACCAAGTGGCAGGAAATATAACAAAGGTAGCGAATCGTGACAGTGGCCACAATTAATTACTCCCAAATCAGATTACAACTGAGAGCCAGAATACCCACTTTCCCTGAGGCTCCATTCACCATCCCACCACTTAGCTACAGCATTATACAATAATGTAATGGAAGCCAGAGCTAAGGAACTGATTACGTTGAAGGTAGCTTGGGAATCTGAGTTTGCTGCCCAGATTTCAGATGCCATATGGAATAAGGCATGTAGTCAAACCAAAGCTGTATCTTTGAATGCCAGATTCTGTCTCATTCAGTTCAAAATCCTGATCCACTTCTATAGAACCCCAGAATGTCTTCAGGCAACATTCCCTGATACCAGCAGTGACTATGCAAAGTGTGGACATTGTTACACCTACTTTGGGATCTTAAATTCCAGAGGTTTCTTGGTCTGTTGACTTTGTATACATTAGTGTTCCCACATGACAATATCCACATGGGATGGGCCTAACAGCATCCTCAAACTGAACCTTATTCCTGTTTCACCAGTAATGTGCCCCAACCCCATCTGGTGAATGGACAAGCCCAACCTCCCATGCAGAGTACCTTTCAACTGCTGGACAATCCCCTCCCCATTACCCCTCCTCCCCCATCCTCAACGAGGTGTCAGTCTACCGATTCCTCTGACAGGCTGCAGGGCAGCGATGGACTGCTGGGAGGTTCACAACCTCTGGTACCTGGAAGAGAAACCCCACTTATGAACTACCCAGAGTGAAAGGCAGTCTTTGGCAACAAAAGCGCTTCCGCCACTACTTCAGGGACAACGGTAGTTGTAAATCTCCATAGACCGCACTAACCAAACACTTCAGAAAAGGCCATGGTTAGAGCAAGGAAATATCGTGTGGTGCAAAGGGAGAGATACAAACAGGCCAAAATCTGTGTTAATACTACACAATTTTAGTTGGGTCTAACTTATTCAAGACCGGCTACACATATTTCGGAGTCAGGAAGCCAAAATGTTTTATCATCTAAAACCACAGGTCCTGCAAGAAACTATAAATTCATATATTGAAGGAAAGCAGAAGAGCTGAGATAAGTCGAACAGAAGGCTTTATCCTATATATACTGCTGGACAGTTGTGGAGGGTGTGCAGACATGCATGATCGGGTTTACATCAGAAAAAGTATTGTGCATGTTTTCATGCATGAAAGACGTAGAGCAGAAATGATGGGTACAAATAGAGTACATTTAGTGTAGGAAGACTCGGGCCTCCAATATGCGTCGCAATCAACCAATTGTCCAGTCTAAATGGGCCTTGCAGGCAAATGTGGTGTTTCTTTATAACGATTGATGAACTTATTTGCATCATTTACTTCTCACAATCTTTCATTTTTAGGGATTTGAAGAAGACAACCGGGGATTGGTTCTATGATCAAAAGATTAACCGTTTTGCAAACCGTCTTGGGAGCGATTTGGTGAGGATGTCTCTTCGACGAAAGCCCCTCCGTATGTATACTTTATTTCAAAAACATGCAGCTTTGCTAGAAATTTTTTAAAGATCGAGTACATTGTCCGTCCACTGCCATCCAATTCCTTTTAATATTTAGAGTATAAGGACGAGTCCTTAAAGTGGGTTGTGCACGATTGAGGCTTTTTAGCATGTTTACAGAAATCTTTTGCAGATGTGCCGAAAAAAAGGGTACCCAAGTCTTGGTGTATGTTGTATTATTGTTTAAGAATCCCCTGATTTACCTGAATGAATATATGGGAGCAGTGTTTTTGAGGCAACACAATCTAGGACTGAATTGGTCTACCAGTATTTTAATGCCTGAGCCAAAACTGTATGATTGTAAATAGGTTTGTTAATGCGATTTACTGATGCAGATGCTATTTCTATGTTCACAATATTTGCAAAATAGTCTCCTAAAGAATATAATAGCTTTTTGTGCTTCTATTTTGCAACTTAATTACTGGAAAATCGTGCTCCCATAGTGCTGGCTTTCACAAATAACATCTTCAACACATTTTTCTATTCAGTCTTGAACATCTTAAAATGTTGTTTTTTGTACTTGATACACCTTATTCTGATCCTCGTGTGCTAATCAAAATGGTCGCTTTTTCCTAGCAAATAAACGAGAGACCATAGGACAAACACTACTTCAACAAGGGCAGCTTACCGAACCCAAAGGTGAAAAAGGACAGCGGAGTCCCCAGGAGCAACATAAGCAATCCAGGTGAGAATCTAATAATGATGAGATCACGTTTTTATATAGCACATTATGAAGGATTCCTCTTGTCCTAAATGCTGCATTAGGTGTTGTTCCACAATGTAATGGCCATCATGTGGCTGACCCCGTTAGGGTGAAGGGCTGAGTCGGCCCTTCGGTGATTAGAAACTATTCCCTCCTTGTTGAGCATAGATGCTGGGGATGAGCAGATAAGTGCTAAGCTATTTTGTCATAATGATAATTGGGAGTGTCCCTTTGTGACAGAAAGTATGAGTAACTATGATATACGTGGGATAAAGTGGTTACATAGTTTTGAAAGTACAAGGCTAAGAAAGCAAACGTCATAATTTTTATAGTTTTTACCAAAAAATTCCTGTACAAGTTTTCCTGTGCTCAAAGAGTGAAATTCAAGAAGTAGTTATGTGTAAGTGAAAAGATTCATTGCTTGCCTTGTTTATGGTGACCAGAACTGCTTTTCCGTTTTTCATAAATTGCATTCAAATTAATGAAACATAAATTTAGATTGTTTTAAAAAAAAAAAACTAATTCTATTCAATAAATGTGTAGCATTCATTGTTTGAGCCCCTTGCAACGGAATGATTTTCCCAAAGTTGTTTTTACCAAGGGCAGACACAGAACATTTGTCTGCTCTAATCCCAAAGATGTTGGGTCTGTCCAAATCAAAATATCAAGCTCTTCACTATGACAGAGTAATTGTGCCAGGGAATAATAGATCCCTTTACAGCTGTGTGCGACTGTTGGTTTGATAGTTTTAAATGTTGTGAAGTTGCACTTCTCCAGCATGGGGTCTGGCATGGATTCACATGCTCATGAATATTCCCAGTGTTTAACCTTCACTTAAACACTGTATTTCTCCTCTAGACCAATCACTGTCCTGTGGGTCATACTGCCCCCATTCAATGATAGTCCTCTCCCTAAGCCCCTCCTCTGGCAGCCATCTTCAGATTTGTACTGCACGCTTCAGTGTTGGGAGTCCTCGAGTTTGCTCTCCAAACTATTTGTACTTTTTTTGTGTTTTGACAGAAAAAGTTCTATTTTTGTTTAGAAGAAGCCTGCATCCTCTTTTCTTCATCTGCCGACAGCGGAGATCCGTTGTCGGTGAAGTTCTGCATCCCTCAAGGGCGAAGATCATTGAAGATTCTAAAAGAACTTTGTGCCTACTTCATGCTCTCAGACCATTACGGAGGAGGAGGAGGAGGGAAGGTCCCTCTTCATACCCTGCACCAAATGCTGGCTATGGAACGTGTTTGTGGAGGACAAGCACCTGCAATGCCTCTACTGCCTGGACTCGGACCACAAGGAAGTAGGGTGTGAGATATGCCTTGGTTTCTCCAAGAAAACGACAAAGGACAGGCATAGTATGCTGGCAGCATGGCTTAACACCAAGGCCTCTGACCCGTGCTTTGTGCCTCACCCAGGACTGGCTGGTTTGAGAAGCGGTCTTCGAAGTCTTTGAAGGGCCCTCATCCGTGGGGGCCCAGGATAAGGACAAGAACTGCAAGTCTGAGTCCACTGGGTTTGCCGCAGAAGCGGGTCCCAAGGTGGATAAGTTGCCATCAGCATCACATTCCGCCTCCATTGCCAGCCGACAGTCAAGCTTCTCTTCGAAGAGGAAGTCATCTACCCCAGCTAAACTACGTGAGAAATCGGAGAACCCGCAGACGGAGGAGAAGAAAGCCGAACAGCCCAAGCAGGCTCAATCCCCACAGGCAAAGACCTAGTCAGCTACTCCATCGATGACTGCTACTGCCACGACAGCTAAAGGTGCTGATCCTGCAAGGGGGAGCTCCCACGGCTCAGAAAGTAGCCCTACCACCAAGGCACAATACCTTTGCAGCGACTTTGGACAAGTCTGCAGGCACGCCAGAAGTGGTGAAACCAGCTACGGTTCAAGACCCCCGGGGGGGAAGGGGAATGAGGCGGTCCCAAAGCCTCTGAGGCCGTTGCCCAATCCATGGAGGTCGCATCCACGGACGAGTATTGGGAGTCCTTACATATGGTCCATGAGGACGTTGAAGAAGAGGACAATGGCGACAACAGCCTAGTTTTCCTGTTCTGCCTTCTCAGCCGAGGGACATTTCCTTGGATATTGACTTTACACACCTTGGTGTCAGGGATCCAGATGAGAATGCCTCTGGCTTTGGCTCTGGCACCTCTGGTCCCCCAGGTCCCCGGTCAGCCTCCAGCGAAGAAGAGGAAGCGTCATCTGACACCCCCATTTCAACCTCTGCCACCACATCGGGTCCCCTCTCCCCCAGCAGACCCAGGCACGAGTATGGGGATGCATACACCCCAGACGGATGATGAGGATACCATTGCAGCGGACGGTGAATCTCCACATTTGGATGATCCACATAGGGTGTTCCCACCAAATGAGGTGGGATCGTTCCACTCCATGATCTCCAGAACCTCAGAGCTATTCCAGCTGGTGACTGAGGAAACCAAGAAGAAGGGCTCCTTGTACCAGAGGCACAAGGCCAAGAGGAAGATGATCATGGCGGTGCCCCTTCTGGACAATGTTTAGAAAGATGGTCTGGCCCTCATGAAGAACGCTTGCACGGCTCCAGTGAAGCAGGATGGGCTGGAGAAGAAATATAGGGTTCCAGACTCCGCACCAAAGGGCCTGAGCAGCCATCGCCGATTCGGTGGTATCGGCGGCCGCGAGAAAACGATCGGCCAACCCGTCCTCGCCGTCTTCGGTCCCCCCGGACAGCTAGGGGGGAAAAGGATGGGGAAGAGGGTGATTTACACAGCGGCGTCCACTATCAAGACGCCCAACGCACTGGTAATCCTGTCCAGGTATGACGGGAAGTTGTGGTACAAGCTGGGGACGATTCTGGAGTTCCTGCCCGATGATAAGAAGGTGGAGGCAATCGCTCTCTTAGAGGAAGGGAAAGTGGTATCTGATCACAACAGCACAGTGGCATTGGACGTTGCCTACTTGTGGCCTACTTGGGTTTCCAGCAAATGGGAGAACAGTGACTGCCTGCGTAGCCAAGGTTGGATGAAAGCCACCAATTTCCATCAGGAAGTCCAGGTCAAGGTGCTGGACATGCCCTTCACTCTCCAGCAGCACTGCTCTTCTTTTCATTCCTCCAGGGGAAAGTCGAGCAGGTCTTCAAAAGGTTTCTCTGCATCGTACCGACAACCTTCCAGATCCACAATGCAGGAAGCCTACATAGGCCGTTCCCAGGCCTACGGTAGCGGAGAACAGTGCCACTGCCCGCAGGGCAGGACGCCACCGCTGAAGCAAGCCTGAAACGACCCGGACGTCAGGCCCCCACTTGTGCACCCTGGTAGGAGGCCGGCTGGCGAGGTTTCATCCGCGAGTGGAGAAAGATCACCACCGACAGATGGGTGCTTGATGCTCTCACCCAAGGGGACACCCTGGATTTTCATTTACCCATCAAGAGCAGCACATCCCTCAGCTCCTGGAAGAGGTATGTGCCATGCTGCAGAAAGGGGCGATAGAACTAGTTCCCAAAATGGCTCTGAGGCTCCAGAGTCTATTCCAGATACTTTCTGGTCAGAAAGAAGACTGGGGGCTGGAGGCCCCTCCTAAACTGAAGTCTGAAGAAATACCTAAAGTCCCAAAAATTCAGGGGGCGCTAGAAAGCCCAGCCAAGATGGCTGCAAGCCAGTTAGCTCCTGTCAAGCCCTCAAGAATCGGTAAAAATCTGCCCACTTCCAGCTTGCCATGATCACACAACGTACCTGAGAAAACAAACTGATCTCATTGGGCTTATTTCAGTGAAACCCAGAGTGTTTTTGATGCCTGGATAAAGATAACAGACTTCGGGACCGAAGAAGAAAGGAGCGTGGGCCTTTGACCACAGAGGGCAGCACTTGGTTACCTAGAGAGTAATCCATGCCTGAGGGGACCCACTGAGCAGCCGTTGTCACCAAGCCAGAGAGGACAACGGCGTGGCACATCTCGGCAGAGCAGTGTACGAGGAGGCGCTGCAGGCATTCACCCATAAGCCCAGAACTGCATCCATACCACGGAGGGCCGACGCGAACAGCAGAGAGGGTGATGGCCGGGTCCGTGATATGATATGGCATTTATAACGCGCCTATACACAAGTGTTTCAAGGTGTGACGAGACAAGGGAGCGGAAAAAAGGGAGGACGAACAGCGATCCTACTAGGCCAGGTGTCATTCAGATTGCGCAAGTGCGTGTTAAGGGGGCAGGGACAGTGCAGTACATCAGAATAGATAAAAACAATAAGTACAATGACGGCCAGCATGTGGCAAGTGCATGGGTACGTGCAGACATCTGGTGTCAAGAGCTGGTAGGGGGACTGTAGGGATACAGAAACAGTCCCCAAGTGTGGGGGTTGCCAGGTGGGCAGTACAGGTGTGACGCTAGCGCTGGAGGGTCCTGGGCCAGAGATCAGAGGGTGTCCAGGTAGCCAGTTCAGTTCCAGTTACAGCCAGGAGGTCAGCGGAGGAGAGGAGGGGAAAAGGCAGAAGCAAAGAGAAAGGTTTTGAGGTGCTTCCGGAACTGGAGATGGTTCTCCAAGTTTAAGGGAGGCTGTTCCAGAGGGAGGTACCAGCCGAAGAAAGAGATCTACCACCAACTCGTTGCTTGGAGAAGCAACTGACCCTGAAGGAGTTGGAGACGGACGAGCGAAGAGCTCAAGAAGGAAGATACTTAGGAAGAGAGTGTTGAAGGTATTGAGGTCCCTGGCCCCAGAAGGCCTTGTGGACGATGCAGAGGGTTTTGAAATTAATCTTCGCAGCCACTGGAATTCAGTGTAGAGATTTCAGTCCTGGAGAGATACGATTGCAGGGCTTGAGGCCATGGACAAGTCTTGCAGTCCTGTTCTGGATAAGTTGCAGAGGGCGTAGATTAGAAGCAGGCAGATTAAGAAAGAGGCTGTTGCAGTAGTCCATTCTAGAGAGAACTAGAGCTCTTGAGACAGTGAGCTTCTGGAGGAAGGAGAGGAAAGGAAGAATACCTGTGAGGAGGTGCAGCTGGTAGTGTGACTTCTTAGAGACGTCAGAGATGTGAGGGGAGAAGGACAGGCTGGAAGGGATAACCCGGCGCGGCAATGGCTGACCAGGTGCCTGCTGTCTGCTACCTCTGGACTGCAAAGAAGGGGGGACGTCCCCAGAGGGCAGCTGGCGCTGGAGCAGGGAGCCAGCACAGCTCCTTTCCTGCGTGGCATTTGCAGCAGAGGGGGCTGCCGGCTCTCCCTCACCTCACAATCGGAGGTTCAATGGAAACCCACTGAGTACGATAGTGGGCGAGGAGGAACACTGAGGCCACCAGGGGAAGTGAGGTGAAAAAAACACCTGGGGCGAAATAGCCCCCTCGCACAACTCGTTGGGGGAGTCACAAGCCCCCTCCCCTACCCCTGCAGCCGTTTTTATCAATACCATTGGGGGACGAGGCGAAGACTACTGGAGGCACAAATGACTGGAGAGTGGGCGGTCATACCCCAGTGTAACCTACAGTAAGGAGGAAACTTAAGCAACCCAATACAAAATCACCCCCCAACTGGGCACGCAGAACAGCGAGGGCATACCCTGGAGACATAAGAATACCTGGGAAGGGGAAAGGCCCCTGCTCCCCGAGAACGGAGACTCCACTACAGTGAGGAGGCATCACCAGCAGGACAGGTATTATAGGAGTCACACGAGTCACAATGTCAACACAGGACTGTGAACAGTACCCCCCACACTGAGGCCTCACCATGTCCAAAACCTACACTTCGAACAATCCGACTACAACCAAACATCCTCCAACACTCCGCCCCTCCTGATGGACCCGACTGGAGCGCTAAGTGACATTAAGAACAAGTTGGGGCAAGTGCAGGCGAGCATACAATCCCTGGATGGGAAATTGGACACATTAACCTGTAAAGTTGATCACATGCAAGTCTGCCTGGACAAACACGGGGACCGCCTAGACGAGGTGGAGGGCAGAGTATCCGCAGTGGAGGATGAATCCCACACCATTACGAGGTACATTGCCCTGGTCAAGACAGCCCTCGGGGAACTCTCCGAGAAGCAGGACGACCTGGAATCCCGCTCCCGCAAGAATAATTTAAGGATTATCGGGGTACCAGAAGCTGGGGGCCAGCGCAACATGGAGTTGATGGTTGAAAATCTGCTGAAAGAAACCTTAGGCTGTGATTGATTCTCGAATGTGTTCATAGTGGAGAGGGCCCATTGCACATCCCAAGCGGAAAGTGTCCAGTCCCAGGATCCCCGGCGAGACCTATAATAGTTTGCCTACTGAACTGCAGGGATAGAGACTGGGCCCTCAGGAGAGCAAGAGAACTGGGTTCAGTGATATATCAGGATGCAACAATCCGATTCTTCTCAGACTTTTTGGACAAGGTGCAGGCATCGAGGAAATCCTTAATTGAAGTAAAAAAACATCTCTGCGCACGGGAAATTAAATATGCAATGCTGTTCCCGGCCAAACTAAGAGTAAAACATAATGTCTGAGCACAATTCTTCCACACCCCGGATGAAGCCAGCAGGTTTCTGGAGCTACTACCCAAATCACCAAGACGGGGGGTGGAAACAATGGGCGAGGTGGATACCTACCATAGGACTTGAACCAAGGGCACCACAACAAGCAATTACCCGGAATTGGCAACATTAAATTAAAGGGGGCTGTTAGGGTGGCTGACTTTCTCAGCTCCCTCCATATGGAAGCAGATGTTTGTAGGACAAGGGAGAAGGGAAGGAGGTAACTAGAAGGTTGGGGTTGCTTGTGGGGGAGGGGAGAATTGGGAATTGGGTCGCACAAGGGAATCTTGCAGTGGTAGCTGGGGCTTTATACACATAATGTTCACAGAGAGAAACTGCTACTGCTGGGCACCAAATGGGGATACCTGGAATGCCCAACGTTTGAAATCAAACAATGACAAATCCACTGAAATGCGTGAAATGGAATGCAAGAGGCCTGAACTGGCTGTCCAAATGTTGCAAGGTTGTTTTGTACATGCAGCTTCACCATGTGGACATAGCATTCCTCCAAGAGACGCACCTAATCCCTAGCACAGAAGCAAGGTATGGGCAAAGATGGGGCTGTCCTCGTTATTTCTCCTCTTATTCAACATACTCACGTCGGGTGTGCATAATGATTCAGGATACAGTGGGGTTCCGCCTTACCACCCAGAACAGAGACCAAGAGGGGAGGGCGGTAGTGGTGCAAGGAACAACAAACACCCTGATTAACATATATGATCCAAAGCAGGACTCTGAGGAAACACTAGGGTGGATCAAAAGACAGCTAGAGGCTTCCCCTCTGGGGAGATTATTTGGGCTGGGGATTTCAATGCAGTGATGGATCCCGAACAGGACAGGTCGGGTGAGACCCACCGCCTAGTTCCCAAGGTGACAAACAAGCAGCAGGACATATGTTTGGCATAGGAGTTAGATGATATCTGGAGGCTGAGACATTCCGAGAGGGGAGGGTACACATTCCAATCATTGGTGCACAACTCGGCATGCTGGTTGGACTATTTGCTGATCTCCCAAATGCTAACAGGCAGCCCTATGGGAATGCTTCAAATGTTTTAATCCGGGGAGAGTGTGTCTCTGGAGAAGCGGAAATACTCAAACAAATCAGGCGTCAGCTGGCAGACACTGAAACTCGAATACAACAGCTAAAATCTGAAAGGACAGAGAAGAGCATAGCCGAACACGCTGATATTAAGAAACAACTCCAAGTGTTAAACGAGCTGGCTCAAAGAGAGGTAAAATACCTCTGGGGTGAAACGTCAATACGGGGAAGAACAACGCCTGGGGAGGACACTCGCGAGGATGGTGAGGTTGGAGGCACAGCGGGGGTGGGTCCTGTCCATCAAGGACACTCAAGGGGAGGTGAAATACAGAGATGCCGACTTAGTCAAGGAATTCTGCGACTTCTACAGTCGACTATACTCCTCGCAAGTTATAATTTCACAAGAAAGGGGGGAGTATCTGGACTTGGTGGCACTATACTGGTGCACAGCTGAGGAGAGGTAGTGGCTGGGCCGCCCCGTGTCATTAGAGGAGGTCCAGTCGGCAATAAGGGCACTACAATCTGGAAAGACCCTGGGCCCAGACGGGTACACGGAAGAATTCAAAAATGCTTTACCACTCAGTTGGCCCCTGCGCTTCCTCGAGGTGCATCGTTAAAGCTTGGATCTTGCATCTACCGGACTTGACGCGAGAAGCAGTGGTCGTCATACTCTTAAAACCAGGCAAAGAACCTGATGACTGTTCATCATGCCGCCCAATATCCTTAATAAACATAGCTAATACATTATTAGCAAAAATACTGGCGTCTAAGCTGGCCCCACTGATGAGCAAATGTGTTGGGGTGGATCAATCGGAGTTTATCCTCGGAAGGTCCACTTCTTACAGACTTTGCAGGATGTTTGGGTTACTATCGGCAGTGCAACAAGATGATTCCGCAGTGGCGGCGTTGCTAGATGCCACAAATGCATTTGACTTGGCGGAGTGGCCCTTCCTGTTCTGGGTTGTCCGTAGGATGCGACTCAGTAAGTGATTTATCCCCATGGTCCAAATACTCTACACCTCACCAAGTGCTAAAATACATGTGGACAGCCTACTGACCCCAGATATTCTGTTAAGGAGAGGGACTCTACAAGGGTGTCCACTCTCCCCGTTGCTATTCGCACTGGCAATCTAGCCACTAGCAGAGGGTATCAGGGTCTGTCACATCCACAGAGGCATACAATTATTAAACATAAAGTGGTCATCTCTCTACGCAGACGACATGGTGCTATACATCAAGGACCCAGAACGGAGCATGGGCCCGGTCATGTCAGACGTGGAGATCTTTAGGGACCACTCTGGATTAAAAATCAACACCACAAAATCGGTACTGTTCCCACTTACACAAGGTACCGAATAGTTTGACGATAAGTTAGGATTCCAATGGCACGACACATACACCAAGTACTTGGGAGTATATATAGCTAGATCAGTAGTAGAACCATATGGACGGAACTACCGCAGGACATTGGAGCAAGCCATAACCTCAATAAACAAGTGGATGGAGATGCCACTAAATCTATACAGGAGAATTGCTTTGGTTAAAATCTTACTGCTTCCAAGCTTTCTGTATGTGTTTCTCAATGTACCGATTGCGCCCCCCAGGGGGTACTTCCGGGAGATAAGATCTGAGATAATTTGGTTTATCTGGGCAGGAAAACAGTCAAGAGTAGCTTGGGACAAACTTACAGCCCCCCTGGAGAAAGGGGGACCAGCACTGCCTGACCTTGAGATATACTACGAAGTAGCACAAGCCGGATCGATGACGTACTTGTTCGGGAGACTGACGAATAGAAGGCACATTGAGGTGGAGGGAGCTTTAACTGCCCCACACTTGTTAAGAGCAATCATATTAACAGCCCTTGATAGATCCCCGAGGTCACCGAACAGGATCTAACTGAGATGTAGATCCTGGGTACACATAGAACACAAAGTAAAGGGAGAAGTTATCTATTCCCATACCTCCCGGTCATATACATACTAGGAATACCTTTGTCAAACGAGAGGGGCTACGTCGACCTCATGAAGCGCCTGAATATATTACGTTTCTGAGAACTGTGCTCCACAGAGGGGAGAGCTCCCTGCTGGATGTATTTACTTTTTTACGCCTGAGGACCTCCTTGAAACAAGTCTTCCCTGGCTTTCCGACAGAACCCGAGGCGGCCCCCATATTGACTCATATGTTATCCCGAAGTGAAGCAAATAAGGTGGTGTCCACGCTGTATGGCAAATGCATAGACTTTAAAGGCAGGACAGACAATGCATCACAGGTAAAATGGGAAAGAACACTAGGGGAGGCACTAACATAGGAGACATGGGGCTACTGTTATGGAGAAATGAGAAAGGTTGCTCTCAATGCTAGATACAAGTTGATCCACTTTAAATACCTACATCAATGCTACTTTACCCCAGCGATGCTACATATGTTATTCCCCGACACCCTTGATGGCTGTCCGTGCTGCGCCACATCATCACCTGCAGACTTCATACCCATGGCATGGAGATGCCCCAGGGTTAGACTGTTTTGGTCACAGGTATTCCAGACACTAAGCGAAATAGTGGGGGAGGACCTGGATCAATCACCACTAACAGCACTACTGGGGTATACTAGGCGCATCCCCAAACACACAAGGAAGCGGACTGGTTTATCACTACTACCAGCTAAAAGAAGGGTAGCAATGTCATCGGGAGGCACACACTCCCCTAGAATAGAGCAGTGGTGGGCTGACCTATTATACTGCAATGAAATGGAAATGGAGGTTGGGCAACTATCGCACTCTGTCCCGGGCCAGGGACATATGGGGACCGTACATGCACCACCTCCTAACAAAATCCTGTCAAGATGGGACACCGAACAAGACCAAGTCCCCTACCCCAATACCAACAGTCCATGATAGCCCCACTGCATCGATTTCACAGTGAACAAACTGCCCAGAATAAACTCGTATAGTAAAGACTGTAATAAGTAGCAATGTAATACATCACTGCACTGCAAGAAACGTTTGGGAGAGGAGGTGGGGATATTGCCCTTTTGAAGCCATCATTCTGTAACACAGACAGCAGTTTGTTCTTACGTTGTATATAAAAAAACAATACAAATAAGTTTTTAAAAAAAGTACCAAAAATTCAGGATGGTCACGTTGCAACATGTCCTCAGCCAATTGGAAAGAGGAGACTTCTTGACGTTGTTGGACCTGGAGGACTCCTACTTCCACGTCCCCATTCACAAGAAACACCAAATGTTTCTACGTTTTGTGGTGAAGGGAGAGCACTACGAGTTCCAGGCCATACCTTTCGGCTTGAAGTCGGTCCCCAGAGTGTTCATGCAATGCCTGGCACCAGTGGCAGCCCATCTACGTCTGCAGAGCATACACGTATAACCATACTTGGACGGCTTGCTGATTTGCATCTGCTTGCAGGACCTGTCCGACAGTCACACGGAGGCGACCGTCCGGCTACTAACGGATCTGGGATTCTCTGTTAACTATCCAAAGTCTGGCTTAAGGCCATCAGAGAACGTGCTGTTTGTAGGCACCAGACTCAATACAGTGTTTTACCTGTGGTCACCCTTGGAGGAAAGGATAGCAGCCATTCTGGGAAAGGTGCAGCGGCTGTCGTTAACGAAGACGGCCACGGTGCGGACCATCAAGTCGTTACTATGCATGATGCCATCCTGCATCTACATCATCCGGCTCTCCAGGTTGCAAATGCGACCGCGTCAGGAATTCCTGGACGCCCGCTGGATACAGGTGTCCGGAAGCTTCACAGATAAGATCGCTCTCAATGACGAGTTCCGTTGGGCGATAGTATGGTGGGGTGTCCGCTCCAACATCGCCCAAGTCACACGATTTGAAAGCCTGCCATACCAGGAGACAGTCAGAACAGATGCCTCCCTGGAGGGATGGGGAGCGCACACCGGACGTCTGCACGTCAGAGGCCTGTGGCTGCCAGAGAAGGATCTTCACATCAACATTCTGGAGCTATGGGCAGTGTTCTGGGCCCTCAAGTCATTCCTACCGTCTCTGAAAGGTAAGGTGGTGAGGATCATTATGGACAACACCACCACCATGATCTACATCAGGAAGCAGGGGGGCACTTGATTCCCAGTGCTCTCCAAAGAAGCGCAGCACTTGTGGCGCTGGGCCATCGGACAGGGGGGATGTTCCTCGTACCTCTCCACCTGGTGGGAGTCACGAACACCATCTCAGACTCCGTCAGCAGCAGCAGGGAGCTGTGCGCTCTTGCCACGAGTGGGAGTTTCGTCGGGATCAGGTGAACCTGCTGTTTGTCAAGTGGGGCAGGCCCCATATAGATCTGTCTGTTATGGCAGCGAACTCCCAAGTGCCAGAAGTTTGCCATTAGATTCCACCAACCGAGGAGGCTGGGGGATGCCTTCTCTTTCCTGTGGGAAGGACTGTTCCTGTACATGTTCCAGTTTTTCCCTCTCCTGCTACGAGTGATTAAAACACTCAAGACAATGTCCATGCAAAATGATTCTCATCGCCCCTGCATGGCCGAGGCAGATTTGGTATCCGGACCTTCTCAGCCTGTCAGCATCGTCTCTGGTCAAGCTGCCAGTGGTTCCGGATCTTCCCACCAGAGATGGAGGCGCAATCCTTCACCATGCCACAGGAATCACTGAAACTGAGGGCTTGGCTCCTGCTGCCCTCGAGTTTGGAGGATACGAGTTGCCTGCGGACTGCAGGGAGGTCCTCGCCAAGGCCAGGGCGTCGTCAACTTTGAAGTGCTACTGTCACAAGTGGAAGCATTTTGCTACATGGTCCTGGTCTCAGAAGGTATCCATCTGAGGGACACGGCCCGCAGATCCTTCCGTACTTGCTATCCTTGGGCAAGGCTGGCTGGCGCATGCCTCTATCAAGGTACATCTGGCGTCTATCTCCCGCTACACCAGGTCTCCAGGAATATCTTCACTTCAGTCCCAGCGACTCATCAAAGAATTTCTCACAGGACTTTTTCGATCTTTCCCAGCTCCTTCCCCGCCGTGGGAACTCAATGTGGTTCTGACGAGGCTCATGGGGGTGTCCCTTCAAGCCTTTGCCTCAGGCCCCTCTCAAGTTCCTCTCATGGAAAACGGGTTTCCTTGTGGCCATCACCACTGCCAGGAGGGTAGGTGAGATCCAGGCCCTATCCTGTAAACAACCATACCTGACTTTCCACAAATCGAGGGTGGTGCTGTGTGCGCGCGCCCCTCTTTCATGCCGAAGGTTCAGTCGGAATCCTGCCTCGACAAGCCTTTGGTATTACCTTTTTTTTTCCTGAAAGCTTCGTCACCGTCGGAAAGGGCCTTGCATTCGCTGGATGTTGCTCGTGCCCTGAAGTTGTTCTGTTATGTTATCCGAACTTAGAGAGCGCACGTACACCTTAAGGCATCTTGGTGCTAGGTAGCAGGATAGGACGTTTTAACAGAGGAAAGGATTTATTTAAACAGAGTTGTTTTCAGTAGATGACGGAACTGGAGGTTATCAGCAGTGCTGCAGAGAGCAAAAGGAAGGTCATTCCAGGCTTTCACGGCAGCCACGGAGAAGGCCCATCATCCAGTACGAGCACGACGGTAACGGGGTACTGCCACCCGAAGAGCTGATTGAGAGCGCATGGCTCGAGTAGGTACATAGCACAAGAACTTAGTTTGCAGATATTCTGCAACGCTGCCGTAGAATGCTTGGTGTATAATACACAGGGACTTGAAGGAGATCCTGTCTGCAACTGGAAGCCAGTGCAATTTCCTAAGTAAAGGAGACATATGTGTTCCAAAGGGGGGATGTAAGATTGCTCTGGCTGCTGCGTTCTGCAGTAGCTGAAGTTGCTTGATCAGATAGCGAGGCTGGGCCAGATAGAGGGAATTGCAGTAGTCAAGCACGCTTAAAACTAAAGCGGCTACCACTGGTGTCTGGCAGGCTGCCGGGAAAAACGGAAGAACCTTACAGAGAATGCAGAGCTTAAAATGGCCGTATTTACATACTGCTGTCAGTTGCGCATCCATAGAAAGGGAAGCAGTGAATCTAACCCCCAAGTTTCTTACCGATGTAACAGGGGTGGAGAGAGGGCCGAGTGATGAAGGCCAGAACTCAGTGGTCCAGAACAGGTGGGGGGGGATGCAGTACCAACAACCAAGACCTCAGTCTTACTGCCGTTCAGTTTTAACCAGTTACTTCCCATCCAGGCTCCCAGATCCTCAAGGCATCTTTTGAGTCGACTAGCTGTTTCAGTCTGAGTGAGGTCAAGGCGGACAAGAATTTGGGTATCATCCGCATAAGAATAATAACGGAACCCATACGATTCAATAAGACGCAAAAGGGGTCTAATATAGACATTAAACAGTGTAGGAGAGAGTGCAGAGCCCTGTGGCACCCCACAGAATAAAGGAACTGCATCCGAACGAAAGGGGGTCAAGGATACGGATTGAGATCTATCGGCCAGAAAGGCCTTCAACCAATTTATAACTTGACCTGAAAGACCGGCCGCAGAGAGGTGGGAGATCAGGGTGGCATGGTCGACCGTATCGAAAGCAGCAGATAGATCGAACAGGACTGCTCCGATACCGCCCTGATCTACCAGGCGCTACAGGTCATCAAGTACTGAATTCAGCACAGATTCCATCCCTCGCCCGGGTCGAAACCCAGACTGGAAAGGATCAAAATAACTGGAGGTTTCCAGAAATTTAGATAGGAGGGGAGAGACAAGGTCTTCCAAAACCTTCATCAAAAAAGGAAGGAGGGAAATCGGCCGATAGTTAGCCAGAACCTCGGGATCTAAGGAGGGCTTTTTCAGCAGAGGGATGACCAGCGCATGTTTCAGAGAAGCAGGAATCGCACCAGTGACGAAAGATGCATTAACAGCGGTGGTAATATGGCCTATTAATTCATTAGAAGTGTTTTGAAGAATGGCCAAGGGTATGGCATCAGCCGGGGAAGCAGATTTAAGATGGAGAATAGCTTTCAGTATATCAGTGTTGGAAAAGAGGGGGAATGTAGACCACTCATTCTTCGCCACTGTCACCCACAGACGTTCCGACTGGCGGCTTCTTCCGCGCTGGGTTTTGGGACATAGGTACGGGAGGTACTAGTCCCTCCTTTGTGTCCGTTACTTTTTCCTCCTTGTAGCGTGGGGCCGCTGGGAGTATATCTTCTCTCCCGACCCAGCGGTCCCTGCGTTGCAACTATCCTTTGAAAGCTGTCGCTCTTCCGGGTTTCTTCGCTCCTGCCTCGCTCTGTCCAGGCTTCTGTAGCTTGTGCCCTCCAGCGAGTGTTCCTCCTACCTTCTCTCCCCTCCAGTTTTTCTCTGCTGCCGCCGCGCCTCTGCGGTAACCGTTTCTCTTCTTTTGCGGCCCCGTCCCCGCGGACAGGCGCCGCCCCTTTCCCTACGCTTTTTCTTCTCTCTCTCCGCTACTTGTCTGGCGCTTTTCTCCATTGCCTCGCCCCGCTTGTTGCAATGGCTGGTGGGCGTTCTGTGGAGCCCTGTCCTCCGGCTCCCCACGGCAGGACTCCCCTGTTCCGCTGCAGTGTTGCCTTCAGTTACTTATACGGATCCAGTCTATTACCTACCTCCTACTCATCTGAAAGTCTACTTTCCGCTGGAACTGCGCCTTCCGTGCTACAGAACAGAGGAGTCCAAGGGTTTTTTCCCCATTCAGGGTTTTTCCCCTATTTCGGCTTGGTTCCGGAAGGGAGGTCCTCGGACAGCTGTTCTCAGCGGTCACGGTGGCCTCCCTCAGTGACAAGCAAGCTCATCGGAAAAAGGAGAAGGATTGTCTACTTCGACGGCGTCTGCAGGACCCCGACAGCAATTCCGGCAGTTCAGGTGAGGAGAGCTCGACAGAAGGGGGAGAAAAGGGAGACCAGGCACTTAAACTGTCACAGATTGCAACGCCCAAAGAAAGACACGTCAGCCGAAGGGCAAGTGCAAGAGTTTTGGAAGGCAATTCAAGCTATGTCTCAGGAACTTCAGGGAGTCAAAGCTGAGAATGCCCTCTGTAGACAAATGGTACCCGCCAAGGAACCCCCTCCTCCAGAACTACCGCCTACAACACTATCCTCAGGAAAGTTTGATGGGGCCCCCAAGAAAGTGAAGGAATTCCTAGAGGCGTGTACTATCTACTTTACTTTCCGACCCCGCACTTTCTCTACAGACCAAGCGAAGGTCGGCTTCCTAATCTCGAATATGACGGGCAACACCCTGATTTGGGCCACTCCCCTAGTCACAAGCAACAATGCCATTCTCCAAGACTATGCAGCGTTCCAAAATTCTCTGACAGAATTTCGAACGCCCAGAGTTGTCATTTACTGCTTCTGAATAGTTGTTGGATGTAAAGCAAGGTTCTTTGGACGTCCTGTCCTATATCTCTGCTTTCAAAACAGTAGCTTCTGGCGCAGGCTGGCCAGAACCGGCACAATATGCCATTTTCAGGAGGGGTCTAAAAGAGGAGATTAAGGATGAGTTAGCCAGATCTACTCGCTCACCTACTTTCTCGGACCTGCTAACTGCTGCACTACGCCTACAGGAAAGGAAGACGGAAAGACGCAAACACTGAGGCTCAGGATTCCTCCCGGATTCTCGGGCATATTCTCCCCCTAGTCGCTCTCCCGCTGCCGCTTCAGAGGAACCGATGCAGATTGGCTACACAAGAGCACCTCTGACTGCTGCCGAAAGACGGCGAAGAAGAGAAAAGGGACTTTGCGCTTACTGTGGGTCGGATCAACACCTTCTAAAGGACTGCACAGAACTGCCTAACAAGAGGCAGGGAAACAAGCACCCTCGGCATCAATAGGGACTAGTGTCCGGGAGGTTTCCAGTTCTGTCTACTCGTCCCTATGTTTCTCTAACAGTTTCTTCTTCTGACTCCAAGGAAGATTCCAGACTCATGGTGGTTTCAGCCATCATCATGATAGAAGGCGAGAAGGTGGAGACTCTCGCATTATTGGACTGCGGAGCAGCAGGAAACTTCGTTGATAACCTGTGGGCCGATAAAGTCTGTCTACGCAGGATACCCCGGAAGGAAGGTCAGAAGATGGGAGTTGACGGCTCTCCACTATCATCCGGACTCATCACCCATACCACTGAAGAGCTATCCTTAACAGTTTTTCAGCACTCGGAAGTGATAAGGTTCGACATTATCCGGGCTGCACATTTTCCAATAATTTTGGGAATCACATGGCTTTGCAGACACAATCCCCAAATCGATTGGACAAATAACCAGCTGAGTTTCTGTTCTGCAGACTGCACCGAACACTGTCTTCCATAGAAGAGTCAGAAGGGCCTTCAATCTATTACGGCTCACACCTCCAACTGTGTGGGGGTTTTTACACTACCCAATTGCTGCTTGAAATACTCCGAAGTATTCCAAGAAAGCCTTCACTCCAAACTGCCACCCCATCGGCCCGAGGACTGTACCATAGATTTGGTACCCAATGCACTAGTTCCATTTGGCAGAATGTTCTCTCTAACACTTACGGAGAAGCTTGTGTTACGAAACTATTTGGACACGAATATGGAGAATGGGCTGATTCAGCCTTCGAAATCCCCTGCAGGGGCTCCCTTATTTTTTATCAAGAAAGGGGATTCTACTGATCTTAGACCCTGTATAGACTACAGAGGTCTAAATAAGGTGACTATCCGAGATCGTTATCCTATGCCATTGATCTCTGATCTCATCGAGGCTGTACAAGGAGCCAGAATTTTTACCAAACTCGACCTCAGAAACGCATACCATCTGCTCAGAATCTCCAAGGGTGACGAATGGAAGACGGCATTCCGTACCCCATTCGGTCTGTATGTGTATAAGGTGATGCCATTTGGACTGGTTAACGCTCCTGCAGCGTTTCAAAGATTTATGGACAGAATGTTTTCTGACATGCTTTCCACTTCTGTCATCATCTATTTGGATGATATCCTGGTCTACTCCTCAAACTTACAGGAACACATCGTTCATGTCACTCAAGTTCTTCAACGTCTACAAAAGAACAAGCTATTGGTTAAAGCCGAGAAGTGCAAATTTGCGGTACCTTCTGTGCAATATCTGGGCTACAAGGTATCAGAAGAAGGGATAGACATGGATCAAAGGAAGGTTCAGGCCATTCTCGAATGGCCCGCCCCCACTTCTGTCCGAGAGGTGCAGAGGTTCCTGGGGCTCCAACTATTACCGAAGGTTCATCCCCAACTTCTCGGAAGTGGTGTACCCCATCACTCGCCTACTTAAGAAGGAGGCCTCTCCGTTCCGCTGATCAACCGATACCGAGAACAGTTTCAAGTTGCTCAAACATCTCTTCTGCTCAGCTCCGATTCTCCGACACCCGGACCAAACTCAGCCCTTCATCCTGGAGGCCGACGCCTCTGCAATCGCCATCGGAGCGGTACTACTTCAGGCTGTCGGTGACGTGGTAACATCTGGTAGCTTACTTATCCAAGACACTCTCACCCAGTCAATTGAATTATTCTGTCCTAGAAAAGGAGCTGTTGGCAATGAAATTGGCTTGCGATGAATGGCGCCATCTGCTCATGGGGGCCCGACATCCCTTCCTTATCAGGACTGACCACAAAAACCTGAAAGCCCTCCAGGAAATGGAGTGTTCTAATTCCAGGCAAGCACATTGGGCCTATCTTTTCTCACAATATGATTACCAGATTTATTACATTCCTTGGTCACTAAACCGTCTGGCAGACGCCCTATCCCGCAAGGACTCCAGCAAGGAAAGGGCCTCGTTATCCGCTGAACCTATGTTTCATCGCAATCGGATATTGGCCCTTGTTAGTTCTTTCCTACAAGAGGTTAAAACTGCTGTGGTGCAGGAACTTCCCCAATTACCGTTACACTCCGACTCTCCTTACCAGGAGAAGGACGGCTGGCTGTTCTTCAAGAAACGACTGTATGTTCCGGAAGGCCCGCTGCGGAAGAAGATTATGGCTTGGTGTCACACTTCTCGCCTTGCAGGTCACCGCGGGGGAATCAACACCCTGGAGCTCATCTCGAGGTATTTTTCCTGGCCCACCGTGAGAAGAGATAACCTGGACTTTTTTAAGACCTGTCCCATTTGTGCTCGGTCTAAATATCCTACAGGGAAAACGTTGGGGTTACTTACCCAAGTTGAGATGCCTACTCGCCCCTGGGGGTTGGTTTCTACGGATTTCATTGTAGACCTACCGGAATCCGAATCCTGTACCTGCATCATGGTCACGGTAGATGCGTTCTCCAGGATGGCACATTTCTCTCCTCTTTCTGGTGTTCCTACAGCCACCAGGATGGCTGAGGTGTTTGCACGAGACATCTTCAGACTTCACGGTTTACCTGACAAAATCATCTCTGATCGGGGAAGTCAGTACACCTCGAGATTCTGGACAGCCCTGTGTACCCGATTGGGGATTGAGAGAGCACTCTCTTCGGGATTCCATCCCCAATCCAACGGGATGACGGAACGCCTGAACGCTACTCTCGAACTATATCTGAGATGTTACGTCACTCAGCATCAGGACAATTGGGTTTCTCTACTCCCTACTGCAGAATTCTCGTATAACAATACCAGACACGCTGCCACTGGTCTCTTGCCATTCTTTTGTACTTATGGGGTCCACCCTAAATCCATTCTTCCCGAGGTTCCCAGTTTCACCAACTCCCTGGCGGCCGAAGAGGTATTGGATCAGATCAAGAATGCCCATGCCACGGCATTGCGGAGTTTAGAGAACAGCAGGAGACGATCGAAGATCGGAGCAGATAAACACTGCAAAGAATGTCCAGATTGGAAGCCAGGCGACAAGGTGTGGTTGTCCACCCGGTTTTTACCCAGATGGACAAGGCCCTCTAAACTCTCCCCTCGCTTTCTGGGTCCTTTTCCCATTCTTCTCAAGATCAATCCTGTGGCTTACCGTCTTCGGCTGCCTCCTTCTCTGAATCGCATTCACCCTGTATTTCATTCATCTCTCCTTAAACCTTTCTATTCCGATTCTCATCACAGACCAGTGCCCAGACACACTCCCTCACAGACACCCAATCAAGCAGAATTTGAGGTCTCCAACATTAGAGACTCTAGGTTCTACCGAGGGAGGTTGGAATACCTTTTGTCCTGGAAGGGTTATCCGGAGTCGGAGGACTCTTGGGAACCTGCTTCTCAGGTGCATGCTCCTCGCTTGCTCGCCAGATTCCACCGCCTGCACGCGGGGAAGCCTGGGGTGGTGCGGACTGGAAGGGGGCATACTGTCACCCGCAGACGTTCCCACTGGCGGCTTCTTCCGCGCTGGGTTTTGGGACGTAGGTACGGCAGGTACTAGTCCCTCCTTTGTTTCCGTTACTTTTTCCTCCTTGTAGCGCGGGGCCGCTGGGAGTATATCTTCTCTCCCGACCCAGCGGTCCCTGCGTTGCAACTATCCTTTGGAAGCTCTCACTCTTCCGGGTTTCTTCGCTCCTGCCTCGCTCTGTCCAGGCTTCTGTCACTCGCGCCCTCCAGCGAGTGTTCCTCCTACCTTCTCTCCCCTCCAGTTTTTCTCTGCTGCCGTCGCACCTCGGCGGTAACCGTTTCTCTTCTTTTGCGGCCCCGTCCCCGCGGACAGGCGCCGCCCCTTTCCCTACGCTTTTTCTTCTCTCTCTCCGCTACTTGTCTGGCACTTTTCTCCATTGCCTATCTCTCATCCCGTCCTCGCCCTGCTTGTTGCAGTGGCTGGTGGGCGTTCTGTGGAGCCCTGTCCTCCGGCTCCCCACGGCAGGTTTCCCCTGTTCCGCTGCAGTGTTGCCTTCAGTTACTCATACGGATCCAGTCTATTGCCTACCTCCTACTCATCTGAAAGTCTACTTTCCGGTGGAACTACGCCTTCCATGCTACAGACCAGAGGAGTCCAAGGGTTTTTTCCCCATTCGGGGTTTTCCCCTATTTCGGCTTGGTTCCGGAAGGGAGGTCCTCGGACAGCTGTTCTCCTCAGCGGTCACGGTGGCCTCCCTCTGTGACAAGCACGCTCATCGGAAAAAGGAGGTCCCCGACAGCAATTCCGGCAGTTCAGGTGAGGAGAGCTCGACAGAAGAGGGAGAAAAGGGAGACCAGGCACTTAAACTGTCACAGCCACACCCAGTTCGTCATAGTCCTTTGTGGCTGGAGATGTGAGTGCCTCAGTTTTGATATTATCCCTAATGGTCGATATTTTGTTCATGAAAAAGGCTGAAAGAGAGTTACAAAGCTCCTGCGAGGGTGAGACTGAGGAGCGTCCTTTTTCAGGGTTAGATAAAACCTGTACTAGATCGAATAGGGTCTTAGGCTTATTCAGAGCACCTTCTAACATATGACCAAAGTAGGCTTTTTTAGCATTGGTAATAGTTTTGTGATAGGCAGTGACAGAAAGACGAAATGCGGTTTTAGCTTCCTCAGAATAATTGAGACGCCATTTTCTTTTGGCCTGTCTGCAGTGCAGTTTAAAAGTCCTAAGCCCCTCCAAGAATCAAGGTTCCGGGGGGCGACTTCGCTGTCTGGAGAGTTTAACTGGGGCCAGCAGGTCGGCAGTTAGTAGAAAAGAGGCCTCAAGTCCAGATAGGCAGCAGTCAGTGACTGGACCACAGTGGGCTTAGATGGAGTCAGCCACATCAGAGCAAGATATTCCACGCCAGCTCTGCTTATGGATCGCAGGTTTAGGCTGGAGAGACAGAGAGGTTTTTAGAGAAAGTGAAAAAGGCACCAGAAGGTGGTCAGACCACATGGCCGGGCAGGGGGATTGCATAGTAATGGTAGCCATGGACGCAAAGACCATGTCCAAAATATTCCCCTGTCGATGGGTGGGTTCCATAACCCATTGAGGTAGTCCTATGTCCCGCATTTGGGCCATAAAATTGGCCACCTGCCCCATGGTGGTGGAGTTTAGGGGCAGATTAAAATCTACAGTAATAATCGTCTCTGGATATTTAGTTTGGAGCTCTGATACAAAAGCCGGAAATTCGGCATAGAACGTACTGTCGGCTCCTGGTGGCTGGTATACTATCAGGATGGTGTGAAGTTCTACGTGACACTCGCAAAGAGTTTTCGGAAAACATCACGGCTGTTTGTGAACTTTGGTCCTGTGAACCATGGAAAGGCCTTGTCCAAATCTTCCATTTCAAGGAGGCTCTCCAGCTGCATCGCGCACTGTCATCTGTTGATGAACCAACCATTGCCCGGCTGTCCGAGAGCCCACTCCACCAAAGCGATCACTGTGATGACAGTGTTCGTGTCTGGTGTGCCCCTGCTGGACATCTGCAGGGTTGCTACGTGGAGGTCATCGCACATCTTCACAAAGTTCTACTGCGTCGACAGGGATTCCAGGGAGGAGTTGAGAGTCGGCCAAGCAGTGCTACGCAACCTGTTCCCTTGAGGTGAGACTGTTCCGGAGGTAAGAATTAATTGCTTCTGTTGAGCCTTGCCACCTGCCGTGGTTGTGTAATGTTCGAAATACTATGCATTCGTTATTCATGAGCATGTGAATTCATGCCAGACCCCATACTGGAGAAGGTTTAAGTTACTTATATGCAACTATCGTTCTCCAGCATGGGTCTGGCCTGGATTCACATGCAAACCCACCCTCCGTCCCCTCTGCTGCTCTTCTTGGTCATACTGCCACTTTACCAAATCTGAAGATGGCTGCCAGAGGAGGCAGAGGACTGTCATTGGATGGATATGACCAAGAGGACAGTGATTGGTTTAGAGCAGGAATACAGTTTTAAAGTGAAAGTGAAACTGTTTTTTCATTTAATGAGGATTCCCAGTCTGACGACGGGAAATATTCATGAGCATGTGAAGCCAGGCCAGACACATGCTGGAGAACATTAGTTACAGGTAAGTAACATAAACCTTATTCATGCCAGTGGCAGGATCAGCATTTGCGTCGCTGTGCAAGCATAATATAGAACCAACATTTAAAAGACAATTCTGCATAAAAATGTGCTAGTGGTGTATTTGTAAAGTTCACTAGTAAAACATTATACAGCATTTTAGAGCCACTTCTGAATGGGTGGTTTTGGTGGGGCGTCTGCAAAATCTTAAGCAAACAGGAGAAATCGAGAAATACCAAAGCACTTCTAGATCAAAACATTATCATGTTTGGAAAGGCTTCTTATTCAATGAGGTTGATTCATTTACAAACCTGTTGCAGATAGTTGCACATTGTTGCATTTAGTTTCAATTCATTTTTTGCAGTAAATACATGTACATATTTTGACAGTACCCATGTGCTTGCCTAACATTACCTCCAAAATATGGTCTGCAAATCTGATGTTTAATGTCTTCAGGAATCAGTATGAACAGTCCATAAAATAAACATGAACAATGCATGCATAATGCCTGTTCTCGGAGCCTCCAAAATCATCATTATGGTGGGACTAAAGTGCCTAGAAAATCATGCTGAAATGTGCTTCTATAGTGATATAAGGTTTCAAAGTAGACCAAATCACCATAGAACCACAACAAAATGTCTCATGGCTGAGTTGGTATTCGTCAAATGAATTAGAGTGTAATAAAATATTCTTAGATTTGATAGAATTGTGTTTCAAAAGTCATCAGGATTTGAATTCCCATGAAAGATGCTATATGTATTGACTGTTCATTCACAGTCTTTCAACCAGTTTAGTACCTCACCAGTTAGGATTGTTTCTTTCGTCATTCTCATGCATGGAATTCGTTTCAGGTTTTACCCGATTTCCTAGAATGCAGCAGTGATTTGTTTTACTTATTTTGCATCTGTATTTGATGATATGGTGGATACTGGGCAGTCTTGTAAGCAGGTGTTTGGCAACATTTCAAAACACTTTCTAACAGTGAATGGTAAGCACATGGCCATTTGGTGCAGACATTAAACAGAAGAGCAGCCATTGACCGCAGAGCATGTGTACGTATAGCATCAGGATGGATATTTAGAGGTTTAAACCGTAAATCCAGTGGTGGTTGGGAGCGTGGCTTTGGGGAAGAGACGGGTATATTTATAGAGGGTACAGGAAATGGAAATTTAAGAATGATTTGAATTACTGAATATTTGCAGTGTTTTTGGTTTCTGGTGGATTGCAGGGGAAAGGAGTGCAAAGAGTGAAAAGTAGAACGAAAATGAGGATGAACAGGGTAGATGAAGGAACAACTGACAAGGATTCTAGATTGAAGAGTGCATGGGGGAGAGTAGCAGGAGATTGAGGCTGCCAGGTTGCGGTGAGGGGTGGATAGTTGTCAGGCTCCGGTTCCACCTCCACTTGCTCCTCGCCTGATTCTTCGGAGGCTTGTTCTTTGAGAGAACCTTTTTTCCTTGGAGGCTTCTTTTTCTTGTCGACAGTCTTGTCCTTAGTAGTCCAAACCTTCCGCTCGTGTAGATAAGGTCTAGCCCCTCTGGAGGCCACCTTGACAGTAGTGGGAACCTGTCTTCAGAGGCTCCCAGGGGGGGCCAGCCTCCCATCCAGGGAAAAAGCCAATAGGCAGAAAAAACCCTGTTGATCTTGATTGGAGGAGATGGTGTGATAAGTCTTTAGGAACCAAAGGTATGCGAAGGAAACACCTCTAAACAGCTGAGTTGCCAGAAGATTACACTGAAGGTGGATGGCGGGAGCTGATGAGTAGACCTGGAAGAAATTATCAGGGGTAGAATCCTCTACCAAGGCAGATGACTGGGGTTGTAAGAAAATACTATCTCTCGTGCAAGTAAGTATCAGGAGAGGAAAAGAGACTACAAGGAATAGAAGGGATAGAGCGGAATATTGCACAGCGACAGAAGTTAAGGAAGATTAGTACACTGAAGAAAATAGAAACCAGACTGAAGGCAGTATCCAGGCAGAAAGGAGGAATGGCAAGATACCGAAGTGCAGAGGATCAGTCAGTGGAGAGGCGAAAGGTAGGGCCATGCCCTGCCGGAAGACCGCATGCGGGGAGCTTGAGTCAGCGAAGTATGCAGAAGCAAAAAGGTAAGGAAGCAACTCTGCACGCTATCGGAACAACCGCAGACGGAGAGCAGAGAACGGCGAAGGATGCCTAAGGCAGAGAGGGCGAGTGTGTACAGCCACGCCGAGACAGAAGGGCAGAAGGAGGAAGTCAGAGAAAAGGCAAGAGATGCCGAAGCAGGTAGGAAGAATGAGTAACGCCGCGTGTAGTCAGAAAACTGCAGGCGGGGAGTTGTGAGCGGCGCAGGTGCTGAAGAAGTAAAGTAGACAGACAGACAGGCAAAGGAGCAAAGGAAGACACAGGCTGGAAAGCAGAAAGGCTAAACAAACAGCTACGAAGAGTCAGAGGAGAAAACACGAGCACTAGAGTAAACAGAGCGTTAGCTTGAATAAACACAGATAAAACGCACCGGACAAGGGGGCAGAGTCAGAACTTATAGAAGATTCCGCCATGTTGGGTGAGGACTAGAGCGAGCAAGCAGCTCTCTAGTACTTCCAGCGCCTCCATATCTTCCACCCTTGTTTCCGGACAATAGTCATCAAAGGTTTACTTCAAATATTAAATGATCATGAAACAATCACATTTATGAATGGAACATTAAATCACAACAAAGGATACCCCATAAAACCAACTTGAGGACAGACAAAACAGAACAATCTAATAAGTAATAAAATCCCAATTATGACATAACCCATCACCAGAAAGGCCTTATAGCATCTATACAGGATCCCTCCACTATATAAATTCATTAAAACAGTATCAGGCTACAGATAATTACTATATACAATCCTCAAAGAGATAAGCAAGTGATGTTCCTAAGTCGTAGTGCTTGACTAATAAAAGAAAAAAGTGCCCACGATCTACAATTATCCTGAAACAATAGACAATGTAGCAGTGCAGGCCTAAATCAATAAAGCCCTCTAGGTTTAAGTACCGGTATGAGTGTCCTTTTACGAATTGCTGTGTATGCCGCAAAGAAGAACAAAAAATGTCCCAATGATTCCAACTCCATATGGCACAAAGGGTAAACATGGGGCTCGTCCCTGACCTTTTCCCTGTCAGTGTTTAGTGGGAGAAAATGTAATCTTAGTCTGTTTCACCACGGACTGTGGTGAAGTAATTAACAGATATGCTCTATTGAAGGGGTTCCCCAACTCTTTACTTTCTCTATGAACCTGAAGTAGATTTAAAACCAAATATTGACCTTCCTCTTAATGAACTTGTCTATCAAATGTGGCTGGTCAAACCACTAGATGCCATTGATCTCTGTAAAGGTAGCTTTCACATGGCTATTCCATCTGATTTTATGGGCCCCTTCAAGTGATCAAATATCTTCAGGTACGTCTCTAGTCTCATAGGGGTTTGCCCAGGTTGCAAGCCACTTCCATCTGGAACAATATAGAACTGATCTTCAATATATTCCAATCCTTGCTTGTTATGTACAGAGTAAGATAGTGCTCTCTGTGAAAGCGTTGTTATTTAGTGTACTTTGTCATTTGGATGTGTGCTCGAGCCCCCAGATCTTGGCCCCTTGTAGTCCAGGAGCACGTGCCTTTGCGCTGCACACCTTAATCATCATGCCCAGCAGTTCTGATCTTAAGGACTTAGAAAGCGAAAGATTATCTCAATATGCATTATGCCACAACCATTTGCAGAACATTGTATTCGCAAGTAGTCAAAATGTTGCACTTTCTCCAATGGTAGTCGTTTCACCAAAAACCCTTTGGAGCATTGAGGTGCTTTGTCCATTATCAGTATTGATGACTTATTCACATGTATTCTTTATTTTCTGTGTGTCCTAAATCCTGCATACTTATCTAGAATTAGTCAAGCGGCACAACATCATCGGCATGCCCAAATAATGGAAGTCTTCTTGCGGCCAACTGCGGGATATTGACCATATATAGATGTCAGCCAAAACAAAACCAGCTAGGAGTCACAAATGGGTGTGAACAATCCTCTCCACTATATCTAACTATACACTCTTTATCGGTATGTAGAAGGATTATACGCTTTAGCAACCCTTCTGGGATTCCCATATTTAAGATAATTGACCATAGCTGGTCTCTGTCCACCAGCTCAAAAGTGGTAGGCAGGTCCAAAAATGGCAAATAGCTTAATTTAAGGTCATATGCTTGGAGGCTACCAGCTAGAAGTTTAGTATTTAGTTTGATGTCCCCACTGCTTCCCTAAAACCCATATGAGTATCCCCAGAATATTAAAGGAAGCCGCCCAATCCATTAAATACTTTGATCACACTACCGAACATTTTTCAGGAGGCAACCAAAAAGGAATTTGGGAAATAGGATTGTGGTATAGATGTGTCTCCCTTTTTGTAAATTGGTATGATAAGTGCTTAGTGCCAAGATTTGGGCATTGCTGACGTTGTTGAAATTGCATTAGAAAGATTACAAAGAATAGGCGCCCATCGTCCTGAATTAGACCTATATAAGTCATCAGGTATAAAGTCAGGGCCAGGAGACTGACTAGGTTTTAGAGATTTCAAGGCCCTGATGACATCTGCATAATCAATAATGCGTTCTGAGGCTCCACCCACACAGAAGGCATTTTGTACCTGATCCAGTCGATTCATAAGCCTTGTCTTTTGCAAATAAATTGCTAAAGTGCTACGAGACCTGTACATTATTCTCAATATTAAAATTAACAGTAGGATTAGTTACTTTTGCCATCATTCCATAACCTCTACTACCATTTCTTCAGACAACCTCCAACAATTAATTGCAAGCCTCCAATGCTAGTTCTTGCTTATATAAAATACACAATCTTATATTTGTTGCTTTTTTCTAAAACCAGCATACTATTCCTAAATTGGGCTCTAAGTTCATGCCAGCTTCTTTACACTTGTTATTGAACCACCCTTTGCCCTAGTTTATGCAATTCTGTGAAACCTTCTTTGAAACCTATATGGCTATTACCCTTGTTAATTTTTCATTTGATGAGCTAAGCTTGTTTGCCTGAATTTACTCCCTTAAACAAATCAAAATTAGAGGTGCAGCATACCTCAAGCCATGTTCATATAGATATTTTATATAAATCTAATCCTAACAAATTCTTCTGTGGTTTGACGAAAGGAACCTTTTTAAACACTTGGAAGAGGGATTGTCATTGAACTCTAAACGACAACCTAACCCTAAATGTTTATATTCACTGTGATTCTGTTCCAAAACCTGCATCTCCACTTGTCTATTCCAGCGTTGTGGCTTTCCTATGAAGGAACCCCGATCTAAAACATTTCCTCTAGCTGGAGAGTCAGATGATACCCTACCATCTATCACCGGAAGCCCATATTCAAGGAGAGGAAGTGCATGGCCTTTAGGGAAAGTAAGGGGCCTTGTTGTAGCTGTTACTGGAATGCCCGTGTTTATCCTCCTCTTGATCCTTTTTCCTTCCCTGACAATCATTTCCCTATTTTAGCATTAAAGTCCCCACCTATTGTAAATACTGTCCTGGATTACGATTTAAAATACTAGCTATGTGGTTTTCAAAAGGGATAGACTATCTTCTCCTTTCGGAGCATTATGAAAATGTATCACTACCACATGGCTTATAACGAGTCAAAAGCTATCAGGATGTCCCCACTTTGCATAGAGACTTCACCCTGCTTTGCCTTAAAGGCTGTGGAAATGTAGGTTGTCAAGCTCCGATGAGTGCCCACGTCGATTAGCCTTAGCTTTATTTTCATACAAGACATAGCCATCACTTTAGGGGAATTGAATTGCCCACATTTTCTGAAACATGAGGACATCATAAGACTTCACAAAGTTGAGCCACATTAGCGTCTTTTATCTTTGAGCACAAACCTGTGATGTTCCATGACAGGATGTGAACCAATCCCTGTGCAGATGCCTGAAAAGAATCGCATTGTGTATCATCAGGCCCATTGTAGGGGAGGACTGGTCCAGGAGACCCCCCTCGCCTGCGTTTTCTCCCCAGGTGAGGGCTATGGCTCATTGGGCGTCCCCTCATGCCACCCGGGCCCAGGTGGTGGAGGGCTCACCCGCTGGAGGCATTGCCCACACGTATTGATTGCCCACACGTATTGATTGCCCACACGTATTAACTGCCCACATGTGTTAAAATTTAGCTAGGCCCAGAAACCATTTTGTCTGGTAAAGATGGTGCGAGCTCAGCGCACTGTAGCGCGGCCCCCACCCTTGGAGAGTCTCAGTCATCCCTGTCGCCGCAGCACTCTGGCAGATCCGCTGCGAGCACGTTCCCACGAACAAAATGGACATGAGCTAGCGTAATACACTAACATTGTATCAGTTCACCTCCCGCAGTGTATCATCGCTCCCAGCATGACCCGGCCAGCAGGCCTGGGAAATGAAAAGAACAGTAAAATGGTCATCAGATGGCAGACAGTCTTTATATATTAATATCAAGACCACTCGCAAAGTATGCTTTCTCCCACAAAATCCCTTATATTACAAAAGCCTGTAAAATGTATAAATATAAGAAAGCATGCTTCCATGATATAAGCAATGGCGAGCCCACACCATTGCAGTTGGGTGCTAATAACAAAGGAACGCACCAGGGATCTATTTGTTACGTGTATCACTGGGAAACTTACACTCTATGGGCTTGCGCCATAACTGAACTAATGCTGCTAGAGGACACGAGAAGATGAATGTAACCATACAGAGGGCTTATGTGAAGGATGCACGAGAAGGCGCTTGTCATGTGTGCATGTCTAGGCCCCACATGTGCCACCACCGTCACGAACAGTGGCGGGTTATTTTCTGTGTACTCCACCAATCCTAATTCTACCTCACTTACTGCAAACATATATGCATGTAACTAAATACTGTAGTTGTTAAAACATAATGTATGAATAAGGTGCTCAGACTGGGTATAATCGAGACGCATCCAGCAAAGTTTAAATGCATGTTTTGTATTGATTTGAATAAGTATTATAGAGTGTTCAAATATTTGTGATGTCTTTACCTAAAATCGGCAACACACGAGGGAGATACCTTTGTGAAATACGTGCAAGGCCATTCCCCTCCCACCCTGCGAAGGCTGCCAAGGCATGAGAACAGAGGCCGCGCCGCACTGCTTTACCTCCCCCAACCAGACTGGAGCCGCTTCAAAGATTTGTAATCCCCTCTGTAGCACCCAAGGCCGCGGCCCGCCACCTGCATTATTTACAGCTCAGCCGTAAACCTCTGCCTGAACACACGCGCCCCCTCGTAAACCCCACAACCCACAGGACCATCTCAGACTTATGGCCCTGTGCAATCAGGACACCCAACACTTTTGACAACACACAGAGGAACATCCATAACAACTCCTAACAAGGCAGAAAGACCTGTACCGCCCGTCCCAGGCCCTGAAGCTTAGCCCCTCGACCTATGGCCCCGGTCAACAGGACACTGGCAACCATGTCCTGACGTATTACCTCCAGACCCCTCACAAGGTACATTCCTCCTGTGTTGCATTAACCTGTAGTATAACCTATTGGAAGATTTACTAGAGAAGATAATATTACAAAGACTGAATGACTGCGGTGTGCATGGCCTAGGGCAAATAAGTCAAGAAAAGACATTCATCTCTGACGCTGGCTGCGATGGCACAACAACACCGCCCGGATGAACTCTGCCAACCTACCAGGCCCAGCCCAACCCACGAGGCTGACCAAGTGACGTTCTCCAGCCACGGCCAACCACATCGCAGCAGCACCTATAGTTAGTCATCGCCACCCAATCCCATTGAACTTGTGCCCCCTATAGTATGTAGGTTCTTATGACGTTTTTTGTAAATATATACGCCTGTCTTTGCTATTGTCAGACAGAGCGCTCTCGGAGGTTGCAGAGTTCTTTGCATGCCCAATTCTGATTGATAAACTCCCATTTACGCTCACCCGCACTCTGTCTTGGCCTTATTCCCATTTTGGGAGAGTCCTTCATTGTCTCTCATTGTGGGGAGGATCGTGCTGTTTGGGGACGCTTGCTTTCACCATCTGCAAACTCTGGAGGTTCATTCCCTACCTCCACATACGTTTGCACCTCCTCACCATCTTCTACCACCCCCTCCTTATTAAGATTAACCCAGTCGTCGCCAGGCGGCCCCTCTCGTTTTATTGTATGACCATCATACTCAAAATTCTGCGGATTCAGTGTTTGCAAACTTTGTTGGCTCCATCGCCATCCGTGGGCCGGGCCTATACTGGCCTCTGAAACGCTGGTAATTATGTCAATCTACTTACTCTGAATCACTTAAGCGTTGAAATCTTTAATGGCACACCATGTATTGGCTCTGCTTGGCATTAGGCACCCACGTTACTGTTTTTTGTAGTTTGATGTTAGGCATAGTTTGGCCAGGGTTATGGGACCCCCCCCCGCCAACATTGTAAAAATAGCTGAGTTATAGCCCATTATTTATTTGTGAAGGTATTCAGTTATAATGCTCCCCTTTCCGCCTAGGGAACTGCAAGATCCTGGCAACCATAAGAGGGGGAAAAACAAGTAATAATTATACAGTCACCGGCCGGATTGATTTTTCCCCAGTCTCACCACCCAACTCACTCTTCTTGTTATTAATGTGTTCACAAGGCCCCAGGCCTAACCCAGTTCTAGAATAAAGAATAGTGTAAATACATTGGCTTTATCTAATGCTTCCTTAAAGTCAATCACAGCTCTCATTAGAGCCAGCTGAGAGGCACACATTCCCCAACTCTCCATACATTTGGTATGACCAATTAGCAAATCCACTGCAGTAGCCTTCTCAACCTGTGGCCTAGAAGGGGGAATATCAGGCACCGTGGACCTGCTTACTAGTCCACTACTGCTATTTAAATCCATCTACCATCTCCGGTCCAGCCAAAACAGTTTCAGAAATCTCAAAGGCCTCTGAGGTAACGGGAGTACACCATAACATAGAGGTGTGCCCACTTTATCCCTCCGCCTTGCTTCTTTGCCCCATTCCCGGGTGTGCTGATTCAGAAAAAGACTTTGAAAAATAGGTTTCCTCAAACCCTAGCACTGGATGTAATGGACATGGAACTCGGCTCTGACTACCAAACATTTTTCAACCAGCTGGTGTGGTTCGTTAATCTAGTTTCGCCTCTTGGCACTTCAGGTGCTGGTGCAGGGGCTGCAAGCGCCACTGGCCAATCTAAGGCCCAGAGGTCTAAGACAGACACATTAGTATCCACATTGTAACTTAAGTTGGCATTCACCTTCCCCTCCATGTCCAACTCCAGTGACCAAATTATATTATCGGTGGCAACCTCTACATCCTGTACACCCTTCTGAACGCTCGTTCGTGCAATGGTAATTCCAATTCCCATCTTTGGAGTCTTTTTGATGTCCAATTTATGATGTGAAGAGTCTTTACTTTTCCTCTTTTTTGAGGAACAGAAGGCGGCCTCATTGAAGATTCCCTTTTTACCATCTTGGGCTTGATCCTTGGTGATGCACATTCTGCCAGGTATATATATGGCACACGATCTGTAAAATTACTGACAATTGCAGTGTCTTTTGATAGGAGAGTAGAGGGTGGAGGAAGAAACACTACAAAAAAACACTTCCAACCCTGTACTATCACTATGCAAGCAACTGACTCTTATATCTTATTAGTGGATACCTAATGGATACCAAAACAAAATATAGAATTTTTGAGGAGGGTCTCCACTGTCACAGAATCGGCTACAGTGGTTAGGGCTTGGTGGACTGGAGCACCTATGGCCAGTAAAGCACGGCAAGACCCACAGCCACTCCTGGGACCTCAAATACACACAAGGAGCTTGGGATCTAATACTGTAGCACAGTCTAGACACAGCTGTCCACTAACTGCGTGTCTAATGGTCAGCTACTCGCATTGGAGAGTAAAGGTGCACATGCTAAGTGGATTTACACCATTTCTTCACCTTTTCTACATGCTCTGTTGCAGGTTAAGACATTTGCGAGCCCTGATTAGAGGAAAGGACCCAACACGAATGGGGGGGGGTCGTCAACCGCCACACAAGAAGGCTGATTATAATGCCAGTAGCCAGGTTGGGATAGTTGGGGGAGATAGTCTGTGAATGGACTTCAAATCAAGTATTAGGAATTTGTAGTATGAATTGTTGTGCATGGAAACCCAACTGTCACGAAGGAGGTGGCAGAAGAACAGTGATTAGGTTGTACTGGATGTGAGTTGAGGATTTTTCAAGGGGAGCAAAGAGGGAGGCACTTGAGCACTATTCAAGATGTCTGAGGTCCAGGGTGGGGATTACAGTTTTCATAGAGTGGAAGGGGAGGTGGGGGTGGGTCTTTCAGATGTTAAGCTGATTGGACTCTTGCAGTAACTCCCGTAATATTGATTGGAACTTTAGATCACTGTTGAAGTGAACACCTATGTTCTGTGATTTTGGGGAGTGCAGAAGAAAATAACATTTTTAAGTTTGAAAATTAGGCATTTATGGCTGGGAGATTGTTGTTTTATTCCACAATTCCTTCAACTCTAAAATCTTTTAACTGCTCTCTAGTGATTGGTGGCAGAAAGGAAGTTAGAGATCCTCAAGGAGAGGTAATCAGTGAAGGAGGGGAAGGAAACGATTTGTGGATCCTCAACCAAGAGGTGATCGGAGAACACAAAGGATGAAAACAGTTTGCCAATGGAGAAGGTGTGAAGAGTGAAGACCAGTGGGTCCGGAATGGAGTTATGGGAGAGGGGAGGTGCGACTTCCAAAGGGTAGTAGGGTTAGAGGTCTCAGTGTTCCAGGATATAGGAAAGAACTTCTAAGAAGGCAGAAGGCAATCCAGGTGAAGGAGTGCCTTGGATTCCAAGGTCGGAGAAGGTTAGCAAGGATGACCGGTGATCATCAGTGTCTAGCGAGATCCAGCAAGATGAGGATGGAAGATAGCTTGAGGTTGTGAGCACAAGACCAAGTGGGTCATTCCGAGTTTGGAGGTTGCCGGATTTGGAGGCTGCCTCCAAATCCGGGTCCGGTCTGGCTGAATGGGGACTTACCGGGTCATTCCGACCTTGGAGGGCCCGGTAAGTCCCCATTCAGTAAACCATTCCCACTTGAGCCCCCATAGGGCTCAATGGGAATGGGGAAGGCGCTAATAACTGTACCGCAAATTGCAGTACCGTTATTAGCTCCAAAGGTCAGACCACCCGTTCCTGCTGGGACCCGCTAAGGGACCTTGGAATAGGGCGGTAAGGGTTTACCGGCACCGGCATCCTTACTGGTGCCCGTAAACCCTTACCGCCCAACTCGGAATGACCCCCCAAGTCTGAGATGTTAGTCATTATGTTTTCTGTGGAGGGATAGCTGTGGAATCTGGATTGATGAAGGTTCCAGAGATCATTAGGCCCAAGGTAACTAGTTTCTAAGCAAACTCCACCCTGTGATTTTGATTTTTCAACCGGAAAATTTTATTTTCATTGCGATGCAAGAAAACGGTTTGACCGAGTATCCGAGTCTGTCTAGAATAACCTGTGAATAAGTAAAGTGGGCCCTTTCATACCTTTTACGTTTCTTTGAATTAGCCTATTGAGTAGGGAACAGTTTGTCACTCCTTACTTGTTTTCATTCTCTCAATCCTGCACATTTTTCCCTTCTGTAGGCAGAGAATCCTCTCCCACTGAGACATCCTCATTCCATTTCGGCATGTACTTTTTCACTCTATACTACATCTCCATGCAGTGCTTTGTATGCCCTGCTGCTTCTAGATGCAATACCTTGTGGGCCCTGCCGCTCCTCACTGTGAAAAGACATGGCTATCATTATGACACATTAAAATTGTTTTTCATATGACATCCTGTTTACACCTAATAATGCTGTTAAAGTCTACACACTCCAGGATTTTTCAATACTGGTGGAGGAGAGGCAGGCAGGTAGTTGGGAGGGTGCATTGTGTCAGCAGTGGGCTTTTTGAGGATAGGTAGTACCATGGTTACCTTGAAGCTTGCATGGAAAGTTCTGTTAAAGAGAGAGGTTGAAGAGGGATGAGAGATGGGAGCATGTTATTGATGCAAGCACTTGTATAATGTGTGGGTGGAGAGAGTGGCTCTACTAGTATGCACTCATTATTGGCTATCTGGAGAATAGGAGCGACTTTGGTAGGTGAGGTGGGGGAAACCGATCAAAGGGTATAAGGCTAGAAATGGTCATGGAGAGCCGAAGGGGTTAGGGGTTGCAGGTACAATGGGGCAGAGTAGATGGGGTTTCATAGATCTTAGAGATTTTAAGAGGATTAGAGGGCAAAATTATACGGTGAAAGGGAAGGAGAACACAGTACAAGGATGAGGAGGAACCAGCATGGCATAAAGGATAGAATAATGTTTTCAGGGGTGAGAGTTTAGAGAGGAGAGAATGTGAGTGAAGAAGTTGGACGTTGCAGTGTCAAAGGTTTGTGTGCATTCAATCAGGGTCTTCTTTTATGCCACATGAAGTGGAATGGTGCAGGATTTACATCACTGGCAGAGGTACAGCTGTATATTAATTTTAAGCTAATGGAGCTTGGGGTACTCTAGGGCTAGGATCAAGGGGTAGACGATGAAATTGTGCGGTAGGGGTAGTGATTCGAGAGAGAGAAAGAGAGCGCAAATTATAGAAGGGCTGTTGTATAGGGGCGGCTGGGGAAGGGACTTAGCTAGGAGGGAGGATCTGGTGTCACTTTCTTTCTCATACAGAAAATGCTTTTGGATTTTAACACAAACTTACAGAACACAATATTGTCTTATTTCACTCAGTACTTTCTTATACATAGAACAATGTGGGATTTTGCATGCATTCCCATAATACAACAGTTTGCTTGATAATGTGTTTCTTATGTACAGAAGGCTTTGGGATTTTCATTTCAGCTCGCAGAACACCATAGTGGCATCTTTTTCTTAGTTTTTCTTTCATGCACTGAATACTTTGGGAGTTTCCCTCCAACTCACAGAATACATTGTTCCACTCCTCACCCTTTTTCACTTATGGAATCACAATCCCAGGATAGTAGTATCTTACTCTGGTTGCTCACCATTGCTTTGTATTATCCAACTATGCTTCAACTTTCAGCCCACTGGGGTTTCTGGTGTCCTCATTGTCTACCTGTTTTGCTACCTGTCCTCACAAGGTTTTGTCATTCTCCTAGTTGTTTGGGGGTATGAGCTTGTCAGTAATTTCCAAGCATCATGGTCTTTGCACCAACACTCATGATGTCTTAGCACTTCTGCAGCAGTTTGTACATCGCAGCATTGCACCAGCATTACAGTGGCGTGTGCCCTGCACATCTCTTGCAGCAGCTCTGTACCTTAGCAGCAGCTTGATCCGTGCAGTGTCTCTCCTAACATCTCATAATTGTTACAGCAATTTGTACCTCACTACATCTCTCGCGATGTGTAAGAATGTTTGCAGTATCTTGGGCCTCACAGTGTTTCCTGCCATATGACTTTCTCTGGATTTATCCCAGCACTGTATAATGCTGGCCTTCAGCGGGTTCCTTGTCTGCAGCTCTTGGTAGAAGCATTACCTCATTCTTCTCGACCTCCTTCAGTACACCTACCCTGCACGCCCCTCTCAAAGGTATCAGTCCTTTGGTTGGCTATCAATAGACCTCTGGTCGGATTGTCAAAGTCCTAGAAGTGAAATGGAGTTCAATTCAGTCCGGCTTTTGCACATGGTAAAGGCAGAAAGAAAGTCAAAAATGTTTCTTGGGATTCACTCTGACAGTCTGTTACAAATTGCGTGGCAATTACAAATCGGTTTGGTTATATTTATATATATATATATGGTTTTGGCGGGGGTCTGCATTGGGTTGGGGGTTGCGGGGGGGTTTCCCCCGCATATATGTTACAATTGACCTTCACAATTCGGTCAATTGTGAAAAGGTCAATTGTAAAACGAACAATTCGTATACAACCCCTTTCAATTCTGGCATTTTTATCTTTCTTATAGGCTAATGATATCAAGGTTGTATCATCTGTTAAAGTGATTTGTCCTCCCAGATAGTACCTTACAGCCCAGACAGTCTGCTTCGTGGCTAAACATTCTTTTCCATGGCGACACTTGGGAACATTTTTCCACACACATATAGGATAGATCTTTCTAATTTTTCCTACACTTGTGGTAACACAGCTGCCGGTCTCACCTGGGAAGCATTTGTTTGGAGTTCAAATTGACTATTGAAACCTGGAGGTTTGTACTATAACACGTCTTAGATCTTTGTCTGAAGTGAGTGCTGCTTGATGACATAGACATTGATTTCCAACATACTCTACTCCCTCCTGTGATTCTTACAATGTTTAGGACTAGCACAATATTGCCTGTGGCAAGAACAATACAATTCCAAACCCTGCTTGCACCAGTTGTTTGCTTGCAGAGCTAGATTGCACCATGGAAAGGAATGCGTGATTGAAATGGAGCCCCATAATTTGCGAATTGCCGAATTCTGATTTTAGATTGTCCAAGGAGAAGTCATACTTCCTTCCTTTCCTTAGAATTCTCACCCTCTCAGATCTGCATAGAGGAGGTAACGCATAAGCAGAACTCTTTGGCTCTGCTAATTGGAATGACTGCAAATGACTGAATCTTGTCAAGAATTATGTAACTTGTGAAAGTGCATTTTTCATTGTTCCATAACTGAAACTCCTTTAGATGAAAGAGACACAAATATATTGTCAGTGCAGGTGAATGGGAGAGGGGACAATGCTTTTTGGTAAGGTAATTCCCCAAGGCAAGTAGAAATAAGTGCTTGGGGCAAAGCATTTCCTCCACTGAGGAGCATGGGACAGCAACCCACAACCCATGACGGGCCAAGACCTGAAGCAAGGGGTAACCCCATGAAAGACCAAGAAGTGTGCTGGGTACTAAATCCCTGAGATTGTGAAAGAACCAATAGGCGAACGGCTATCTATATCCCTGTGACTTTGGCTATTGCATTCGAGAAACTGCATTTGGAATTTATTCCTTTAAAATAGGCCGAACACCTGTCAAATTCTCCATAGTGACACATTAGCTGTCATTCCTGAGTTCTAGTTTAACCCTTCAAACCCTCTATGCGCATCACCAAACCTTCACCCTACTGAACATATTAAAGGTGCTCACGTACATTCTCTGCATTACGATTGTTCTCTGTAGGTCTCACATCATCACAGTGCATTAATCACTAAGTGATGTATTTATGCGTGATCAGCTGAATGAATTTGAGATGAGAGTAGGTGTGCGACATCGTTTTTTAGATAGTCTGTAATTGACACCAGACCTGAGAAGATAAGGAGCCGGATCCTGAACACCCATGACCTTGCCATCCCTTATAAGGAATTCCTTGTTGTGCGAGAGATGTCCAGGTTCCTGGTTATGACATGAGCTGCTCTGTTCCACACGTTCAATTAAGTAATCTGCACACCGCAGTTCGATCAGCACTGAGATGCACTCAAAAGTACTGCGATAAAATAACATATCCCAGCCTCTTCTTTCTGGTTCACTGTCTCCAAGGAGACAAAACAGATTATTTTTTCACTGTTTTCTCACTCTTTGCCCATTAATTCCTATTATCTGTTAAATGATGTGATAAGCTGAAATATTTCTACCAAGTTTGTGCTCTGAATTCCCTTAACGTCCCTCCTTTGTAACATCTGAGTGGTAATCCTACTAACTATTTTTAGTGTTCATATGCTTTGTACAGAATGAAACAACATTTAAAATTATACTATTTGTTATATGCATTTCAAATATTAATGCATTGATTTTTTTAAAATTGGTATGAAATGTTTGTGTTTGTTGCATTTTTTGTGGTGGGATTTATAATTATTTTCAAAAAATATAGTTGTGTTTAACTTTGGAAATATACAAATATTTTATTGTATTACATTGGTTATTATTAAATAGCCATGGCCCACATTTATAAATTTGCACTTAAGTACACAATTACATTTGCAAATAATATATTTTACATATATGCTATATTGCAAAAAAACTTGTTTTCAAATTTACTTTTGAAAAGCTTTTCTTAATTGATCATACTTTAATTTTTGCAGATGAGTAGCAGCCTTTGTTTCTCCTACTGCAATTATTATTCCACATTTTACACAGCCTATAAAAGAATAACCATACTCTGGATCACTACTTTGGAAGTGACACAGAACCACCAACTTGATATGTTTTAGAAACTTTGGATAGTAGAGGTTAATTTCCCTTTTCTACAATTAGTTTCTTCTAGTATTTTGTTTTTTAGTTGTACTAATTACAGTGGAACTGTTTTTTTGTATTGAAGTTTGTTTGGTTCCATTCCTCTTCGCATCCCCCTTCTCTCTCCCATTCCCCTGCTAACCACCTCTTTCTGCTCTCTCTCCTCTACTTCTGCTCAGTTTCACCGACTAGCTGCCTGGTGCACCTTCAGAGCCTCACGGGTCCCAAGCTTCCTCGCCAGTTTCCTGCACTTGCCCCCGGGCCTTGCACTTTCCGCAGCACTACTGCACTTTGCTTACGACCCATGAGCGTGGTATCTCTCTGCACTTAACCCAGGTTCTGGTGGGACAGGGCTACTTGGTCCATGTTGACCCCACCCCCACGCACTTCCTGTTTCTGTTCACCTGCATAATCTGAATGTACCATGCCCAGTAAGATTGTTTGTCTTGTGTTCCCTATGTCTTCCCCTCCCATGCATGGTTGCGCTTTGAAACATTTGTGTATAAGTGCTTAATATATAATCAATCAATCAATTAGCAGAAGCCAGGAATTAGACAATGGGGTTACTGTTCAGTAACTCTAACCAGAGGGATTATGGATGTCTGGGTTGGAGAGGAAATCCCACGAGAGACATGGGTGAGAGGCACAGCCATAGAGTCCACAAAATGCAAATAAAACCCCTTATTAAACATTTTAAAGACTTGAAGTGCGTTCTATGCCATCTGTGACAATAAGCAGTATTGAAACCTACCCGGAGTGTTTTTACAGAGCACAGTTTGGATTGTCGTGCCTTTGCTGAGTGAGGGGTTCCCTGAAGAGGTGAGTATTCACTTCTTTTTGGAATGCTAGGAATGACGGGGCAAGTCTGATGTGCTTCCTGTTTTTAGAAAAATTTGTTTTTTCATCTGTTTCTTGAGGGTTTGGTTTCCCATTCCTTTTCTCCATGTCATACAAAGAGAATATAGTGATCATAGACACACTTGGTCTTGTTGGGAGTTGTAATATGCATATATTTTTCACTTGTGTTTTTTCAGTTTAAATGTGGGATCAGACACCAGGGACCAAAGAAGTGACACTGAATCCACAGAACGGATGAGCTTGAACAGCTACAAATCGGATTCAAGGAGGAGCACACCTGCATCTTCCAGGTTAGACATTCATTCTTTACAATTCACTCTTTTATGAATCTGACATTTTTTTGATTTTATGTTTGGTCTAAGCCTAACATTACGAAAACACAGGATATCTCTAAATCCATCACTTCCCGTGATCACACCCTTTGCTATTATGGATAATTTCACATTTGTATTATTTTAAATTCACATTTTGTCAATATCATTAGTAAATTTCACATTTCCTTATGCCCAAAGTGCTCTCTTCACTGAGCATCTGTGTGAATAGGTACAGGTCTACAACACACTGATCAAACTTCAAAAATATTTGGCCAAAGCCTCGGACACCGAATAGCAAACAAGCCGTCTTCCGCTTCATAAAGATAGTCCTCCTCAAGTGCCAGCCACACCACACTGTTGGACAAGGGCACAAGCTGCAGCCTTAATTTAAAAAATGTGGAACACAAACACTGATGTAAAGACTATGCTATATTACTACCCAGCGAGGGGGGTTGTTGTCCTCTCAGCCAATGAGGAAGTTCAAAACGGGGGCATTACCACATGGTAATCCCACCGTCCGAGCCCCCTCATAGTGGGCAACCGCCATCTTCCCCCACCGGGTGCTCAGATAAGTGCTGCCCCGCATACTCTTCCCCCACTCCCCACCCCCCTTTTCCACATATTTCCCCCCTCCCATACCCACCTCACTTACCTTGTGCTGGCTGGTCCCTCGCTGATGCTGGGAACCGCAGTGTTCTGGCGCATCCCAGCAGACTTCCAAATGACCATCATGGAAAAGGAGAAGGGACTATGTATGAGTACCAATTTCGGTTGGGTGATATTGTATGTAAATATGTGCACTGTATAGCGCTTTGCATTAAGGCACTATATAAATAACACATTATCGTTATCATTATGTAGTCCCTTCTCCAGATCCATGGCGGCAATCTTTTAATTTTAATGTTTTTTTTTTGGAGAAACTACTGCGTCCTTTCTCATTGTGCCCGATAGTAATGGCAATATTGCTTAATGTTCTGTAAATGAACTCCCAACAGGCACATTTTCAGTTTCTGCTGGGTTTGTTTGTTTCTTTATTTGTATTGCGCGCCAAACCCATAGGTATCTGGGCGCATTTACAAAAGAATTACAGGTAATGCAGTTCCATATGTCAATAAATTCAGTGTAACTACTGTGTTAGAGAGATGTTACAACTGTTACAGTACAGCATAGGGGTGGGTACTGTCAAATTAAAGTGCATTTGTCGACTAACATTCTGGTCCGGCACGGATACGGTGCAGACAGGATCAGTGTTCGTTGAGCGACGCAGGAGGTAAAAAGCAAAGCAGGAGGTAATCAAATGTCATTAGAGTGTAACCACTTTTTGGTATTTTTTCTGAAGATTTGGAATGTTTGGTCCATTCCTAAATAAGTCGGGAGAGCGTTCCAATAAAGGGCGACCTGGACAGGAAAGCATGTGCCCCCTGCTTTTTTTAGGTTGAATCTGGGTGTTATAATGCAATGCGAGTTTGCGTTCTTGATGGGAGGAGATGAGGCTTTTTTCCTGATTTTGTCTTTGAGATATTGTGGTGCAGCGTTGTTGAGACATTTATGAGTGATGGAGACAATTTTGAATTGGATCCTATCCTTGATGGAAAGCCATAGAGCGCTATTTTGTAAAATGTGTAGTTTGTTCAGAATCTGTTTGTTAGCTCCTACATAGAGGGCATTACAATAATCGGGTTTAGACAAGAATAGGGGTTTCGCTAATGTGAAACAGCTACTAGTGTATAAGAATGATTTACATGCCCGTATCAGCTTACATGTGTATGCCGTTAGGTTGACTTGTTTGTCTAGGTTCAGCGTTGAGTCTAGGTAGAAGCCTAGGGTTTTGGTTTCCTTAACTTTGATGTTGATGCCCTCAATGTTGAAAAGTTGTATTGGCTTCCTAGTTTGGTAAGGTTGGTAGGGGCACCTAGGATCAGGATCTGTGTTGTCATCATTCAGGCATAGGCCATGGGCTGCCATCCAATGACTGAAAGATTGTCATGATCTCTGCTTCCAAAAGATCCGGACTTGCCCGACTCCCTTGGAAGCAGACCCATAACCCCGGTTCCGAGTGCTAGCCAGTCCCAATTGGGACCTTTTGGACCCTGTCCTGGCGCCAGTGGCACCAGGCTCATAAAGATGCCCAGTCCCAGCGCTGGAAGCGCCGGGCTCATAATGCTTGGGTGGACTTACCTGCAGCAGACCATGCTGCTTACTTACCTGCCAGTTGAACCCCTGATCCTCTTCTGTTTGGGACTACTTTTCCTGTTGGGTGGGGCAGGAGCCACTCCCTAGGCTCAGAACACTGGAACTCTTCTGGAAAGCAGGAACTCTTTTCTTACCTAGGCGTGGCTGTGGAAGGAGACACCTAAGCACTACAGAAGGCTATTTAAACCACACCCGATGGATGAATCTTGCTTTGCGTTATTCTGCATTCTCTGCAGCAGAACGCTCATCGTGTCTTCTGCTTCTGATCCTGGGCCTAAGGGAACAAAGGCTTCCCATCCTGGAATCCAGTCTTCAGCAGCACCTGTAAAGACAAAGAAAGAACAGGTTAGCACTACGGTCTTCAGTGGCAGCGCATCTCTTACCTGGTCCATCGGCTGTCACCAACGCCTCGCGCTGCATTCCGGCATCTGAAAGACAAAGGTTTACCTACTCTTCGCATGCTCCGGAGGTCTTCGCACTGCATTCCGGCATCTGAAAGACAAAAGAAGGTGCGTTTAAAGACATTGGGCAACTTTATTACTCACGTGCCATTACTCCTTCCCACGCCGAATCCAGTGGGTATTCCAGCACCCTTCAGCTTCTCTAAAGCTCCGAACTTGTACCTGCAAGATAAAAGGGACAGTTAGTGTGCATCGTGAAGCAGGCTACAAGCGCTTACTTACGTGCTTCCAGGCGCTTCTATTCCTCACGCGGGTTCGATCCTCAACTCTCATCAGCCCGCCATCCGCCATCGCCGGAACCCTGCAAAACAAGAGATATCATTACAAAAGACTTTTAAGACATTTGAAGTGCCCAGAACTTACCGTTCGTGCAGTTAACGACGGACTGCAGTCCTCTGAGGTCAAGAGGCCTGCACCCTTATCCAGTGAAGAAACTGGTTACGGCACCCTGCCCCGAGGCAGATGGAGAGCTCGGCGTTCACTTACCTAAGGTGAGGGTGTTAACCTTTGGGGTTCTACAGGAGAAGAGAAAGGGAAGAGGAGAGAGGCACCCAATAACCCCAGTTCATTAATCCCATATTTTCTATCTGCAGACATCTTACTCTTCGAGTCAGACATACAGTGCACAGAGGTCCAGCCCAAAGAGCCAACCGTGTGTTACACATCACCTTTGAAGATAGGGCATTCACCCAGTCAAGACCGGCGCCTCTGCGGGAATCAGGTGAGCGTTACAGAACGCAAAGCCTATCGCAAAACTCCCACCCAGGCGCTATGGAAACCTCGGATACCGACCAGCTAGCCCAGTTACTTGGGGAACTAAGAGCAGAAGTGCATGCAGCCCGTCAGGAAACAAATGCTCTAAGAAGGGAACTGATTATTTCCAAGGAGCGAACAGACGATCTCGCTAGACAATTGCTACAGTCACAAGCCGGACAAACTCCGTTACCCGCATCAGGGGCAAATCTTCCTTCAACATCCTCTACGAACCCAGTGCAGATCAACCTACCTGGGAATGTACCTCTGGCTCCACCCGAACGATTTTCTGGTGACCCAAAGAGGTTTGCAGTATTTATTAATCAGTGCCGGTTGCACTTCTTATGCCAGCCAGCAGCCTTTCCAACTGATCAAGCGAAGGTAGCTTTCGTGCTTTCGTACCTTAGTGGCAATGCGGCAGACTGGTCGATCCCTCTAGTTAATCAAGATGATCCGGTTCTCCATGATTTTCAAGCTTTTCAGCTCAGTATGGAAAAACTGTTTGCAAGACATTCACAGGGGCAGGCCTTGGACAATGAGCTCCTTTCATTGCGACAGGGTAATCAAGACCTTTTGGCTTAAATTGCGTCTTTCAACAGACTGATAGTGGAAACTCGATGGCCTGAGGACAAAAGGATTACGCTGTTTTATAGAGGTCTACGTGGAGAGCTCAAAGATGTGTTAGCCCAAGTAGTGAATCCCCCGCAAGACTGTTCGGACTATATTGACTTAGTCGTTCAAATTGACCACAGACTGCAGAACAGGAAGGCCGATCGTTCCAAGTTTGATGCTCGAGTATTTTCCAAACCACCAACTCCTACCAAAGGAGTAGACTCCGTGGAACCCATGCAAATAGGGGGCCTGAAAGGACCACTAACACAAAAGGAGCGGGAAAGGAGAAAACAGCTGCAATTATGCCTCTATTGCGGAAACTCGGGGCACTTTCTTCGAGACTGTCCGGTGAAACCAGCCAAGAAGGCAGTAGGAGCTGCAGTTACCAGGGTCACAAACTCTGAGCAGGGAAACGACCTCGCCCGACAAGAATAGAGGTCCTCTTGCCGAGCGTTAAAACCAGTTCCGTGACCTCGCATTTCGTGATACCTATGGTCCTCATTAGCCCTGAACATCCGGATCGATTACATGCGATTGAAGCTTACGTCGACAGCGGTGCCATCGGCAATTATGTGGATTATGAAATGGTTTTGAGGATGAATCTGACTTTGTCCAAAGGCTGTAAAGGACGTCATTACTACGGTGGATGGTACGGAGATAGCCTCCGGACCAGTAACGCATACCACCCAAGAAGTGACGCTAGTAAGTCAAGATGGACACCATGAGAAGATCGTGTTCGATGTGATCAAGGCCCCTCAGTTCCAGATTATTCTAGGAATTCCTTGGTTAGAGAAACACAATCCTCAGATCGATTGGCGAGCAAGAACGGTTCAGTTTCCAGAATGTGTCTCTACTTGTCACCATCGACCTGGTGTTGCACTGGCAGCAATTTCCTCGGAGGCTCCTCAGTTACCTCCTGAATACCTAGAATTCCAAGATGTTTTCCGGAAGGATCAGGCTAACTCTCTACCTCCTCATAGGTCTTATGACTGCCAGATAGACCTGATACCTGGATCTACTCCTCCTTGTAGTAGAATTTATGCCCTCACCGAGCCTGAGAATCTTCACCTCCGACAATACCTGGATCAATACCTAGCGAATGGGTTTATTCGTCCTTCCAAGTCCCCTGCTTCCTCAGCTTTGTTCTTCGTTCCAAAAAAAGAAGGGGACCTTAGAACTTGTATAGATTATCGTGCCCTGAACCAGATCACCGTTAAGAATAGATATCCGTTACCTTTGATCCCTGAACTCCTGGACCAAGTCAGAAAAGCATGCATATATACAAAGCTGGATCTTAGAGGAGCCTACCACTTGGTACGAGTAAAAGAGGGCGATGAATGGAAGACGGCCTTCCGCACCAAGTATGGGCTATTTGAATATCAGGTCATGCCCTTCGGACTTTGCAATGCCCCGGCCGCCTTTCAATATTTTATGAACGATGTCCTCAGAGAGCTCATAGATGTGTGTGTTGTTGTTTACATTGACGACATCCTCGTTTATTCTTCATCGGAAACTGAACATCGGAAACACGTGAAAATGGTCCTTGAGAGATTGCGTCAACACAAACTTTTCGCTAAGTTGGAAAAATGTGTTTTCAATGTGACTGAAGTTGAATTCTTGGGATTCATATTATCACCTAGCGGAGTGTGTATGGATTCAAAGAAGGTCGATGCAATTGTCAAATGGCCATCGCCATCCTCCGTAAAAGGTGTTCAAAGCATGTTAGGCTTCGCTAACTTTTACCGCAGGTTTATACCCAAATTCTCTCGAATAGTCCAGCCCATCACCGCCTTGTTAAAGAAAAACAAACGTTTTGAATGGTCTACCGAGGCGGAACAAGCTTTCCAGAATTTGAAGACTAGATTTATCTCTGCACCCATCTTAAAACATCCTCGCCCAGAACTCCCCTACATCGTTGAAACTGATGCTTCGAGCCTTGCCATGGGGGCAGTTCTATCACAAAAGGACCCAGTAACCAATCAGTTGCATCCCGTGGCATTTTGGTCCCGCAAATTCTCGCCTCCTGAAATCAATTACACTATTACTCATAAGGAACTTCTAGCTATCAAGTCCGCCTTTAAGGCTTGGTGGCATTATCTTCTGGGGGCCCGACACACCGTTACTGTGATTACAGATCACCGAAACCTGCAATATTTGAAAACCGCAAAAGCTCAATCCTCTAGGCAACTCCATTGGGCACTATTCTTTGCCGAGTTTGACTTCATAATTACCTATCGACCTGGTACAAAAAACGGTAAAGCTGATGCCCTTTCTCGGATGGGAGTGGAAGAACATTTGATCAATCCTAAACCTGTACCTATCATTCCCGAACAAAGAATTCTAGGTGTAATCGCCACACAATCCATAGAGGAAGTTAAGGATAAAGCCAGGCTACTGGTAACTCCAGCAGACATACAGAACTGGCATCTGCAGGGAAAGGACTTTACGGTGAAGGACAACCTATTATATTTCCAAGAACGGTTATACCTGCCCAGCACAGATTTACAGAAAAAGGTAATCTCTTGTTATCACGATTCTTTAATGGAAGGACATCCCGGTATGACCAAGACCTCGGAAAAGAACAAGCGCTACTTCTGGTGGCCGTCTTGGAAAAAAGATATCAGAGACTTTATAATGTCCTGTGGAGTATGCGCCCAAAACAAGAGTCAAAAGGAAAAACCAGCCGGCCTCTTATGCCCTATTGACATCCCGCCTCGCCCTTGGCATACGCTTTCTATGGACTTCATCACCGATCTACCTCCATGCTCCGGATACAATACGATCCTAGTAATCGTGGACCTATTCTCCAAGATGGCGCATTTCATTCCACTCAAAGGCTTACCAACAGCAGCAACTCTGGCCCGAGAATTTCTCGAAAACATCGTCCGACTGCACGGTTTTCCTTCAGTTCTAATTTCGGATCGAGGTAGTCAATTTATTTCTCATTTTTGGCAAAGTTGCTGTCGGTCGGCTCAAATTGATGTGAGACTTTCGACCAGCCACCACCCTCAAACCGATGGACAAACCGAGAGGACCAATCAAACTCTGGAACAGTATTTGCGCTGCATGCTACAACAAACTGAAAAAACTTGGAAAGATATCCTTTGGATAGCCGAATATGCCTACAATAACTCTGTCCACTCGGGAACTGGGAAGACCCCGTTTTTTCTTTTATACGGTAGTCGCCCTCGAACCTCGGAGTTGGATCCACTCCAAGATCTTGGAACACCAGCAGTAGACCACCTGCATTCTACAATCACCCAAGCCTTTAAGGAAGCCGTTTCTCACCTTCAAAGGGCTAAAGAACAATACAAGAAAGGAGCAGACCAACATCGGAAGGAAGCCCCCCAATATCAAGTAGGAGATCAAGTCTGGTTATCCACCAAATATCTACCTCTAAAAGGACCACGCACATTCAACCCAAGATACCTTGGTCCCTATTCGATCACTACCATAGTAAATCCAGTAGCGGTCAAGTTGGACTTGCCCCCTCACATGAAGATACATCCGGTCTTCCACGTCTCTCTATTAAAACCTGTGCAACCTCAAACCAGACTAACTACATCTCCAAAACCTATTCTAGTTGATGGAGAAGTCGAGTTTGAAGTCAAAAGTATCCTGGATTCCAAGATCTCCAAATCTAAACTATTTTACCTGATTGACTGGAAAGGCTACGGTCCCCAAGAAAGATCCTGGGAACCTGCAGAATATGTCCACGCGCCTCGTCTAATCAAAAGATTTCATCGAACATTTCCTAACAAGCCCAAACCCCCGGAGAAGCCCGGTTTGGGAGGGGCCTTGAGGGGGGGTGCTGTCATGATCTCTGCTTCCAAAAGATCAGGACTTGCCCGACTCCCTTGGAAGCAGACCCATAACCCCGGTTCCGAGTGCCAGCCAGTCCCAATTGGGACCTTTTGGACCCTGTCCTGGCGCTAGTGGCACCAGGCTCATAAAGATGCCCAGTCCCAGCGCTGGAAGCGCTGGGCTCATAATGCTTGGGTGGACTTACCTGCAGCAGACCATGCTGCTTACTTACCTGCCAGTTGAACCCCTGATCCTCTTCTGTTTGGGACTACTTTTCCTGTTGGGTGGGGCAGGAGCCACTCCCTAGGCTCAGAACACTGGAACTCTTCTGGAAAGCAGGAACTCTTTTCTTACCTAGGCGTGGCTGTGGAAGGAGACACCTAAGGACTACAGGAGGCTATTTAAACCACACCCGATGGATGAATCTTGCTTTGCGTTATTCTGCATTCTCTGCAGCAGAACGCTCATCGTGTCTTCTGCTTCTGATCCTGGGCATAAGGGAACAAAGGCTTACCATCCTGGAATCCAGTCTTCAGCAGCACCTGTAAAGACAAAGAAAGAACAGGTTAGCACTACGGTCTTCAGTGGCAGCGCAGCTCTTACCTGGTCCATCGGCTGTCACCAACGCCTCGCGCTGCATTCCGGCATCTGAAAGACAAAGGTTTACCTACTCTTCGCATGCTCCGGAGGTCTTCGCACTGCATTCCGGCATCTGAAAGACAAAAGCTTACCAGCTCTTCGCACGCTCCGGAGGCCTTCGGCGCTGCATCCCGCATCTGAAAGACAAAAGAAGGTGCGTTTAAAGACATTGGGCAACTTTATTACTCACGTGCCATTACTCCTTCCCACGCCGAATCCAGTGGGTATTCCAGCACCCTTCAGCTTCTCTAAAGCTCCGAACTTGTACCTGCAAGATAAAAGGGACAGTTGGTGCGCATCGTGAAGCAGGCTACAAGCGCTTACTTACGTGCTTCCAGGCGCTTCTATTCCTCACGCGGGTTCGATCCTCAACTCTCATCAGCCCGCCATCCGCCATCACCGGAACCCTGCAAAACAAGAGATATCATTACAAAAGACTTTTAAGACATTTGAAGTGCCCAGAACTTACCGTTCGTGCAGTTAACGACGGACAGCAGTCCTCTGAGGTCAAGAAGCCTGCACCCTTATCCAGTGAAGAAACTGGTTACGGCACCCTGCCCCGAGGCAGATGGAGAGCTCGGCGTTCACTTACCTAAGGTGAGGGTGTTAACCTTTTGGGTTCTACAGGAGAAGAGAAAGGGAAGAGGAGAGAGGCACCCAATAACCCCAGTTCATTAATCCCATATTTTCTATCTGCAGACATCTTACTCTTCGAGTCAGACATACAGTGCACAGAGGTCCAGCCCAAAGAGCCAACCGTGTGTTACACATCCCCTTTGAAGATACGGCATTCACCCAGTCAAGACCGGTGCCTCTGCGGGAATCAGGTGAGCGTTACAAAGATTGAGTATATTTTATTAACTAGAGCCAAGTCCGTGACATAGTCGCCCGGGAGGGGTAAGAGTATCTGGGTATCATCTGCATATTTCGTGTAGATGACACCCAGATGATCCAGATCATCGAACAGTGGCTTTGTAAATATATTATACATGGTCGGAGAGACGCACAACCTTTACAGGACACCACATGTGATGGGTGAGGGATCAGCAGCGGCTGAGGGAGAGAAAACTCTCATTGACCTGTTGTTGAGAAAGGATTGAATCCAGTCGGTGGCCTCTTGGGAGAAGTTAGCAGCCAGGGACAAAATGTTTACATAGCACTTTATGATCGACCAGATCAAATGCAGCCGATAGATCCAATAGGAGTAATAGGGCGCATTGTCTGTTGTCTTTGAGCTGGTCGATTTGGATTTTAAAATCAATCGAGGCAGTTTCTGTACCGTGAAGTGGTCTGAAGCCCGATTGTCTAGGGGACTCTAGGTATCGCTGGATCTGGAGACATGCAGCTTTATCTATTATTTTGAGTAGAAACGGGACAGTAGTGATTGGCTTATAGTTGGTTTGAATAGTAGGGTCTAGTGAGGATTTATTTAGCAAGGGTAGTACCCATGAGTCCTTGAGATTGATGGGTACATTAGAAGTGTGGAAAGAGGCGTTTATTAGTTTGGTGATAAATAGCACCAGGTCTCTGGCAGCCACTTTGATAATTTGTGCTGAGCATATGTCTCCCTGGCATTTCGAGGGTTTAAGTGAGGTAATGATCTTTTCCACCTTTTGGTGGTATATTTTCGAATTATTCATAGCCTCTAAGGGTATAAAAACTGGTTGTATGAATAAAAGCACAGCAGCACAACATCAAAATAATTAATAATTGGAGCAAAACGTGAATCTTAACCTAGGAGGCGGATATATTACTATTGTATCCACGAGGTGTGAAAGCAGTAGTCGGATTAAAGTTAGAACGACATTACATTACATTACATTATTTAGTCATCCTGAAATTGACTGATGTTTAGTTTAGTTTGTTTATTTGGAAAGCCCAGCCAAACCCTCGGGTAACTGGGCGCTAAGAATCTTTCGGATCAACAGTGGTTACATATTGTTGCACATACAGAATATAAACCATTACAGTGGATGGTACAATAGACCTTGTTACAGAATGGTCCAGGGTGAGGTACAGTGGGTCGTGATGTAACCAAGTTACAGTTTGGTTGCCACCGTTATAACATATATTCATTCCATTGTTGGGTGAAGAGCAGTTCCTTGACTTTGGCTCTAAACGACCAAAATGAGGTGTCTGCTCTAATTGCCATTGGAAGTGCGTTCCATTATTTAGTTGCCAATACCGGGAAGCTTGCTCCCCCAGCAGTTTTCAAGTTGAACTTCGGTATGTTGAGTTGGTGAAGGTAGGGTGATCTGGTTGGTCTGATAGAGTTCTGTCTCGTGAATTTGTCTAAAAGGTACCATGGGGCTGTCAAGTATAGGCATTTGTGTGTGATGACTAGCGCCCAGAGTTTAATTCTATCGCGGATGGGGAGCCAGTGGGATTCCTTTCTGAACATGGTGATGTGGGCCTTCCGAGGAACATTGAGAGTGCAGCAGAGGGTGTTGTTTTGAAGTATCTGCAGTCTGTTCAGGTTGTGGTTAGTAGAGCCGAGGAAAAGAGTGTTGCAATAATCTAATTTGGATAATATGAGGGCTCTTGCCAATGTGAGGCAGCTGTTGCTGGATAGAAATGGTCTGCAGGCATTTATAAGTTTATTGGTATAGGCTGTTGCTGAAATGGTGGCTATGATTTTGCTTTTTAAGGGAGAGTGTGGAGTCAAGGTATACCCCTAGAGTTTTGACTTCCTTCAATACTTTTATGACGTTACTATCAATGGTGAAGGAATGGTACCTGGGGTCCAGTTTGTTGAGATGGGCCTGTGAGCCGACAATAAGCAGTTCCCTCTTATCGTCGTTTAAGCAGAGGCTGTGGGTGGCCATCCATTCTTGTATTTCTAGGTAGATCTCGTTCAGTTTAGCAACATCCTCGTTGTAGTTCCCCGTGAGGGCGACCAGGAACTGGGTGTCGTCAGCATAGTTGGTGTACGTGATGCCCAAGTCATCAAGGCGGTCGAAGATATGAAGGGATCAGTGCAAGTGTTGATTTACTATGTGATTATGCGGAATGGCAGAGTGATGGTGATCTGATTTTAACTAATCCAGCATTTTGTGTAATGGCATAGTTTGTTAATGTTGTCAACGACTGCATTTTGAACATGTTCCTATGGCATTTCCATCAATGATGTCTGGGTCTTCCTATTCTGAGCTTAGCGTTTCTTATTATATTAAAAATGGTATGTGTTCCTTTTGAAGCCTACCACTTGGACAGTACTTGAGCAGCAGTTATTAACCATTCTCCGCATTTTCTAATGCTTGATTTATTTGACTGGGATCCACTTCTCCGAAAGAAAAGACTGCTTTTAGCATTAAATGAATTGTAGTCAGAGCAGCATCTTACCGCATGCCACAACTCAAGTTCTATGGTCTTGGCTTTATAGCCTCAGAGGCAGCCCATACGCTTATGAAGTTGCGAAGATACTTGTTTGGTGTTATTTGGGAAAACACCTTATCTGATTAAACCTACAATTTAGCTCCACCAACATCTGGTATCATTGTAACTAACTTTATCAGATTTCTTAAATGAAAGCCATTTTCCCAGGCTTCTAGGATTACTAAGCAGGTTCCATTCAAATCATATTCTATACTCAGTCTCTAAGTGGAAAATCAGATACTTGAATTTTCACTTTAAACAGTTTGTCTCTCTCATATTGTCATTTTTTTGGGAACTTTGAGCCAACCTTTGGCATGACTAAAATCTGGTTCTGCTGTTTACCTGACTAGTGCTTAATTTGTATCATGGATTGTCGCAGTGGGGATATTCAGCGAAATAATGAGTTGCATAAGCTGTGTAACATGCTATGGTCACAGGTTTCTTGGAGTAGACCGGATCCTGGTTTACATGTTTGGTTGTTTTCCATTTTTTTTCTGAAAAAACAGAGCTTCTTTTTTGTTGTCAATTGATTTTTGCCCTCCAGTTGGTTCTCACACCACCCCCTGTGACAGATCTGTACATTGCCAGCCCCCTATATTTTGGCAAGCCCTGTCCATTGTGTTTGTGGCCACTTCTTCTTGAGATGGTACACAAACTACAGAATATTCTTGTTAATGATAAATGTTTGATAGTAAAGGACTGGGTGGACTGTACCCCAAAACTCCATATAACAAACCAGTGTGTAGGACCTGCTACCAGGCATGGTACAATGGTACATTGGTTAGCAGGTTTCCTAAATAATTCACCTGTCTGCAAACCCGGGGCATGGCAGAGCACAGAAGTCAAGGGGAAGCTTGATGAAGGAGTTCCTGCAACCACTCATATAACCCTGTAGAAATAGCTTTCTTTTTTTTTTAAATGCGTTTATGGAGTTTTAACAACCAAGTCATTAACAGTTTAACATGTTTTCACACACCTGAACGCCCCCTGCCCCACACGTGTGCCCTCACTCTCCCATTCCAACGCATTTATTGCCTCTCGGGGGACGGGGGGCTTTTCTGTACTTCTGCCCCTTTAAGATCTTAATCTCGGTTTATAGTGATATTTTCAAAACCCATATTTTCGGTTGCCAGTCAATTCGTCGAAAAAATTGGTCGACCAGACAAATGGTCGAATCAAATTGGTCGAAAACCATTTCGTCGAATTTTTTTTTTTTTCTATTTTAACCCTTTTTTTTTTTTTTTTGGGGGGGGTCCCCCCCAACCCCCTTTTTTTCTCTAAAAACCCATTTTTTAACAAAACGAAAACCCAAAAAATAAATATATAAATAAAAAAAAAATTTCGCCGAAATGGTTTTCGACCAAATTGCGTCGACCAAATTGCAGTCGACCAGTTTTTTTTCGACGAGTTGACTGGACACCATATTTTCAAATGCCATTTTCTCGACACCAAATTTCCTGAATTTTTTTTTTCTATTTTTTTTTTATTTTTTTAAAATGGGGGTGCTCCCCCCAACCCCTGTTTTTTTTTATTTACACTTTATTTACTAACGAAACCCAAAAAAACATATTAAATTGAAAAAAATAAAATTGTCAAAATGTTTTCGACATAATGGTCATTCAAAAATATGTTTTCGGGAATATGACTGGATACCCTTAGGGGCCAATTCATAGAATTCGGCGCACAAGCGGCGCACGCGGCTGGCGCACAGTGTGCGCGTGCGGTAGGCTGCGCCAGCCGCGTGCGCCGAAACACATTCAGGCGCACAGCGTATTCATGGATTCCAACATCCACAACCAGCCGTGGCGCAGAGTGGCGCAGCGACCCTGCAGCAGCGTCAGTTACGCCCCCAAGAACGCCCCTTGCGCAGGGAAAAGCCATCAAAATCCCCAATCCAGCGCAAAGGGCAGCAGCAAACGCAGTGCGGGGAGCGTGTATTTCAGGGGTGTGCGGGTGTCCCCACACGCGATAGGCCTGGGTACGTGTATTACAGGGGTGCGCGAGAAATTCTACACGCGATTAGCCTGGGTACGTGTATTACAGGGGTGCGCGAGAAATTCTACACGCGATTGGCCTGGGTACGTGGATTTCAGGGGTGCGCGAGAAATTCTACACGCGATTAGCCTGGGTACGTGTATTACAGGGGTGCGCGAGAAATTCTACACGCGATTGTGCTGGGTACGTGGATTTCAGGGGTGCGCGAGAAATTCTACACGCGATTGGCCTGGGTACGTGGATTTCAGGGGTGCGCGAGAAATTCTACACGCGATTAGCCTGGGTACGTGTATTACAGGGGTGCGCGAGAAATTCTACACGCGATTGTGCTGGGTACGTGGATTTCAGGGGAGCGCGAGAAATTCTACACGCGATTGGCCTGGGTACGTGGATTTCAGGGGTGCGCGAGAAATTCTACACGCGATTAGCCTGGGTACGTGTATTACAGGGGTGCGCGAGAAATTCTACACGCGATTGTGCTGGGTACGTAGATTTCAGGGGTGCGCGAGAAATTCTACACGCGATTGGCCTGGGTACGTGGATTACAGGGGTGCGCGAGAAATTCTACACGCGATTGGCCTGGGTACGTGGATTTCAGGGGTGCGCGAGAAATTCTACATGCGATTGTGCTGGGTACGTGGATTTCAGGGGTGCGCGAGAAAATCTACACGCGATTGGCCTGGGTACGTGGATTTCAGGGGTTCGCGAGAAATTCTACACGCGATTGGCCTGGGTACGTGGATTTCAGGGTTGCGCGAGAAATTCTACACGCGATTGGCCTGGCTACGTGGATTTCAGGGGTGCGCGAGAAATTCTACACGCGATTGGCCTGGGTACGTGGATTTCAGGGGTGCGCGAGAAATTCTACACGCGATTGGCCTGGGTACGTGGATTTCAGGGGTGCGCGAGAAAATCTACACGCGATTGGGCTGGGTACGTGGATTACAGGGGTGCGCGAGAAATTCTACACGCGATTGGCCTGGGTACGTGGATTTCAGGGGTGCGCGAGAAAATCTACACGCGATTGGCCTGGGTACGTGGATTTCAGGGGTGCGCGAGAAATTCTACACGCGATTGGCCTGGGTACGTGGATTTCAGGGGTGCGCGAGAAAATCTACACGCGATTGGGCCTGTGCGAGTGGGGCAGTGTATTACGTAGGTGTGCGGGAAGTTGAAGAGGTGAATTGCCAGTGTGGGTCCTCCCAGGTCTCCCCTCTACCCCCTCCACGACCTCTGCAGGCAGCCCACACCACAGGGGACTACCCTGCACCCCTGGTCATGTCCCGCAGGCAGCCCATCCACCATGGGCATGCCCCCCAGCCAAGCCACATGTCCCCTTGCACCCCCACCCCCCAGCAGGCCCCCACTCATGTCCCCCTGCACCCCCACCCCCCAGCAGTGCAGGGGCAGCCTCCACCAGGCCCCCACCCATGTCTCCCACCACCCCCAGTCACCAGCCACCAGGGGCAGCCTCCACCAGGCCCCCACCCATGTCCGACTCATGTCTCCCAGCACCCCCACCCCCCAGCCACCAGGGGCAGCCTCCACCAGGCACCCACCCATGTCTCCCAGCACCACCACCCCCCAGCCACCAGGGGCAGCCTCCACCAGGCCCCCACCCATGTCTCCAAGCACCCCCACCCCCCCAGCCACCAGGGGCACCCTCCACCAGGCCCCCACACATATGTCCCCCTGCACCCCCACCCCCTAGCATCCAGGGGCACCCTCCACCTGGCACCCACACATGTCTCCCACCACCCCCACCCCCCAGCCACCAGGGGCAGCCTCCACCAGGCCCCCACCCATGTCTCCAAGCACCCCCACCCCCCCAGCCACCAGGGGCAGCCTCCACCAGGCCCCCACCCATGTCTCCAAGCACCCCCACCCCCCCAGCCACCAGGGGCACCCTCCACCAGGCCCCCACACATATGTCCCCCTGCACCCCCACCCCCTAGCATCCAGGGGCACCCTCCACCTGGCACCCACACATGTCTCCCACCACCCCCACCCCCCAGCCACCAGGGGCAGCCTCCACCAGGCCCCCACCCATGTCCAGGAACAGAGACTTCCATGCTGTCATGTGTGCAATCTGCACAGGGCTCCCCATGTCACATTCAAACACATGCAACAACCATGCGGTTCACACATTACAGGTCGCACATGCATTACCATGATGTCCCTGCACACATACATGCGTACATGGCCTATGTCACACATACAGGCAGGTATCAGACAACCAGCACACTGCAACATGCCCTGTCTCACACAGCAATGCTTGGCCACTTACCGCTCAACTCCAGACGGGTCTCCCTCTCAAGGACCTGGGCGTGGAGCGCTGGGTGTATGCGTTCCAGGACCCTCAACTGGATGGAACTCATGCGGCCCCGGCCCCCCTCCACAAGGCGCCGGGCCTTCATGAGGGTCCTTGACCTCAAGTCCTCCCAGCGCTTCTTGACCTTCTGGATGTTGCGGGTTGCCACCCCCTCCGCCTCCTCTCCCGTCCTTCCCTCTTGGCGCGGGACGATCCGAAGAGGGCATCATACTGCCCCAGGACTTGCTCCACCAGGACACCAACTTCGGTGGCAGTGAAGCTGGTGCCCCTCTGCCCCTCTGCCCCTCTGGCCGGGGGTTGCAACTGGTGTCAGATGTGGATGTGCTCCACATGGCAACCCCAGGGGCAGGAGTGGCTGACCAACTGGGTCCTGGGGCTGGGCTGTGGAGCGATGTCATTTGAGTCGGGACTCTTCTGTACCAGCAGGGGTGGACACAGCAACTGGACCCCTGCAGATGGCTGATGTGCAGGCACCAAATGGCAGGGCACGGTGGCAGCAGGCAGGCAGGCAGGCAGGCAGCAGCAGATGGCATGTGGGAGGCTGCTTGGGGCACTGGGGGCCAGTGAAGTGTCCTTCTCGGCAGGAGCGCGGTCTTCCGTGCGTTTTCGCGTGGCCAGCTTCATACGGAGTGATTAGGAACGTGAAAAATCTGCACGCTGCGTGTAATGCGCGTAAGCGCGCGTGAAAAACTGCACGTCCGCGTGTAATAGGAGGAAAGGGCCCATGCATAAGCGTGCGCGCGTGAAAAACTGCACGTCCGCGTGTAATGCGCGTAATCAAACGTGAAAAAGTGCACGTCCGCATGTGACTTGACGCGCGCGTGCGTTTTCCCTCAGCACGGGTTAAAGGTGAGCGGGCCCAGCAGTTCGCTGTACGTGCCTTTCGTGGAGACCGACGTGTGTTGCTGCTTCCAGTTGTTTCGCGCGCCATCTACTTCACAGCTCTCAAGGACGTATCTCTTCTTTTGGCGGGGGTATTGGCTACGCGTGTTTTTCTGCATCGCGCTAGTCAGACGGTGAGTCGCAAACGCTCCTTTTCCCACTGCGGGTGCCCCTGTGTATCGCACCCATTTTCGATGTCATCGTAGCCTGCGTGTCCCACGCGTACGCGTTATACGTGTTACTGGGTGCCACCGCGTACTGCGGGAGGTTTAATCCACGCACGTAGGCTGCAGGGTTGCGTGCACGGTTTTACTGCAGTTTTGGGGTGCCTGAGCGTTGCGTGACCCGTCAACACATCACCGGGGTCACATACAGCCTTGCAGGTGCAGGGGGGCTGTTAACATCTTGCTTCCCACCCCCTTCACCCCAATTGCCCAGGTCAATTGTGCTGTACACCTCCCATTGGCACCACTCCATCTGTGCCAGCACTATAACATCTGTGCCATGGTAGGGAGGCTACCAAAGGTGAGGGGCGCCTCAGCTGGGCGTCCTCCTCGTGGCGGGCGTGGTCGGGGACGTGGCCGTGGTGACCAGGGAGTAGGGGGACTCCAGGGTGTCCAGGGCAGCCACAGAGGGGGAAGAGGCAGGGGTGCGCCACTTGAGCACAATGTTGTGCCATGTGTCGGTGCAGCCATGCCACCACCCCCTGTGGTTCAGGGGGATGCAGCTCCTGCATCTGGCACTGGCACCCATATGACCCGGCAGTCCGTTCCATCGACTGCCACGGGCCCAAGGGTAGCGGTAGCTGCAGGTGCAGTTGTGGACACCGCCACCCAGGCTCAGGGTCTGCCAGCGCAGGCTGCGTTGGCACTTGAAGAGCCCTTGGTAGATCTCCAACAGGCCAGGGGGGAAACCATTGGGGCAGGCCGGGCTGCTCAGACCAAGACACGTGTCCCTGGGGCAGTCATGTCATCTGCTGCCCCGAACAGCCGGGTGTTGGCAAGTGCAGGGGCAGATGCACCCAACAGCACCCCGGTTGTGAGTCTGCCAACCAGGACCGTTGCGGTCAATGACCCTGCCACAGCTGATGTTGCTGCGCAGGGTCCATTAGTGGGCACCCAGCTGCCACTGACACAAGTCAGGCCTTTGGTCATCCCTCCACCTGCCACTCCCTCGGCTCAATCCACCCAACCCACTGGCCATACTGGTCAGGGCGGCATTAGCCAGCCAGGGTCTGCGCCACAGTCCAAGAGGAGGAAGGTTGCATCTGCAGCACAGGCTGGGACCCCACACACAGCCACGACCTCCTGCACGTCGAGGAAGAAGCCTTTCTGTAAGCAGGAACTGGACTTCCTCGTGGACTACGTGCGGGGACACAGCCGTGACATGCTAGTGGGTGCCAATAGTCAGACTACGGCTGCCCAACGTGACACCCACTGGAAGCATGTGGCGGAACATGTCAGTTCATTCGGCCATGAGGTGCGCACGGCGCAGGAGTGCAAAAAGCGCTGGAATGACATCAAGCGCAGCACTAAGGCCAAGCGTGCCTCAAATTACAACTTGACTCTGGTGACTGGCGGTGGGCCTGCACCAGAGGAGGAAGAACTCACTCCGCATGAGGCTCTCGTTGCGGAGTTCATACCACCAGAATTGGCCGAAGGTGTGGGAGAGATGCTGGACTTTGATGCCCAGTCCAGTGAGTGTTGATGCGTAGTTGTTGAGGACGTGTGTGTTTCACATGTGGGATGTGTTGTGCATGATTGCTGCTACATGTGACCTGTACATGGTTCTGATGTGTAAGTAATGCAATGCCACCGTCATGCATGTCTCCTCTGCCTGCATGCGGGACTCCATGTGGCCATGCTCCCTTGCCCCTCCTCCGCCACTCTGCACCCCAGTTCCACCTTTGCACTGGTCTGCTACATTCTTGCCAATGTGTAGTTTCATGTTCATGTGTCCTGTGTAGATGCTAACTTCCAGCTTAGAAACTGCCAGACATATGCCGTGTGGTACAGCCTTAGTACTCGATGCAGGGCATCCCACTTGTACTGTGCATGGGTCAGATGTCCCGCAGGGACATGAGTGCCCATTCATGCTCCATGTGCATTGCACACATGCCCCTATGTGTCCTTGACTGGATGATCACTGTAATATGAGTCCTTGGTTACATACATTGCCTGCCATATTATCGGCCTCCCCATGTCAACTGTGGCTCAGTCCTGCGTTGCACACATGTTTAGGCTCTGACAATCTGTGTGGCTCACAGGCCTCAGCCTGTTCAATGGCCAATGACTCTGTCCAACTCCTGTCGTGTCTTCTACACACGTGGCCGGCCTCCGGATCTTCCATCATGTGTCCTGCCCACTGTCCCAGCATCATTTGCAGTGTTGTAATTGAAATCACATTAAGCTGTTGATGCCAGTCAACACTGCTTGTCAATACACAGGTGTATGGTCAGCCTTTTGATACCATGCCAGGCATCCCTGCTTTGGTACTGGGGTGGAGGGGTGCTTGCCTTCTAGACATGGTACACATTGAATACACAATGCACGTGATGTCTGATTTTGACATTGCACTGCCTTCACATTTCCTGGCACACACCATGGAGTGCTTGTACATGTAGGTAGTGAGTGGCGTACACATTTTCTGCACTGCATAGACCCACTTCCATGCAAACTGCCACCTTTCAACAGGTCTGATCACAGAAGCTATTCTAAGTAGACCCAGCATGCATGCAAGGTCATATGTTGTGTGTCACATGTCTGCCAGATGCCTTTGCTGTCGGTGTGTGTGTGTGTGTGTGTTGTGTGCTTCTGACATGTGTACTGACCCTTTCCTCTCTATTTTTCAGGTGATGACGCAATGGATGCAGAGGATGGTGTTGTCATGCCAGACACAGGGTTGGTAAGACCACATCAACCCGGCACTAGTGGGGGTCGTGGGGTGGTAGGCCACGAAAACCCCCAAGTGCTGCAGTCCATCCTGTCTCTGGCTGTCTATGAGTCCAGCCTTGATGACGACTCTGACGTCCATGTTGAGTTGGATGACCATCAAGTCCATGTGTCAGGGGTGAGTGATTCTGATGTGGACACTCCTCTGTCTGCGACCCCTGCACTGAGGGATCAGACAGTCTTGGTTCCTCCGCCCGTGGTGGATCGGGACGCAGGGTCACCCTCCACACCAGTCACTGATGTGCCTGGGACATCACGTCGACGGGGGCATGTAGTCGTGCAGCCGCAGGCGGTGCCAACACAGCGAGGACCCCCGGTCCTTGGGTCCCGCAGGGGTCAAGCCCGGCAAAGCGGTCGCCGCGCGCAACCGCTGTATACTGAGTGGGAGCAAGACATGACTGCCAATTCAGAACGGCAGGGGGCAGCAATGGAGAACATCGCTGACAGCATGGAGCGTGTGGCCCGATCTGTGCTCCCCCCTGCTAGGCAGGTGCTACTCCAGCAGCAGGCGGCACGGTCCACGGCCCGCTCACTCAGGCTGGGCATGGCGGCCTCAGACAGGGCACGCCAGGCTGAAATGTCGTCTCTGCGTCAAGCAATTGCTGCTCACGCAGAGGCGCACATGGATGCCCTGAGGGAGGAGTATGCCTCCCTCAGATCCACTCTGGGTGTCCTTATGATGTCCCAGAGGCAGCAGGCAGAGGAGAGGTTTGCACAGCTTGAGCGCACCATCTCGGCTGAGCTACAGGCTTGCCGGGAGGTGCAGCGGTTGTCCAGCCAGGCCTTGCAGGAGGAACTCCGTGTTACACGTGCTACCTTGCAAGAGGAAGCACGTGTATCACGTGAGGTCCTGCATGCAGACCTATGTAACATCGCCACACAGAACCAGGCTCACCTGTCCGGCAGACTTGATGCCGACGAGGGGCAAGCTGCGGCTAGGCGTGGCCAGGCTACTGTGCCACGTCCTCCTTTCCAGGATGAGCCAGACTCGGACGACCATCTATCTCCCACATAGGTCGTGCTGTGAAGGCGTTGAGCCCATGGAGGTATTTTTTTTTGGCTCAGCATCATCGCATGTGGATGTTGAGCAGCACCCTGTACCTCCCCCCTCCTGGGTGCCTCCCCTCCCCCCCGGGTCGTATGTGGCCATTTTTGATTTTTCTTTTAGTTTAGTTAGTTAAGTTTCTGTTTGATAGTTAGTTTAAATAGGTAATGTAGGTTTTCCTTAGTTAGTGTAATTAGTTAATAGTTGAGTTAGTTTAAAATTTGTAGTCTATTGTGCTTACATGTGACAGTGCGGTGCCTTGTGGTTTTTGAAGGCATCCACTGTCTGTTCCAGCTGGGCCCTTCATGGTTGTCTTGTGTATGTGTTTGCTGCTTGGGTACCTTGACTCACATATGCCACTCCTGCCTCCCTTATCCATGGGCTCGCAAGGATGGTTCGGTGTAACAGATTTTTACACAAGGGCTTTGGACTGTCATATCTGTGGCATGTCTGGTGCTTTTTGACTTGTGTTGACACCCCTAGTGGGGATGATTTAGGTGTAATTGTCCACTGTTCAGCTTTTGCTAGATGGGGCGTGTCATGATTAATGTGGACATTGATTGCTATGCATTGTGTATTATGTTTCATATCTTTCCTGTACACGTGCTTGTTGCAAGTCATGCTGTAGATAGTGTTCCACACTTTGGAGGTGAAAGACGGACTGATGGTGTGATTTGTGATGTGACTCTCTGACATGGTCAAGTAATGAGATGCCTGATGAGACACACACAGATCACTTTGATGCATTAATCATGTGTTTCATGCACTTTCTGCAGGGGGATGAGGCATCAGAGCACCTTTGCCAGCAGACATGGCCCATTGGACGACCTAATTCCTGACCCGTTTGTTGGTGCCCACATGCACATGTGTGCACAAGCAGAGCTACAGTGATTGCAGACCCACATCCTAGAACTGCTGACATGTTCCAAGCAACTCCAGGCAAGGTGAGCATCACAGGGGGGCCACGAGACAGCAAAGCTTGCACCAGGCGAGTTGCACGTGCAGGCTTAGTCACAGCACTGAGGGTGAGCTTAGACAAATATTGGTGTTGAAGCACAGAATGCAGCTCAGATGTGTTTGTGGACTGATGGCTGTTGATAGTAGGGTTGTCTGGGACACATGCGGGGGCAGTGGCACATACCCTGCGGTACACCAAGGTTCTTTGAGGCACTTGTATCAACCATGTAGCCTTCCAAGACATGGAAAGGGGCAGCTCACAGGGACATACAGCAAGGGACATACTCGGGTGCAGTGCATGTCTATTCCACGTACTTCATGATAAATGCACTGGCAACTTTGTTTTGGTCATGGTGGTGCGCAACTTGATCTGTAGTCATGGCTTGCCATATGGGTCTGTCTGCTTACCCAGGGAACATTGCATGTTGTGTGAATTGTGACACATTGGTGTTCCATTTGCCACGCACCCACCAGCGGCTGACTTACTGCATTGACTGTGAATGACCCGTCACAGGGTTGATGTTATATATGGGTACGAAGCATGGAGCACAGATTTTCTGTTTGTAGAGGTGTATGTTGTTATGGGGCATGTTTTGTGTTGTGTTTTTGGGTAATTGGCATGTACTGGTTGCTGACTGTGTCTCTCTTTGCAGCATTGCAGTGCTCCTGTAACCGGACCTGAGAGTGCGCAGGCAGGAGGCCAGCACTCAAAACCAGAGCTAAGTGTCTTGTTGTATTTTCTTACAAACTGCCCTGCATAGGCTTGCTGGGGAGTGTACTGATGCATGGATGTATGTGTGGTCCTATTTGGTATGTTTTTTACCCTAATCACCCTTGATCCTATGCAATTTCGAAACCTGTACCCTCTACCCGGTGTTCCTGCTTCCCATGCCTATCCAAGCAATGTTCCCTGACCCTCTTTCCCCACTGGGGTTGCGGATGCCTGTGTAAGCCCCGAACTTGCAGGCGCCAAAACCCTAGAGGGGGTGGTTGGTTCGTACCACTCCTGAGCCTGGACTACAGAAGGCCATGACAATGATGTCCAAGTTTGTTTGGATTGTGCATGTGTTCATGCAGGTTGTACATTTTCGTGCATTCCCTGGTTTCATGTGTCATTCCTGCTCCCCTCACCTGCCACGCATTCCAGTCATCCAGTGTGTCTACACCTGTCCAGACTGCATATCCCTGAACCTCTTTCCCCACCAGGATCTCAGGGGCCTGTGTGAGTTTGACCTTGCAGGCACCCGGGACATGGTGTGGGTGGTTGTTTCATGAGACTCCAGCGCCTGTACAGGGGATCTGTGACAGTACACATCCATTCATGGTGCATCATCCTATGTCATGTACCACACATGTCTCACATCCAGTCGTGACATTGTTTTGCTGTGCTACCTTGGTTGTTGCATCATTGTGGTAGTACTTGGCCTTTGAGACGTACTGCTATGTCAAGTCATCTACTGGAGGGTGTTTGGGTTCCTTTTCATGGCTTGGATTATGTGAATTTGGAAATGAGTGTGGATTCTGAGGGTTCAGGCATCTCTTTACACACAAGGTGGGAGATGGACACGAAGGGTAAAGGTGATCCTGTGGCCAGGTGGGAATGAGGGTTGGAGGCTCCATGACCCAGGTGCAGTTGTTCAGTGGGTCATGGTCATTTGCGAGGGGGGGGGGTTGTTGTTGATAGTTGCGTTGCCCTGCAGTGTGATGGGAACTCTGACATTGTAATGTTGTTGTCCTATGTACATGTTGTGTTCTGCTGATCAATGCCTGTTCATGTGTTGTGTTTTCCTTTCAGGTGCGAGGGGATAGTAGTGGTTTGACATGCTGGGGTGTACACATGGTGGATGTTCACATGTGATGTGTAGGGAACACTGATGGTCACTTGAGTGCACATGCATATGTGGAGTGCATGTCCTTGCAGAACCACACACTTGCACTCGGATGCACTCCATGTGCTCCCACCCTTGCATATCCACGTGTACACTGTTTGCCTTCTGGTGGCCACTGTGTCCCGCCAGCACATGTTCTGTGACCGATTATGGTTCGAGTACATGCCTAATTTGATGTTTGATGTAGTCTGTCACTTAGATGTGATGCTCAGGGTGTGCATCACACGCAATGGCTGTTCACTGTGCTGTGCGCTGAGCAGTGTGATGCAGGAGTAGGACATTGCACACATGAGCTGCAGTGTTCATTTTGCAATGCATCATGTGCATATAGCCAGGCATTCATTGTGATGTTACGTCTACGACAGTTGTAATGCTTAGGAATCGACTTATTTTTGGTGGGACATTTTGTTGGTCTGTCATTTCATCGGATTCCGGGTCAGGCATCATTGTCCGATGCCACTGTACATTTAGGACATGGAAATGTGTACCTTATCGTTACTGGGTCGGTGTATGGGTATTGCTTGCCATGTCATGTTGATGTTTGGGAGGGTTTGACTGTCATGACAGTGATGGCCATGGCCTGTTTTGCAGGTGTGTGTGATGCACACCTTGCATGTCCAGGTCATCCGCTTCTCAGAGCAACTAGCTGGGGGTAGGTTTCTCTCCGCAGCAGGGCCCTCCCCCTCAAACCGACTTCCTGACTTGACCTTGAGGGGAACCATCTCCAGTTCAGGAAGCACCTCAAGACCTTCCTCTTTGCTTCTGCTTACTCTCTGCCTCTCCCTTGCAGAATTCTTCACTGGAACTGCACAGGAGCTGCAACTGGGCCACTCTCACCAACCTCGGTCCCTGGCCCAGCCACTGTCCACTTGCACTGCCACCCTGGCAACCCCTGCACTGCAGTACTGTCTCTCTATCCCTACAGCCCTCCCTTCCCAGCACTCGTCTGCACTTACCTTAGCAGTTGCCACCAGGCGACCTATGTATTATTGTTTGGCCTACTTCCCCTGTACTGGACTCCACCCCCCCCCTTGCACTTTTCCCTTCCCCCTACCCCTGCACTTGCACAATCACAATGACACCTGGCCTAGTAGTACCATTCTCTGTGTTCCCTTGTTCCCCCCCCCTGCCTCATTGTGCCTTGTAATACTTGTGTATGGCTCATGTCACATGTCATATGTGTGCATTTTGGTTGCACAGGATAGCTTGTGTTTAAGTAGCTAGGGATGCAGACAATGTGGCACTTCCATGGCAACTATCTCAGGGTGGTAGGGTTGTGACAGTTGACTGTCACTTTGTCATCATCGATTGTCACCTGGTATGTGCCAGGCCTGTGTGCACTCCGCAGGGGTGGGAGTTTAGGTGAAAAATGTGGCCACAAGCTGGGTCCGGGCTACCTCGCCACGTGCCCTGTCCCCTCCCATGGGCAGCGCCTGTGCCTGTGGTTGGGGATGTGGGGGCACCACCACGTCCACCGGGACGCCCTGCCGTGTTGCAACATTGTGCAGGACACATGCTGCCACAATGATCCTGCACACAACTGCTGGTGCATAGAGTAGTTGCCCACCAGAGCGGTCAAGGGAGCGGAAACGTGACTTGAGCACTCCGAATGTGCGCTCCACTATGCCCCTGGTTGCAATATGGGCAGCGTTGTATCTTACCTGGGGTGGTGTGGTGGGGTTCCGGATTGGCGTCATCATGTGGTTGCTCAGAGGGTAGGCACTGTCCCCTGGGGAGGTGATAATTGTTCAGATTAATGGGGTTGGTATATTTGTCTGTGTGTGACTTGCATGCATGTGCAAGGGCATTTGTACTCACCTAGGAGCCATGTGTCACCATGCTGCCCAGCTTCCAGGGCCCGGCTCAGGGCGGACATTCTGTATATGAAACTGTCATGGGTGGAGCCAGGGTAGTTTGCATACACAGAGGTGATGATTCCCTTTGCATCGCATACCACCTGTACATTGATGGAATGCCAGTGCTTGCGGTTTCGGTAGATGTGCTCAGTGGCCCTAGGTGGACGTAGGGCCACATGGGTGCAATCTATGGCACCGAGCACTTTGGGGAAGTGTGCCACCCTGAAAAAATCCAGGACAACGGCCTGCCTTTCTGCGGGTGTTCTGGGCATGTATATGTGCCTGCGGACTGAGGGGCGCGCTGTCATGATTGCCAGTACCTGGTGTAGGCAGCGTGACTGCGTGGCCTGTGAGACCCCCCCCACTATGGCAGTGGTCCGCTGAAACGACCCAGTGGCCAAGAAATGCAAGACATTGAGCAGCTTCTCCAAGGGGCTCAATGCTTGGGAGCAAAGGGTGGGGGATGTGAGGTCATCTTCCCACTCCCTGACCAGGTCTAGGATGATATGGGGTGGAAACCTATACCTGCCGTAGACCTGGTCGTCAGGCATCCCAAAAAGGCCTGTCCGTGGTGCAAAAATGCGTGCCCTGGCTATTCTCCTCCTGCGGTGTCCCACAATCACTGCAGCAACAAATGGGGCATTCATCGTCGCTGTATATACGCGTTTGTTGTTTGCGCGCACTTTTATGCTGGGCGCGGGCGCGGGACGCCTCCGTGTGGGCGGACTCGTTGGTTTCCCGTATTCTGGTGTCATCGCGTGTGATCGGAGGGCAGCGAGCGTACATGCGATTGGCCTGGGTACGTGTGTTTCGGGGTCCCGTGAACTTTCACACGCGATTGGTTGGGATCCACGTGTGTACTGTCATCACGTGCAATGAGGGATACTCCCTCGCACGTCACGTCACAGACGCGCTCACGCGCTGAGGGCCTTTGGTCCAATGAAAATGCGTATGCGTGCAGACGCGCTTACGCGCTAAGGGCCTTTCCTCGAATTACACGCTGACGTGCAGAATTTTCACGTGCCTAATCACTCCGTATCAAGCTGGCCACGCGTAAGCACACGGAAGACCACGCTCCTGCCCAGAAGGCCGAACTACTGCCCCCCAGAGCCCCGAGCACGCTCCCACCTGCCATCTGCTGCTGCCTGACTGCCTGCTGCCCACGTGCCCTGCCATTTGCTGCCTGCACATCAGCCAGGGGTGCTGTTGGTGTGACCACCCCTGCTGGAACCAAAGACTCCCGACTGGGATTCCATCGCTCCACAGCCCAGCCCCAGGACCCAGTTGCCCACCCACTCCTGCCTCTGGGGTTGTCATGTCGGGGCCAACTCCATCTGTGACCACTGACAACCCCCGGCCAGAGAGGCAGAGGGGCACCAGCTTCAGTGCCACCGAAGTTGGTGTCCTGGTGGGGCAAGTCCTGGGCCAGTATGATGCCCTCTTCGGAAGTTGCCGCGCCGACAAGGAAGGACGGACTCGGATCTGGACTGACATCGTGACTGCCATCAACGCGGAGGGGGTGGCAGTCCGCGACTTCCAACATGTCAAGAAGCGCTGGGAGGACTTCAGGTCCAGGACCCTGACCAAGGCCCGGCGCCTCTTGAAGGCAGCGGATGCCAAGGGGCGCCGGGGCCACTTGTCGGAAGAACAGATGAGGGTCCTGGAACACATATCCCCAGCGCTCCACGTCCAGGTCCTTGAGAGGCAGACCCGTCTGGAGTCGAGCGGTGAGTGTACATGCATCCTGATTGTGAGCAGTGCGTGTGGTGATTGTTCAGTAGTGTGCAGGTTGCACATCTGTTTGTATGGGGTCGAGTATGGGTGCGGGTGTACAGGGCCGTGGGGCTGACACATGCGAGGGCTGTAATGTGTGAGACATGGATGGTGCCTGTGTGTGTGGGCTTGCATGCCAAATGCAGTTGTGTGGGCACACAAGTCTGTATGAATGTGTATGTGAGTAGACATGTCCGTGATGTCACGCATGTATGTTGTTTTCAGCTGATTGTATCAGCGCTGTGTACATGTGCATGTGTGTGTATTTGACAAGGGTGCAACAGTGATGCAACATGGATGCATGTGACAGCGGTATGTGGAAGCCTGATTGGCAGATGTGACATGGATGCCCGTCTGAACACTGCGACACTTAGCAGAGGTGTACACATGCATGCAAGTGTGGTGGTGTGTGTACATGTGTGGTGCACTTCCTGTGTTGCATGTGATGTCTGGCTCACCTTTGCCTGCTGATGCTGTTGTATGTGTATGGATGGTGTTGGCAGTTGCAACATGGCTGTGGTATGGCTCGTGTGTGCAAGTTGTAATGACATGTGTGTTGGGGATTGTGATGACATGTCAGAGGTTTGCCAATGCCACTCATGTACTACTTTCATGTGTGTATGTGTACATTGTACAGTGCCCTGATGCCTGTGTTTTGTTTCTCCCTGTCTGCAGCGTCAACTGATGAAGAGGGCGGAGAAGGTGCTGTGGAGCACAGCGGCGGGGATCCCACCGCCAGCCGGAGACGCAAGGCCCGGCTCCCCTCCCAGGTTGTCATCTCGTCGGGGAGTGAGGAGTCCGGTGCCGCGTCCCAGGCCGCAGCTGCCGGGGGGAGGTCCAAGAGGCGGAGGTTGCAGTTGGACTCCTTGGCAGCAGAAGGGGCAGCTGGGACCCCACAGGGCCCAACGGGGGAAGATGGCACAGAGTCATCCAGGTTGGTGGGGGGTTTGGTGGAGGAGGAGGCCGTGCAAGCACCGGAGACGGGGTCTGGGGGTGGGGATCCCACTGGTGCTAGTGGTGCAGTGCAGGACCAGGGACAGGAGGCAGCACAGGCCGCCGCGGAGGTGCCTGTGTGCAATCCTGTCCCTGATCCTGTCCCTGCATCATCTTGCACCAGCAGGGATGCCCATGTCCAGACCAGTTTTCAGGCAGGGGATGAGCTGACGTCAACTGGCCTTCCCCTGCCTGCGGACGTGGCTATCCAGGCCCGGGTTGAGCCTGTCCTGGCTGGAGTGGCGTTGCGTCAACGGGCCATGCGAGGCGACCTGCAGTCTTTTCATGAAGAGACTGCAGGTCATCTCGAATGGCTCGTTGACCACGTCAGCCTGCTGGGACAGGTCACCCAGGCCGGATTCCTCCGTCTGATGGGGCTTGCCACGACCCCCTCCTCAGCTGGACCCCCTACGCGCCAGTCGTCCTCTGTGCCATCTTCCCACCCATCAGTCACCTGGGTGCCCTGTGGAGCTGCCTCTGACGGTGCGGCCAGGCTGGTGGAGGAGGCATCCCTGCCACAGTCGGGAGTCGGACGTCCAGCAGGGGTGGCCACGTCAACGACTGCACCCCAGCCGGCGGAGGATGTGCAGGCAGCAGGAGGCAGTTCAGGGGCAGAGGCACAGCAGCAGCAGCTCCATGGTGGGAGCCATGAAGGCTCGGGGCCTTCGACATCGGAGGGGCAGGCATCGGCCGGAGGGCAGGAGGACCCAGGACAAAAAGTGTCTTCCGTGTGGCAGCGGTTGGGCCACGCCATAGATGCGGAGCGGCAGCGGGCGGAAGAGGCACGGCTCTCAATGGTCAGGGCGGAGAACTCCATGCAGAGGGCCCTGAGGCGGGTCGAGTGCCTCGAGGCAATCCGCAGGGCTTTGGAGGTGGACACGTCGACGGCCCTGCGGACCCTCGGGGCCATGGAGGAGGACCGCCTCCGGGACATAGAGGAGGAGTTCGATGATGCCCTGGCCCGGCACATCCAGAAGTGAGCCGTGGAACTAGCCCGCTGCCCTTGTACATAGTTATGTAGGTAGTGTTAAGTTTCATTTTTGTTTTTATTTCATTTGGACCTTTTGGACATTGGCCACATTTTTGTATATAGTTTTTTTTATTGGTTAGTGTAGTTAGTTAGGTTTCCTTTATTTTGTTGGGATGATGGACCCTGGCTTCTTGCTTTGTACATAGTTGTGGACTTGTACATACTTTATTTTTTAACATTATCCATGGATCAATGGCTTATGTTTTTTTTTCACATTGGATTTTGTTTGGTGGACATTGACTTTGTAGTACATTACTTTGGATTTCTATATTCTTTGATTTTTTCTTTTTTTTGGACGGACATGCTTCTTTTCATTTTTTCCATTCACATTTCAGTTTCTTCATTTTTGTTTCTATTCATCTTTCCTTTAATACATTATTTATTTGTTGCACTTCAATGTGTGGTGTCTCATTGTTTTCATGCATTTCATGTTATGTGTTTTGAGATTCACTGACACCCATTGGGTGTATGTGAGGGACATGTGTTTGTTTTGGAACTTGCAATTGGTGTTCTGTGATGTAATTGCAGAATATGAGTGGGTGGATGCAATACTCGGGTGGGTGTTTTGCATTTGGGGGCTGACCATAGAGACCAGGGATCTGGACTGTGATGACATGTTGGGTGGGGAACATGAGTTGGACATGGGTGGGGGCCTGCTGGCAGGTGCCCCACAGTGCTGGGGGGTGGGAGACATGAGTGGGGGCCTGGTGGAGGGTGCCCCTGGATGCTGGGGGGTGGGGGTGGTGGGAGACATGTGTGGGGGCCTGCTGGCAGGTGCCCCACAGTGCTGGGGGATGGGAGACATGGGTGGGGGCCTGGTGGAGGGTGCCCCTGGATGCTGGGGGGTGGGGGTGGTGGGAGACATGTGTGGGGGCCTGGTGGAGGGTGCCCCTGGATGCTGGGGGGGTGGGGGTGGTGGGAGACATGGGTGGGGGCCTGCTGGCAGGTGCCCCACAGTGCTGGGGGGTGGGAGACATGGGTGGGGGCCTGCTGGCAGGTGCCCCACAGTGCTGGGGGTGGGAGACATGAGTGGGGGCCTGGTGGAGGGTGCCCCTGGATGCTAGGGGGTGGGGGTGCAGGGGGACATGAGTGGGGGCCTGGTGGAGGGTGCCCCTGGATGCTAGGGGGTGGGGGTGCAGGGGGACATGAGTGGGGGCCTGGTGGAGGGTGCCCCTGGATGCTAGGGGGTGGGGGTGGTGGGAGACATGTGTGGGGGCCTGGTGGAGGGTGCCCCTGGATGCTGGGGGGGTGGGGGTGGTGGGAGACATGGGTGGGGGCCTGCTGGCAGGTGCCCCACAGTGCTGGGGGGTGGGAGACATGGGTGGGGGCCTGCTGGCAGGTGCCCCACAGTGCTGGGGGGTGGGAGACATGAGTGGGGGCCTGGTGGAGGGTGCCCCTGGATGCTAGGGGGTGGGGGTGCAGGGGGACATGAGTGGGGGCCTGGTGGAGGGTGCCCCTGGATGCTAGGGGGTGGGGGTGCAGGGGGACATGAGTGGGGGCCTGGTGGAGGGTGCCCCTGGATGCTAGGGGGTGGGGGTGGTGGGAGACATGTGTGGGGGCCTGGTGGAGGGTGCCCCTGGATGCTGGGGGGGTGGGGGTGGTGGGAGACATGGGTGGGGGCCTGCTGGCAGGTGCCCCACAGTGCTGGGGGGTGGGAGACATGGGTGGGGGCCTGCTGGCAGGTGCCCCACAGTGCTGGGGGGTGGGAGACATGAGTGGGGGCCTGGTGGAGGGTGCCCCTGGATGCTAGGGGGTGGGGGTGCAGGGGGACATGAGTGGGGGCCTGGTGGAGGGTGCCCCTGGATGCTAGGGGGTGGGGGTGCAGGGGGACATGAGTGGGGGCCTGTTTGAGGCTGCCCCTGCACTGCTGGGGGGTGGGGGTGCAGGGGGACATGCGTTGGTGGGCAGTAGTGCTAGTTGATATGTGGGTTGGCTGGTGGGCATGGCCATGGTGGATGGGGTGCCTGCAGGACATGTGCTGGGTAGGCCCCTGTGGTGTGTGCCACCTGCAGGGGCCGTGGAGGGTGTAGAGGGTACACCTGGGAGGACCCACACGTGCAATTCATGTGTGCTGCTCCCCGCGCACCCCCGAAATACACGTACCCCGCTCAATCGCGTGTGGAACTTCCCGCGCACCCCTGAAATCCACGTACCCGGCCAAATCGCGTGTGGAACTTCCCGCGCACCCCCGGAATACACGTACCCCGCTCAATCGCGTGTGGAACTTCCCGCGCACCCCTGAAATCCACGTACCCGGCCAAATCGCGTGTGGAACTTCCCGCGCACCCCTGATATCCACGTACCAGGCCGAATCGCGTGTGGAACTTCCCGCGCACCCCCGAAATACACGTACCCCGCTCAATCGCGTGTGGAACTTCCCGCGCACCCCTGAAATCCACGTACCCGGCCAAATCGCGTGTGGAACTTCCCGCGCACCCCTGATATCCACGTACCAGGCCGAATCGCGTGTGGAACTTCCCGCGCACCCCCGAAATACACGTACCCCGCTCAATCGCGTGTGGAACTTCCCGCGCACCCCTGAAATCCACGTACCCGGCCAAATCGCGTGTGGAACTTCCCGCGCACCCCTGATATCCACGTACCAGGCCGAATCGCGTGTGGAACTTCCCACGCACCCCCGGAATACACGTACCCCGCTCAATCGCGTGTGGAACTTCCCGCGCACCCCTGAAATCCACGTACCCGGCCAAATCGCGTGTGGAACTTCCCGCGCACCCCTGATATCCACGTACCCGGCCAAATCGCGTGTGGAACTTCCCGCGCACCCCCGGAATACACGTACCCCGCTCAATCGCGTGTGGAACTTCCCGCGCACCCCTGAAATCCACGTACCAGGCCGAATCGCGTGTGGAACTTCCCGCGCACCCCCGAAATACACGTACCCCGCTCAATCGCGTGTGGAACTTCCCGCGCACCCCTGATATCCACGTACCAGGCCGAATCGCGTGTGGTACTTCCCGTGCACCCCCGAAATACACGTACCCCGCTCAATCGCGTGTGGAACTTCCCGCGCACCCCTGAAATCCACGTACCCGGCCAAATCGCGTGTGGAACTTCCCGCGCACCCCTGATATCCACGTACCAGGCCGAATCGCGTGTGGAACTTCCCGCGCACCCCCGAAATACACGTACCCCGCTCAATCGCGTGTGGAACTTCCCGCGCACCCCTGATATCCACGTACCCGGCCAAATCGCGTGTGGAACTTCCCGCGCACCCCCGGAATACACGTACCCCGCTCAATCGCGTGTGGAACTTCCCGCGCACCCCTGAAATCCACGTACCAGGCCGAATCGCGTGTGGAACTTCCCGCGCACCCCCGAAATACACGTACCCCGCTCAATCGCGTGTGGAACCTCCCGCGCACCCCTGATATCCACGTACCAGGCCGAATCGCGTGTGGTACTTCCCGCGCACCCCCGAAATACACGTACCCCGCTCAATCGCGTGTGGAACTTCCCGCGCACCCCTGAAATCCACGTACCCGGCCAAATCGCGTGTGGAACTTCCCGCGCACCCCTGATATCCACGTACCAGGCCGAATCGCGTGTGGAACTTCCCGCGCACCCCCGAAATACACGTACTCCGCTCAATCGCGTGTGGAACTTCCCGCGCACCCCTGATATCCACGTACCCGGCCAAATCGCGTGTGGAACTTCCCGCGCACCCCCGGAATACACGTACCCCGCTCAATCGCGTGTGGAACTTCCCGCGCACCCCTGAAATCCACGTACCAGGCCGAATCGCGTGTGGAACTTCCCGCGCACCCCCGAAATACACGTACCCCGCTCAATCGCGTGTGGAACTTCCCGCGCACCCCTGATATCCACGTACCAGGCCGAATCGCGTGTGGTACTTCCCGCGCACCCCCGAAATACACGTACCCCGCTCAATCGCGTGTGGAACTTCCCGCGCACCCCTGAAATCCACGTACCCGGCCAAATCGCGTGTGGAACTTCCCGCGCACCCCTGATATCCACGTACCAGGCCGAATCGCGTGTGGAACTTCCCGCGCACCCCCGAAATACACGTACCCCGCTCAATCGCGTGTGGAACTTCCCGCGCACCCCTGATATCCACGTACCCGGCCAAATCGCGTGTGGAACTTCCCGCGCACCCCCGGAATACACGTACCCCGCTCAATCGCGTGTGGAACTTCCCGCGCACCCCTGAAATCCACGTACCAGGCCGAATCGCGTGTGGAACTTCCCGCGCACCCCCGAAATACACGTACCCCGCTCAATCGCGTGTGGAACTTCCCGCGCACCCCTGATATCCACGTACCAGGCCGAATCGCGTGTGGTACTTCCCGCGCACCCCCGAAATACACGTACCCCGCTCAATCGCGTGTGGAACTTCCCGCGCACCCCTGATATCCACGTACCAGGCCGAATCGCGTGTGGTACTTCCCGCGCACCCCCGAAATACACGTACCCCGCTCAATCGCGTGTGGAACTTCCCGCGCACCCCTGAAATCCACGTACCCGGCCAAATCGCGTGTGGAACTTCCCGCGCACCCCTGATATCCACGTACCAGGCCGAATCGCGTGTGGAACTTCCCGCGCACCCCCGAAATACACGTACCCCGCTCAATCGCGTGTGGAACTTCCCGCGCACCCCCGAAATACACGTACCCCGCTCAATCGCGTGTGGAACTTCCCGCGCACCCCTGATATCCACGTACCAGGCCGAATCGCGTGTGGTACTTCCCGCGCACCCCCGAAATACACGTACCCCGCTCAATCGCGTATTTTACTTCCCGCGGCGCCACTTTTTTGATGCGCTGGGACTCTACCGCCTGCCTTCGTGTGGCGGACGTGTTTCAGCTTGTGCGCGGCTTTGGCTGTGCGTGGGTTTGCCCTATTCCATTCCATGGATACGTGTGGTTCGTGTGCGTGTGGGCGTTACCTCTGCTTCCGTGCAGTGCATCCCCAGTTACGCCCTTATTTTCGCGTGTTGTTCCCCATTCCGCGCGTTACGCCCCATGTCCCGCCCACTTTCTGCTGTGTGCACTGAGGTTGTGCGCTTTCACTGTGCGCGTCGCGCACCGTCGCGCATGCCTTTCGCGATGTTGCAGTGACTTGTGCGCCATGCACGGGTTTGGCGCACATCGCGCGGTGAACACGCGCAGGGACTTCCATGAATCGCACGCGTGCGCCTGTTTTTTTCCGCTTGCGCCTGCTTGCGCCTACTTGCGCGTAGATTTTCGGCGCACGTTTGTTCCATGAATCGGCCCCTTAATCTCATACCCAGCCATAATTATGTCTTATACCAGCATCTACCAATACATTCCTTCATGGGGAAGATCATCTGCTGATATTTGGAGATCGATGAGGAGGGTGCCCCATTGTAGTTCCAAGGCATCAGAATCCTCCCCCGTGCTTTGCTCATATATCATTACCTTTTCCACAGTGACCCGTTTCAGTAGGTCTTGGGACCATTGACTTACCAGAGGATATTTTAGGGCCTTTCCACAAGATGGCCAGGTGATGCTTTTGCTAGAAACCAGCAGGAAGGCTGCTATTTTGTTTGTGTGCTGCCTTTATTTCTTTTTACCTCCCGGGAGAATTCCCAACAAACGTACTCGAGGTGTGCATTCCAATTGCCTCCCCAGTAGGCTATTCATCATACCAATCACTGCCTGCCAATAGCGTTCTATTGTTGCGCATACTCAAACCATGTGCCAGAAGTCTGCAGACTCCTCTTTGCATCTTGGACAAGTGTGTGGGGCCTTTGCGTTCATCATGTTTAACTTCTGTGGTGTTATGTAAACTCTGTGTATTTCGTGAAACCTTAGTGATTTTGGAGCACATTTTGGACCATGTTTTGTCATCAAGTGACATTCCTAAGTCCCGTTCCTACTTATCCGCGACTTTTATGGGGGGGGTAGCATCCCGCTATCTTGTAACGCCGCAATACAATTATAGAAAGTCTATTTCCAAAGCCAAATCAAAATTCCTTGGGGATAAGATTGAGAAAGCTACTAACAGACTGTGAGAACCTTTCAAATGTCCAATCCAGTCATTTGATCGAATACAAAGTATCGAATGACAAAAAGTTTGAGTCAAAAGGATCGATAAACAATTTTTCTAATGTTTCTTTTTTTCCATTTAATATAGTTTACAAAATGTTCTTTTTTAAAGAAAACAAGGGGTTGGGGGGGGAACTCCCCCATTAAAGAAAAATGCATTCGATCATTTTTTCCCAACCCTTTTGACTCAATTCCTGGCCATTCCCATTCGTCAGCATTGGAACCACAATCCACAGAAGCCTTAGGGATCAGTGCTGCTTCCACCATCTCAGAACCAGAGAGGGAGGAGGCAGATTGTATTCAGGTGTGCTGCTCCAGGTGCTGCCAATTAGCCTGCCTCAGTACAGGGCAGGGCGGTATTTAAGCAGCTGCCTGCAGGAGCTCAGTCTCTTGCATTAAGAGTCCTTCCAGCACCTTTTTGCCTTGAGCCACGATATTGTATGCTGTTCCTGCCTTATCCTGCTTTTGATCCAGTGCCCTTTCCGGGCTCCCTGCATTGCAGCCGATCACGCTCTGCTGCCTTCTACCTTCAGCCCTTGTCCTCTGGGCTTCCTGCCTTTCAGCCTACTACAGTCCTTTGCAGCCCTCTACAGTCAACGGCCCTGCTCCTCTGGGCTCACTCCTTGCTGCCCTGCTCTTCTGGGCTCCTTGTCTTGCAGCCTGCTTCACTCTGCTGCCTACAGCCCTTGTCCTCTGGGCTCCCTGCCTTGCAGCCTGCTTCCCTCCGCTACCTACAGCCCGTGTCCTCTGGGCTCCCTGCCTTGCAATCTGCTTCACTCCGCTGCCTACAGCCCTCGTCCTCTGGGGCTCCCTGCCTTGCAGCCTGATTCCCTCCGCTGCCTACAGCCCTTGTCCTCTGGGCTCCCTGCCTTGCAGTCTGCTTCCCTCCGCTGCCTTCAGCCCTTGTCCTCTGGGACTCCTGCCTTGCAGCCTGCTTCCCTCCGCTGCCTACAGCCCTTGTCCTCTGGGCTCCCTGCCCTGCAGTCTGCTTCACTCGGCTGCCTACAGCCCTTGTCCTCTGGGACCCCTGCCTTGCAGCTTGCTACACTCCTCTGCCTTCAACCCTTGTTCTTTGGGCTCCTTGCCTACAGCCCTTATCTTCTGGGGTCCCTGCCTTGCAGCCCTGCTCCTTTGGGCTCACTCCTTGCTGCCCTGCTCCTCTGGGCTCTCTGTCTGCTGTCTACTACAGCTCTCTGTCCTGCTCCTCTGGGCTCCTATGGGCTCTCTGCGTTGCAGCCTACTACAGTCCTCTGCAGTCCACAACAGTTTACCTGCACCTTGTGCCATCCGTTATTGCAGCCCCCCCCCTGTTTCCTGGCTGCTGCTCCCTTGCTCTCCTTGTTCCTTGTTTTCAACCCTCTGTTCTTGATCCCCGTCCTTCTCTTCCTTGAGTCCTCTGTCCTTCCCTTAGGTTACCCATTTTAGTTATTCTGCTTTTCCTTCATTTCCTTCTGCTAGTTTGCTCATCGACTTCCTTTTCCCTGGATATTTCTGTTCTTGTCTTCTCTTGTATCGTATGTCGATCCCTTTGTACAGAGCTTGACTGTTGGTTTCCGGCAGGCAACCCCTGCCCCTTCCCTTGTCGCGTTTCAGTGTTAGACACCCACAGCTGTTGTTCCCAGCCATGAGCATACAGCGTGGGCCCCTGTAATAGCAATCTGTGCAGAAGGCTGGAGTTTCCTAAGGTCCGTGGAACACTCTTTCCCATTTCTGCATGCACCCCAAGAGGGAATCCAGTTTGTTTGTACCTTTTTTATTTTCCTGCACACTTGCCTACTCTTCGTTCTTGTTGAGCTCCCTGCTGTGTGTGTGCTTATCTGTCACCTTACTTCAGCACAGCCACCCAAACCTTACCTGGGTGCCCTGTGCCACTCTTGACAGAGCGCCATCCTTGACAAACACTGCTTAAAGGAGATTCAAGCATGGATGAGCGCTAACCAGTTGTTGCTAAATGCTAATAAGACAGAGGTAGCATTGTTTGGTTCCAAGCATCACTTGCAGCATAACAAGCAGTTACTGTCACCATGCTTTCTGGGCTCACCATTGGATTTCTCCTCTAAAATTAAAAATCTGGGCTGTATCTGGGAGGATAACATGGGGTGTGGAGCACAGGTTGGTGCAAAAGTACAATGTGTGTTCTACACCCTACGGATGCTAGGACAGATACTTCCGTTTATAGCAGATACGGACCGGGCGATAGTCGTGGGCACCCTCATTAACTCTCGACTGTACTATGGGAATGCTCTTGTAACAGGAATCCCAGCATTCCAATTACGGAGACGGCAAGTAGCACACAATGCGGCAGTTAGATTAGTGTTTAGAGTGGCAAAATCATCCCCTATTTATGGTCCAAAACTTTGGAACAGCCTCGCCAGAGCTGTTCGAGAACATTAAACTCGCATGGCTTTTCGAAAGGCTGTGAAGACCTATCTTTTTTGTTAACTGTAACACCGAAGGCTAATCTCTTATGTGCCAAATTTCTGAACTGACAACACTCTCGTAGATAGCTGATTTATTGCTATGTGATACATCTGCGCCCGCGCCCAGATACGATCAATTTAGTTAGGAACACGTTTACAAATAAATTAAATCAAATAACGCTGCATACAACTTTGTGACTGCATGCCGCTCTGTTCCCATAGTTAGAAGACCCTGTAGGACTGGGGTGGTTGTGGCTTCATCCGGTGTGGAGCCCACTTGTTGGCTAGGGTCCTTGTCAGTGACGCAAAATTCACAAATTGCCCCCTCGGCATCTGGAATTTTTGCGCCAAGTCTGAGAAGGGCATCAACAAATCCCCAGGCGTGTTTAGCTTCGTGCCTATGCATCTATTTGTGCCTATATCTCTTAAGATTCTCACTTGCGGGATCCACTTTGAGTGGTATGTCAGGGCTATATCCCTCCCCCAATTTCAGCTTAGTACACGCTCACCTCCATACCTGCTGGACCACTCTCGTGATGCATGTTGGCTGGAATCCCTGGTGTTACCCCATAATGTTTCAAGTCCTGTGTCATGTCGCAGTGGCTTACCCAGTAAGATTCTGTCTGTTCCGCCTGCCTGAATGTCCCACCTGGCTGCATCTTGTAGCTGAGAGGCTATGTAGTATGATTCAAAATCAGGGAGGGAAAGCACCCCATCCGGGAGTTTCCTTCAAAGTGTGCTTCTTCTCTCCATCCATAAGAACTCTGAGATTTTACTATCCAGCTTCTTGAAGAAGGGGGATGTGATTAGATACAGTATATTTGTAAACAGGAATAGTAGTTTAGGCAGAATTAACATTTCACGAACTGCTATTTTCCCCATACTGCTCTGCCAACATATACTGAAACCTGTCTGCAACGTTATGGTGCACCCATGTGCCCAGGTGTTTAAAAGACTCTGGCCCTCATTACAAGTTACTGGTTCGGATTTTACTGTGTCAGTGAAACCGTACCGTAGTTATTGGAGTCAGTGGCAGTCGGTGGAAGCGGGAAGCAGGAAGCTTGGCTTTTTCGACCACTTACAGAATCAACCCTCAGTTATGAGCTGCTGTGTGCGCGACAAATTGAAAGCGGCTTCACCAAAAGCGCGAGCGTAGCGGAGGCTCGAAACGCTTGAAGTCTGCTGCCCCTCAGCTGGAGATGGTGCCTGCGTGTCATATCCTCCTTCATCCGTCAACCAAGTAAGAGCTCTTTCTAAAAACACCACTGCATCACTCACTGTGTGTCCTCGCATGCATTACCTAGCCGTTGACAATGATGTTGCCATTGACGTTTCCCCTGCATTTTCCATTGATTCCACTCTGGCTTTGTTGACTCTCTTGTCCTCCATACTAGCCGAGCGGACCCCAGTGTGCCTCCGCACGGCTCCCATGGGCTTACCAGTGATGAAGTCTGAGGACCGGACTTTGAATCATTGTGCGGTACCCATTTGATTTGCTCGCTGGACGGAAATAGTCAAATTGACAACCCGCAGAATGGAGTCATGTGCACCTGCCTGCAGGCTGAAACGACGACTCCTTTTGTTATGGGAGGTGAAGTTCGGAAGACGGACGGTTCGAACAGCACATCCTGTGCGGTTGCTCAAGTTTTCCCCTGTGATGTTGACCTGACTGCAAGACCCATGGGGGCAACCCCGCCTTTAGTGCCCCAGCTTTGTGTGTTGGCATGGAGAGCTTGCAAAGGCGGCTCAAGCCCCAGTAAAGAAGGAACCTTGGACAAGGACTTAAATACGCTGGACTGTCACAAAGCACAAGGCGCCCGAGATGGTTTAATTTCTTCTCCGGAAACCACACATCAAAACAGAAAAGAAAAAAAATACCTAAGCGAGACACAAAGGGAGAGGACTCAATTCTTCAGCACATTCACAAGTTCTGCAGACCTAAACACGGGCACTGGGACTGACAATGTGCTCACAGTAAATGATGATGAGGTATTTCATTCACCTCTGGTCTCTTTTGAAACTCTAAATAAAGGATCAGATGCTCGCCACGGTCTTATACAAGGACCGTCAGCTGACTTAGACATCAATAGCAAGAGACGCAACTCTCTAGAAGTCGTGAACAAACTGTTGTTTGACCTGAAGCAAATAAACAAAGAACAAAACCTTAAAGGTGCCTCAGGAGACATTGCTACAGGTGAGCATAACGCTCCCGCCTCAACTGATGCTGTACTCAACACACCACCCAAAATATGGCGAAATGGTCAAGCTAAACATCAAAGAACTGAGTCGAGTGTCTCGCCCAGTATTTGATGTTCTCAGCAAAGAACTATTAAAAACAATCTTACAAAACCAAAATAATAGGCCAGAGGCTCAAACAACAACTCACCCGAAAATAAGACACCTAGCAAGACCTAACACAAGAAGCTCAAATACTTAGGAGTCCTCCACGTCTGACTCTTCAATCATGGATCGGGATTTCCCAAAAGTCAGGCATGGGAACAACCTTGGTAGGCCTCGCCTTCCACCTAAAAGTGCAGAAGATACAGCCTTACAAAGGGAAAGCTTTAGTCGTGAGTTACAATCGACCATAATGGCATCAATGGCCATCACAATTGCTCCTTTTGTCAAGCTATATGAACACCTAAATGATGACATCAAGGACCTCTCAACTCTGAGTTGAAATTACTTCTTCTGGAGTCAAATAAAGCAGTTGAGGACTCTTTAAAGATCATGACAGATCAAACAAGAAACAGCCTGGAAAAAAAACTCTTGGCTGAGGTGGCGAAAGAAGTGCTGGGACTCTTTAAAAACAAAAAGCCCAGCTTGGGCGAGAGCCACAAATTAGACCATAACTCAGTTCAGGAGTCTCCCACGAGTGAGCAGTCAAATCATCAGCAACCAACATGCAACAAAGAACAACTCAATAACATGGATTCTACGTTGAGATTAAAGGACAATGGGCCTCATTACGACCCAGGCGGTAAGGGGTTTACGGCAGCGTAAACAGCGCCGACCCTTACCGCCTGAGTACGAGGTCCCTTAGCGCCATGACGGATTTTACACCTGCTTTTAGCAGGTGTTAAAATCCATGGCGCTAAGGGACCATGGAGTTGATTACGCCACCGTAATTTACGGTGGCGTAATTAACGCCTTCCCCACTCCCATTATGCCCTATGGGGCAAAAATGGGAATGAGGAAGGGTAAATGGGGATTGGGGACTTACCGCCCCGCCAAGGTCGGAATGGGGTGGTAAGTCCGCCAACCACCATGGCGTAAACGTAGTTTACGCCATGGTGGTAAAGTCACGGCCCAGGCGGTAACTTACCGCCTGGGTCGTAATGAGGCCCAATGTGTTGCTTGCTACCAACACTACAAATCTAAGCAATCCATCTAGCTGTGCATGTAATTATGATGTCGGTATGAGCTTGAAAAGAATGCCCCCTTCCATCGCATCCACTAATGACAAAAATGAGCGTCGAGCAAGTGATAGTGAAGTGGCTCCGGCCCCGCACTTATCTGATAAAAGCAAAGCTGTCCAAGCTGCTCTTCCGATTTGCAAACATAATGAAGCGCAGTCATCACTACCCCAAGGAGAAGTGTCAATTACCTCCTTCAACATGGCCGTCAAAAACAGCTTGGCTTCTGGCAATCCTGCCCTGCTGAACCCACAAACATCCACTTCATCTTTACCAATGCCTGGTAGCACCACTCTTGTGATGGAAACTCTAAACCCTGCTGCATCAGGGGCTAGTAACGCAAACGGCGTCTCTCCTATTTTCAAAGGCGCTTCGGCTGTAGTCCTCAATACCTCTCCCAAACCAACATCAAAGCATGGGCTAATCAAAAAGAAAAAGAATCAGATTGCCAAGAAAGTAAGGTGCAAAAATGATTCGAGGAAATTCCTTCGTAACATCAAGACAGTTAATGTCATAGTTAATAGCACCATTCAAAGGGAGTCCTTATCGCAACCCAAAAAGAACACTGATGCTGAAGTCCTGAAAAAGCTGGACCCTCAGAACAAACAAGATGATGATGGTGAGATAGTCTGCATTGACGACATATCTATAGACCTACTGAACTTGTCAACATACGAAGATGAGAAGGAGGCTGAGAGAAGCATGTCCCCTTCTCCCCATGCTCCATCTGATGCAGCCCTTGAAAAATCCACCCCAGAGGATTCAATTGGTTTGCTTAAACCAGGTAAATCTGGCAGAATCTGCACTCTAGTACACCGGGAAATACCGTCCTCTTCGGAACCCCCTGAGAAAAGCCCAATGTTCATAACCTTAAATGACAAATGGAAACAGCTGGCCCAACAAACACAGACCTCGGTCATGCTCCGAGGCCAATCTCAGTGTGTCCCCTTACCAATGGTCAAAGCGCCTGTGTCTTGGACTAACAGCAATGGTGACCGCAAAGAACCAACCGTGCTTAACAAAATGGTGGAAAAAGTGAGAAAATTGCAAAGACAGGGCGGCAACGCAGAACAAAAGTCGTCCACCCCAAATAAATAACAAACGAAACACACAAGGAAAGACTAAAGTGCAAGCCCCGTACAGACTGTGGCTCGAATGGATTGATAACAGTGATGACTTAATCCTCAACCGGCACAACGTGCCACGGTTGTTCCACCTTTTGCCCAGCCTTAAACACATTGAATCAGAAGATCTAATGACAATAGAATTCCCAGCTGAGGCGAGGAACGACATAGTAATTGTCCACCTGCAGTCTAGAATCATATCTGACATTCTCACTGAAGCTGCATCGGTCCTAGCGTCACTGGGATTCGACATACACAAAGCATCAGATCAGGAGATCGCCAGTGGCATGATCGAGTCATCCAATAGAGACCCGCCACAGGCGAGCCCACTTTGTGACAGTGAAAAGGTCATTGTCAACAAAGCGAACGCAGCTTGTGAGACAGCGAGTTCTGCAATGAGGCATGGCCTTGAAGTAGAGAATCAAAGAACGTCTAAAACGCACTTGGATGACCAAAAAAGAATCACTATCGAAGGCAACAGTGGCGATCAAGCCTCATAAGTGATGATCAACGCCCACTTGAAAACAACCAAGAAAAACTCAATGATTGGTCATGGTTAGCCTCCACCCTGCATCGAAAAGTTGAAACCTAACGCCAGAAAGCGAGAGATTCCATCCCTTGTACTTTCGGGACCTGGAACACCAGAGGCTTTACACATTTATTTCAGACACAATGGATTGGTGAGCTAGACTTAGCATGCTTACAAGAAACATGGCTTTCACAATGTCCAATCCTGAGTGGATTTGAAATTGCAATGAATCCGGCTATAAAAAAAAACTAAAGGGAAGACCAATGGCAGGTCTCCTAACCTTAGTTAAGAAATCCTCTGGTTTCAGGATTGTCAAGTTTGAGAACATCTCTGCATTAATTCAAGTAACAACTGTCACAAGATCAAAGAACCCCAGTGGCAAAGTGGAACTGCAATATAACATCAATCTATACTGGAATCACATTGTAACAGGAACCTTTCTATTCATAGACCAAGTTACAGCGATTCTGGACATATTATTAGAAGAAAATAACTCGCCTAACATAATCATTTGTGGTGATTTCAATATCAATTGTTGTGAAGCGGGAAACAAAGAAATGATGAACAGGCTTGATAAAGGACAACTTGCATCTCAGTGGTGTCTTGAGATGGACCTCAGAAATATATTCATGCTCAACAGCAATACAGTCAGCGACATTCCAGCAAACCTGACATGGAGAAGAGCTGATCAAAGATCAACTCTTGACTACATCTTTGTGTCTGAAGCCTTGCATGTCATGGTGGACAATCTAGAAGTCACACCCATGACCTTTGGTGACCATGAAATGGTGAAACTAAAGTTATCTTTTCCAGGTGACAAAGGCAAACTTGAATGGAAACACAAGGTGTTGGTCGACTCCTGCCGAATAAGATTAAAACTCACGAATGAGGCTGTGAATGACATAGCTCGAAAATACCTCAACGCAGACGGCGAGATGGAATACCAACATTTGCTATGTCAATTCATGGAGAAAAAACAAGTCCTGAAACACTGCAGCTTTGTGCGAAAATAGAAATTTCATTTGGAAATCTTGAAGCATAAATGGCTAATGCGGAGTGAAGTAAGAAACTCCTCACACGATGATCCAATAATCTTCCTGGCAACAAAAAAATAGCTAAACAGAAATATAAAAATTGGATCATAGCTCATAAAGCGTTTATGTTACAAAATGATGTATAACTAATGTTATCAAAACTGAGGAATCAAAACTCCTCGGAGTTCTGGAAGCTCATCAACAAAAAATTTGCTTCACAGGCTGCACTACAGACAAACATGGTCTCGGAATCCGCTTGGATTGCCTTCTATACTGAACTTTTCAGCAATACAAGTGAGACAGAGGCCTTAAACCTACCCTTTCTCACACACTGGGACTTGGTATTCGAAAAAGATGACATCTTAAGTACCATCAAAACGGCAAGTCTACCTAGGGCACACCCTGATGGTCTCACAAACTACACAATTAGGAGAAATCCCAAAAGATGGGCTGACATTTGCAACATCCTCTTTAAGAGAATTACCATCCAACGCGCAACACCAAGATCGTGGAAAACCGCTGTTGTCGTGCCGATCTTCAAAAAAGGAAATGGATCTAATCCTAAGGATTATCAGCCGATAGCATTGTTAGACGTTTTGGGCAAAGTATACGCAACACTCCTCCAACAAAAACTCCTCAAATGGTCCACAGAAACCAACCACATTGACATTAGACAAACTGGGTTTGTGAAGGGTGTGGGATGCTGTCTCAATCTCTTAATTCTAAACCTCTTCAAAGTGGAAGCACTACGAACCCAAGATAAAAACTATTTGGCGTTCGTAGACTTCTCACATGCTTTCGATAGTATTGATCGATCCAAACTCTGGAGAAAACCGAGGAATTGGGATTGCCCTCCTAGTTGTTTATTGGCAGCTATCAAAGAACTCCACACAGACACTAGCATCAAAATTTGGCTAGATCCTCAGGGAACTCTATCAACACCTATTGGCACCTACAAGGGAGTAAAACAAGGTTGCCCTCTTGCATCCTTTATATTCAACCGCTTCATCTCAGACGTAGGTCCGGCAATCGACGAAGCACATTCCTTTTCACCAAAACTCAATGACTGTCATATGAGTTGGCTGATGTATGCAGATGACTTAATTCTACTCGATATGACTCCACTTGGACTTCAACGTAAATTGGATGCAGTCAATGTTAGGGAGAATTCTCTGTTAAGGCTAATTTCCCAAACCTAGAGAGTCCCCCAGCAGCTTTGCTGGATTTTTGGGGTTTATTTTTTTCTCCTGCTAAGAGCGAGACTCTTTTTCTCCCACTCTTAGACATGATTTGAGATATCCTTTGACTTTGTAATGTGCTTTATGGGCTATGGGGTCTTTTACTCCATAGGGCTTCATGTGTTTTTGGTATGTGTGTTACACAGCGCCCTCCGTGCCGTAACACAGGGGTGTCATAGTGACCCCCAAACATAGACTCAGTACCCTGGGACTGACTACTGTCTCCCAGGGCATGTAAAGTCACCATTGGCTTTACTAGTCCTAAATTGTGAACAGAACCAGTACAAACCATCATATTGTGGGCGTACTGGTAGGGGCAATTCGATTGCCCCTGGGTCTGGTGTTCGAGGGGGCACTGTCCAGTCCCCCCTGAGCGAGTTTTGGCTGGTGGCAGTGGATACTACTTTTTATATTCAACCGCGAATGTATTCCTATGGGATTTTCCCATTGTTCGAGGCTAATACTTTTTAACATAGCCTCAAACATACCGCCGGTTTATTTATTTAATAATAATTCTCCACAGAAGCCTCCAAAAGTGGTGCCACTCTGTCTTGGTACCACAGGGGGTGTGGAAGGGGGTTTAGGCACCCTGGACTGAGTTGCCTCAGCAACTCAAGTCGTACTCTTGCGTGATTGGCCCAGTGGTGAGCCGCCCGGCTCACCACTTAGCATGTTTGAGTGAAAGCTAGGACTGATGAATGGGGGTTTTTCTGCATAAAAGCAGGGCTTTGGGGACTGGGACTTCAGACGTCGCCACAGGACCAAAGAGTCCATAGAGGGAGAAGCTGAGCCGACCTGCAACGACGACACCACCAGTGGAGCCCTGCTGAACCGACTCACCAACGACAGAGGAGATCTTCATCCCAAAGGGTCTTCTTCCTTTGACTGGTGGGAATAACCAGTTTGCCCGCCTTTTCGCCTTCCCGGATCATCTCGTGGCTGCCTTGCCTGTGCCAAGCACCCCGGCAACCGGGATACCACGTTTTTCCACTACCGCGAATAAAAGGGTAGTACCTTTTTATCGGAGAGCTCCGCGGCTGGTTTCTTCCCTGGCAGTGCAACAATCTTCAGCTTTCCTCCACGTCGAGATCTTCTCTTCCTCTGGACGACGCCGTGACTTGCATCCACTGCCAGGAACAACTGCCCCCGCTGGAGGATTCTCCCCACTTGCAAGGTACTGTGTCCGCCTGGCCTCCCTCGCAACGGTCTGTTTGGGGTGTCTCGTAAATCCTCAACTTACCACTTGGGTTGGCCCTAGGCTGGCTAACGGAACTTTTCTGAGCTGAACTGATTCCTTTTCAAACTCTCTGCAAGACTTTCCAAGTCTCTTAAACTGTGTGATCTTGGGCGCATTGGTGTTCCTCTCTCCAAGAGGGAGCCTGGTCTCTGAACTTTTTGCTCACAAGTAGACTTTGACTTTCCTGCCTTGTTGAGTGCTTCTAAAGTATTGTGTTGTGTGCTGTTCCTAATTTCTGCCTTTTCCCTCCCTTTTTCTTAAACTTATTGGAGTGCCATCTTTAGTTAAGCGCCCACCTCTGTCTGGAAATAAGTGGTGTTAACTAAGACTTGTCTAATAAGGAAAAAGGGATGTATATATATTAATAGTGACTGTGTTTTTGAACTTGCTTATAGTAATAGTGCTAGAGTGCTTCTAAGTGTGTCTTTAAATAATTATATACTTGATACCAAAGCTCTGGTCGGTGTTTGCTTGTGCTACTGTATATTAGTACCTATCTTGTATACTCTATATACTGTCTCTCTCTTCTTGAGAGAAGTATGGCTGCTCGGCCACAGCTACCAGGTAAATCTGGGTGGTACAGACTGCTACCAATTGGGTTTACTGCCAACACCTGTAGTCTTAAGCCTTTTGCAGTGGTCCCTAAGGGAACTGCACAGGTTTCTGCCTAACAGTCGAAGCATACGTCAAAAACAACGGCCTTCTCATCAACCAAATAAAATGTGAAATAATGTGTTTCCAAAATCCAAGGATGAGGAAAAACAACAACAAAGACGGTTTTGCTTGGCATGTGGGAAAAGAGAGACAGAAAATGACAGCAGAGACAAGATACTTAGGCATGATGGTCAGTTCTAAGATCAACGGCGAACTATGGGTGTCAACAGTAAAAAGCAAGTGTTGTTCTTTGGCAGTCAAGCAAGTGCTCTAAATAAACAATATGGCAAATTCTCCCTAAAATCTGTCATCAACTTTTACGACAAAAGGTAGTTCCCACACTAATCTTTGGAGCAGAAAACGCCTTTGGTTGTCCACACGAGCTTTGGTCGACTTTGGAAAACACATTCTGGGTCAAAGTTCTTCAATTACCCAAAGGAACCTAGACTGTGTGTTTGCGCTATGAACTGAGCTTAATTTCGATCAATGCTCAAGTGTGTTGGAACCTATTAAGCCTCTTTCCGAAGACAAGGCAAAACAATCCTTTATCTCAGTTTCAAATATTACACCACCCTGGAGGTGGGAATCCTAATTCGATACTATCGACATGGAATGTGCAATGCCTCAAAATACTAGAAGAGACTGGTATTGTCTTAACAACATTACATGAGAACACAGAACTGGCAAAAAGGAAACTGTGGATATCAGACTGGATTCAGACGTGCAAATTAAGAAGGAATTTCAGGCTTATGAAAGATGTTCCTTATGAGGCGAGAGCACACAGTGAACTGCCTAACTACGTCACATTTTTTTCCAGTCCGCACCACAGAGCCTTGCATATGCAATTTCGACTAAATGTACTTAAGCCAAAACCGCGAATAAGCATGTGGCCTAAATATGACAAAATAAACCTAACATGCCGATTTTGCACTTTAAACAATGAAACGTTCAAACACTTAACGCTGTTCTGCCCGAAACGAAGAATCCAAAGAACTAGGATCGTAGGTCCTGTAATTCTTAAACAAAGAACAGCGAGCGCGGATGATTGGTGGCAATCAATGTTTGATGGGACTGACAGAAAGCTGATTTTTGCATTAACACTGTATTTGAAAGACTTAAAAACTGGCAAAAACTTGTGGTGACTAGTGAAGCATGCAGCCTCAAATGAGGGAGTGACTTATGAACTGCTAATGAGGAATAACTGAAACCATAATGAAATGACAAAAATGTTTTGTTCCTTTCATTTCTGTTTTTTAAAGGTTTAAATAAACCAATAAATACAACAACAAAAAAAAGTAATGCCCCGGTAATTCCAGCAAGTCGGGAGCCAGTAAATCCCTATGGGTCTGGCGCAGCCTGCCGGTTTTACCGGCACGGCTACTGCCGGACTGCTAATGAGGGCCTCTGTTTCCCACTGTATTCCTATCTTCGGCAAGTCCGTTTGTGATTTCCCTTTTGAAGAGCCCAGCAGGAATGCCACCGATTTGTCTATATTGATTCGGAATCCTGATAGCCTTCTTATGTTGGTCATTATTTCCAGCATGTACGCTATATGCAGGCTTGGGTTGTGGGCATAGAAGAGAACATATTCTGCATATAAGGAAATAACCTGGGCTTGCCCATATACTATGATTTCTGCATCCCAAAATTGATCCCTGAAATTGTTTGCAAGGGGCTCCAATGTTAAGGCAAAGAGTATAGGGGAATGGGGCCAGCCCTGCCGCGTGCCCCTTTCCAGCTCCCGCTTAGGGGGGACCTCTCTACCCGTTTTCCCCCTTGCTAGGGGGCTTTGGTACATTAATATTATCCATTTATGTATGGTTGGGCCTATCCCCAGTCTGATTAATATCTGAAAGAGCCACTCCCACTCCACTGTGTCGAAAGCTTTCACAGCATCTATGGACACTACTGCCAGTTCCCCTTATCATCCTCCACCCTCTCTCTGATATGATAGAGGTGCCTCAGGTTAATCGTTGTGTTCCTCCCCTCCACAAAGCTGAATTGATCGTGATGCACCAATCCCGATACATGCTTCGTCAGCCTATTGGCTAAAACCTTACCTAGAATATTTACATCTATGTTTAACAGGGCGATGGGGCGTTATGATTTGCATCTGTGTGGATCTTTCCCGGGCTTCGCCAGCACCACTATTCTTGCTTCTCGCATGGATTTTGACTATATTTCTTTGTGAAAGGCTGTGTCATAGAGTATTTTCAATTTGGGTACCAGGAGATCTGCGTAAGTTGTTTAAAATTCCATAGGGAAGGCATTCCCTCCTGGCGATTTCCCTGTCCCCAAATAATCGATTGCCACCCTGATATCACCTTCTGTCATTGGGCCTTCCAACTCCTCTGCGGTTATGGCTGCTAGTTTTGGTAGGCGGGCCTGATCTAGAATGTCCGCCATATCCTCCATATTTGGTGGTCCCCTGCTTTTATATAGTTCAACATAGATGTTCTGAAAAACCTTATTGATGCCTGCTAGTGTTGCCTTTACTTCCTCTCCTTCTGTGATATTCGGGTGACTGTTTACTTCGGGTCCTCCCGTCTGAGAAGCCAGGCCAAAGGTCGTCCCGCCTTATCTCCCTGCCCATGAATCTGTTTAACATACTGGGCGTAGTCGTGTTTTTCCATACGCTCCTGTGCAAGGGCCCTTAATGCTGGTTCCTGCAATCCACACGAGGAGCCTTCAGCTAGATCCCCTTCCAGTTTTTGTACTGTGATTTATGATTCCTGTAAGCGGGTTTTCGAGTTCAGTCCTCATTTCGCAGGTGCAGGCTATGCATTTTACCATGAATAGTGACTTTAAATGTGTCCTATATTGTCCCATAATCTTCTTTTGATTCTTCATCGAGTTTGAAGTAGTCCACAATCGCCTGACGTATGTCCTCTCTAAATATCGTCCGTGAGTGCTTCTGTTCCATGTGGGTATCGCTCCGCTTCTCCTTCCCCATATCTTTGTGGTTTTTCAGGGGGCATGGTCTGATAATGTTTTCCCTAACTATGTGCTTTCCAGATAACCCGTGAGTGGTCTCACGGAGAGTTAGTCTATGCGTGAATGAGTGCCATGGGGTGAGAATAGAAACAGTAACCCCGTTCATCTCCTCTCTGTTCCTGCCAAAAATCTATCAGGTCAAGGTCCAAAATGCTTTTTTGAAGGGACTTCATTGCCATTGGTTTATATGTTGCATTGGGTCCTGCCCTATCCAGTAGTGGGTGTTCAGGGCAATAGAAATCCTCCTCCAAACCCTGTATCGTCTCCCTGTACATATGTCCTCCCAACAACTGCGCCACCCCTGGGAAGTATGAGCCATTTTCTATATTGGGGGTATAGGTTTTTATTAAGTTAATCTCCCTCCACGCTTCGGTACCCAAGAGGATTAGTGTTATGCCTGCTTCATCCCATATGGCTTTAGAGATATGTATTGCAGGAAATATCTTTCTTAACTCTGTGAACAACTGCGGCGAGCATGCCAACCCTTTGCTGAAGTTAACGTCAGATAGAGCTACCGGGTATCGCTCTTGGACGGTTACAAAGCTATACCACCTAGGAGGAGAATTGATGCCATTTTAGGAGCTGCTCAGCATGGCAGCAGTAGCTGGTGGGCGGGAAACTGTGGCTCCAGGACCAGCTACAGCAGTGTCTGTCCTGCCTTGATAGCCTTGCCAGCCTGTGAGCACCAGGGGTGCCATGAAGCCCATCACTGGAGATGTGTATGTGTTTTTTAGGTGAGGATGCTGAGGACAAGTCTGCAGAGTAACCAGCCAGTGAGTGGTGCAGTGCTCTGTGCATGTTTGCTCGCACCTCATTTGCTAGATATGGCAGCTACAATGCTTTAGTGTTCTCTGACCAGACTTCTACTCTCATTAAAGCCAGGCTGAACAGGAAAATTCCAGTGACTGGGGAGAGTGATCTGCTTAGGTGACATGCTATGCGTTCTGATTGGGCCGCTGGACTACCTGGCTATGAGTAATACTAGTATGTGAACCTGTGGTCCCTGTGTCCTATGAGGTGCAGCATCAGCAAATGTGGCACAGGCGAGGTGACTGGAGGTATTGGTGTGTAGATCTCTCCCAGTTCCTGAATCTCTCCTTTAATATACATTACTGGTGGATTATTAGTCAGCGTGCCAAATTGAGTCTGCAAAGAGCAATATGAGCTACTGGAATACATTTGCATGTCAGGGCCAGCAAGTTTGATAGAAGTTTGAAGCATGAGAGGGCAACATGACCTGAGACCACCACAATTCTCATAGCCCCCAAATGTGGGTAGTCTAAAATGAATCTGTATGCCTAGTGCGTTAAGAGTAAAAACTGCACGGAAGGAAGGAGCCAAGATAGCCAGCGAATAGCACGGACTGAAGTAACACTCTGCCACGCTGCCACTTACATCAATAAAAGCTTGTGTCTACTGAAGTAGGAAGAAGTTAGAGCGTCTGAGAAGGGATCCGAACATAAATTGGTGACCCAAATGTTATAAAAATAAAGAAGGGGACATGAAGAGGTCCTATATGCCAACCCTCTCGATTTTTCAGCAAAGAATATTGCAGTTTTTCCCTTTCTCCCGCCTAATATAATTCAAACCCCAATGCAATCCTATGGGAAAAATTAATTTCTCTCGCTTTGTAACAAAATCGCCCTCCCAGGTGCTTCAGAATGGTGGCATATATGGAAGAGGTAGCTGTGCCCGCTTGGAGCGAGTACGGAGAGAATCATTCTGGCACATCTTGCGCCTAGGCACACTAGGAAGCAGTTGGCAACTGAAGCCAAGTAGAGCTTGCTGAGACGCTGGTGCTAGCGGGTGGATGGAGCTATGCAGAGAAACTTGATAGTAACTGGAGCATGATTGGGGCCTTTGGAGCTCTGCCAGAGAACCAAAGGCAGTCTGCAACAGCTACAGAAAGAGCAAGAGCTGGAAGGACATCGCGGAGAGGCAGAGACCCTGCGAATAAAAGGCGACAGTGGGCGGCAACAGTAGGCTTAATGTACTCCCTGGGAGCAGGATGGTGAAAGGACACGTAATCAGAGTAGAGGGCATAAGCAAGACAAAGGAGCAGATGGAACCTCCCCAAAAAGAATGTTTGTACCTGCACAGGTCACTCTGGAAGGCAATCTTGGAAAACCCATAATAAATCACTGTGTAGAACACGTTGTGGAAGTATTGGAACATAACTGATGTGTCAAGTGAAATTGATTTACTGCATGAAGGTGAGTATAAGGGAGAAGCTAAACAGGTGAGCTGTGCAAAGGTGGAATCCTATGGAAGGAGTCCAGAAAATATATAGGCCCTAAACGCTGGCGAGTCGAGCTGGATAGTCTGGAAACATGCTCACCATCTGTTATTATGGGCACACAAGCACAGACGAAACCTAGTATCAAAAACAGCAACCTATCCAAATTTACTTTCACGGAAGTTTCAGAAACCGAGGTCATTGACATCCTCAAACCCTCTCTATGTAAGGGCGATGTATGCCCTCCAAAAATCATCAAAGACTGTGCAGAGCAACTCGCCTCTCTCCTCACAGCATTCATCAACGCCTCATTCAAGTCGGGCATTGTCCTCGACAGCCTCAAAGAGGCTTGGGTGCGCCCCCTTCTAAAAAAGCCTACTCTAGACCACACTAACCCCAACAACTACCGACCCATAACCACAGTGCCATTCTTGCTAAAACTACTTGACAAGGTCGCTCACATACAGATCCAACACTATCTCGAATCAAACTCAATCCTAGGCAAGACAATCTGGGTTCCGCAAGGGTCACGGAACTGAAACCGCCCTTCTAGACCTTAAAAACGAAATCATTAACATCCTAGACAAAGGTAAGCCCGCACTCCTCCTTCTCCTCGACCTCTCAGCGGCAATTGATCTAGTAGAACACACCACACTCACCAGCCACTTGACGCATGAAGCACACTTCTCCAAAAACGCTGCATCTTGGGTAACCTCCTTCTTACAAGTCAGAGCTATGAAAGTGTTATCCAACACAGCTCATGCAGCCCCTTCCATCATCCACTGCGGTGTCCCACAAGGTTCCTGTACTGCCCCCACTCTATATAATCTTTTTACTAAACCTCTATTTGACAAACTAAACGCAATGGGAATAACATACACCAATTACACAGACGACACGCAGATTCTCCTTCCCCTATCAGGTAATTATCAACAAGATTCCACGTCCCTTCAACTAATCTACTCCACCATACAAGCCTGGATGGCTACAAACGGCCTCTGCTTGAACGGGGACAAAACCGGAATCCTCATCCTTGGTCAGAAACTCACCCTCTCCAACCTCGACCCATTATACAGCAACTTCAACATAGACAATTGCATCATCCCAGTTCTATCCTCAGTCAAAACGTTAGGTGTACACTTAGACGCCACCTTATCCAGGGATAAACAAGTTAGCGCCATAGTCTCAGCTTCAGCGCTAAGGACTAAACTCATCAACGCAATAAAACCCTTCCTAACGAAAGACAACTGCATCTCCATTGCAAGAGCCACCATAGGAGCGAAACTGGATTATTGCAACGCTCTCCTAGCAGGCACTTCCAAGTACAACCTCTCCAAACTCCAAACCACTCAAAACAACGCTCTTAGAGCAGCCCTCAGCATACCAAAAAGAGAACACATCACCCAAGCTAGAAAGTCAGTCCACTGGCTCCTAGTCAAGGATAGGATTACCTTCAAAATTCTCACTACCACGCACAAATGCATCAACCGCACGGCACCATCCTACCTTTCCGACACCCTTCACAAATCACAATCCATAAGACCAATCAGATCCACATACACCAACCGACTTACCATTCCACACATCAATAGAACAAAGGCGGGAGGTATTGGCTTCCTGTACCTTGCACCCAAGCTCTGGAACGCACTTCCCACCAACCTTAGAGCTGAAACAACTCAAAACTGCCCCCTTCAACTAAACATACTCTCTGTACCTCTCACTTGTTCAACTGTGTATGTCACTAAAGCATATTCATGGCCCTCTGTAACCACGGGCATCAACATGTATGTAACTAAGTCTAAGAAACACTGTAAAAAGCGCCACAATGCCCTCGGGCTGCTGTGCTCTTTCAACAAATGTAAATAAATAAATAAATAAGGCTACAACGTTGGGCATCACAGCGTAAGGGCTGAGATAAGTGCACAACAGCGGTAGATTACACATTTGGCTGCAAGTAATTCCAGTGCTGGAAGAAAGGTCAGGAAGTTAATAAAAGGCGCAAGGACCACCGTTTTATCAAAGCAGAAGCAAGGTGATAATGGCAGAGAACGCAGTGATGGATGGGGTAGTGCCTGTTTGGCTGCTGGAGAAGGGCCATCTAATACAGATCTAAGAGTGCTGACAATAGAATGGAATAGGCAAATTACAGACTGTATTGATTTGTTGTCAATAACATGGGCACAGATGTGACAAGATATGAATAAATTGAACGAAAGGACAGGTGAAGTGGAAAAAAGTGTGGAACCTGGAAGACAACACTCAAAGAAACTGGCAAGGCTACAAGACATTGCAAAAACCCAATAGGTAGAGTAGAAATAATGTTGGGCTACTTGGCCTGTTTCGGGGACAGAAAAGAGTAACATGCCCTCATCTATGGGCAGGCCCAGAAGGGGCTCCTGGAGCTAGCAAATTTCATGCAGGGTTATGATGGTCTCTTTGCTAAGTTATTGTGTCTCCCTTTGATGCTTTTTCGCTCATGTGTATTTGTTTAAATGAAAATCTAAATAAAGTTGTGTAAAAAGAAGTTGTCCTTCCTGGAAGAATGTATACCCACGTATACCCAAACTCGAGAGATGCATGTAGACAGGGCACATTGTATACCTGTGCAGAAGCAACTCCCAGAAACATTGCCTTAAGTGGTAATGAGATGCTTGCTGAGGTACTAGGATCAGCTGAGAGTAATGGCGGTAGTACGGGCAAAAGAAAATGTGATCTACTAGCAGTTATACCTGTGCTTGACACAGTAATTCCTACTAGAAAAAAAGAAATTAGAAACATATATATTTAATACATTTTCCAATGTCCACCCCACGGAATCTACCCATATGCCAAATTTCAGGTTTGTAGCATGTTGGGAAGTATGCTAGCCATTTCGAACAGACACATATCCAATAATACTTAGAAAAAAACTGCTTAAAAAAAAGAATTTGAAAAATTGACATTTTATACGTTTTACATTGTCTACACCATGGAACCTAAGCACATGCCAAATGTCAGGTTTGTAGTTTGTTGGGAAGTGGCAGAGTAGCATACCATGTGCCTTACTGCCACTGGCCAAATTACGCATAGACCTAAGAGGGAAAAGACATTTTTTTGAGGACCCGAAGAGTGTGTTTCGTTACACTGAAACAATGTCATGAGGAAGGGGGGGTGCATGGATGTACACTCGCAGGCTTGGCACAGACAGGGGAAGGAACACTGCAGATAACCCAATACTTGAATAACACCCCTCGAGCCCAATTGGCAGGTGAAATCCTAACAGTACTGAACTCCCCCATAACGTCTGAGGAAATACAGGGCGCCATATCCATCCTTAAAGCGGGCTCTGCGCCGGGGCAAGACTGGTTCACCCCAGCATTTTACAAAGCCCACAGTGGCTCCCTGACCCCATTCTTAGTTCAACTCTTCAATGGGATCCCAGAGACCTGTCAGGCACTTCTCATTTACAGAGTCCAGTATTGTAGTTATCCCAAAGGAGGTTAGCGATTGCATCGACTGTGCATCGTACCGCCCTATATCCCTAATAAATGTAGACCCTAAGAACTACGCCAGCATCCCGGCAGGTTGGTTGGCCCAAATTCTCCCCAAATAGTTCATTCAGATCAAGTAGGTTACGTGAGAGGTAGGCAGAGGGCAGACAATGTACATGTGACCCTAGACCTGATAGCTTCCATAAGCGACCAAGACGAAGGCCCCATCCTAATGTCAATATACGCAGAGAAGGCATTCGATAGGGAGGAATTGCCTTTTCTCTGGACGGTGATGACCTGGCCGGGACTGGGACAACAATGGATAAGAGGTGCACAGGCACTATATCGGGAGGCCACGGCCAAGGTGGTAGTAAATTGCATCGCCTCGGAACCCTTTGCCTTGACTCGCGGCGCACGTCAGGGCTACCCTCTGTCTCCCCTCCTGTTTGCCTTAGTCTTGGAGCCCCTTGCACGAATAATTTGAGCAAACGCCCAAATTCACAGGCTGACTCGATCGGGGCGAGAATATAAACTAGCATTGTTTGCCGATGACATTCTGGTATACCTGACCCACCCAGAGGAGTCAGTCCCGCCCTCATAGCGGCCCTCACTGAATAATGGGCTCTATCAGGATACTGTGTTAACTTAAGTAAGACAGTAGTCGTCCGCCTAAAGCAGTCCGCCATTCCCCTGAGTCACTTCACCATGGAAGGGGTATTCAAGCTACAAATGGAGAACATAAAATATTTGGGGATAGAAATCAGCAGAGATCTAGCGAACCTGTTTTTAGTGCAAATTTCATCCCCCATTGGGATGCAATCAAAGCAGACCTGCAGAGGTGGGCCAAAATGACGCTGTCCTGGTCAGCACGCTTTACGTTGATTAAGAGAAATGTGCTCCCAAGACTTTTGTTTCTCTATCAATCACTCCCGGTAGTATCCCGGAATCGTTTCATACAGAGGTCAAGCAATCCCTGCTTAAGTTCCTGTGGGCAGATCAGAAGCCTAGAATCTTGCACTCGACCCTGGTGATGCCAAAGGACAAGGGAGGTATGAACGTCCCAGACCTGTTCGAATACTACAGAGCATCCCAACTGCGGGTGCTGGTGGACCATTTGAGGGTAAATGCAGAAAAACAGTGAGTTGGCCTTGAAAACAACTTATTCACCCTGGTAACCCCCAGTGAATGGCTATGAGTCCCAGTTAGCTCCATGCCACGCAGAATTCACAAGCATGCGCTCTGGTCCATTTGGCAGCCATCCCAGAAGATGCGAGGGGTAATGAACAAAACCAGGCTGTCAAGCCTCCATGGCTTCCATTGCAAGGTGGATGGTGATGGCCATCAAGGAGGCGTATGAGGGACAGCACAGGGCTTTGCCAGCAAACATGCAGAGCCAAGGCCACGGCTGTGGCTTTCCAAAGACGCATCCCATGGCAGACAAGTTTTAGGCCTTGAGAACGACCTGTCAGTCGAAACACGTGTTGGCTGTCCAACTTTGAGAATAAATATCTCTAATAACAAACTTTGCTTTGAGCATTCGAACAGACTCTCGACTTTCTTACAACTCGAGCGTGATTCACCTTCCCATTTCTTCATTTCTGAACAATATTAGTACAACTGCTATTTAACTTCCAAAATGGCATCATCCATGGCCATCCCTCCTCCTTAGGAGCCATCACCACAAACGCCTGGAGGGCCTCCACAACGGAAAAAGTGCAATCATGCAGAAAACAATCAAGAGGACCAGGAAGATGAGATAGAGGAAATGCCTACCTCCAGCACCCAGAGAGAATCATGGGTGTGGCAGTTTTTTACCACTGTTGGGGTTGTACCGAAGGCTAAGGCTACAAAGGTTAAATGCACTGAGTGCAACAAAGTCGTGGATACCCTAGGCAGTACTCCTACGGAACCACACCAAATCCAACCACCGGGATGCTCTGAGAAAGGCTGTTCCTTTTTCAGGCGGTAGTAGGCTGTCTTCCTCTACCTCATCTTCCTCAGCCAATACGGCCACCACACAGGCTAAGCCATAAAAGAGTCTGTTGATGTATCTTTCCAAGACAGCAATACTATATACTGCAACACACCACGCAGCAGGGGGGAGCAGTTTCAAAGTGTGTTCGAAGCTGCAATCAATGAGAACCACTGCCCTTTACCTGCTGTCATTGGCACTGCCTGTCTCGGGAGGATAGCTCAGCGGAAACATGCTCACCTTGGAAGCAAGACAACATGGAGCAACAAAGGTCCGATCCCCGGGTCCGTGCTTAGAAACCTCTGGGTATTAAGCGCGTTATAAATAACCTATCATGTCATATATCATACCAGGCACACACAACATTCCCTTTCCAACTGTCCCTCTGTATCTTTTACTGGTGCCCCTTCGCTCATTTCCCTCCCCTTCCTTACTTCCTGACCTCACCTGCAAAAAAAATCAAAAAACACAACAAAAGGTTCCTTTAGAAACCACCTTTTAAAATAAAAAAATAGACTATGGGACTAAAAAAATAATCTTATAGACACCATCTAATTTGCATTACTCAGTAAAGTAGTTAGACTCAATAAGATTCTCCAACATTCCCATTAGCATTTTGTATTATGCTAATGGGAATAATGGACAATTGTATTCTAGAGAAAAATTATAAAAGGGCAGAAATAATTTTCTGTCCCAAATGCGTTTCTCTAGCATACAATAAGGACCATAATCCATTAACCTTTATAACTATCTGTGGACTCCGCAGTCCCCTTTCCAGGCCAGGCATCATTAAAAGACCCAGATGGTACATGCACCATTGCACAGTCAGCCCTTCTACCCTTTTTACTTTTATATTTGTAACACTCCCTCATTGCCTGCTTTCGAACAGTCCCACATGCATCCACCAATCACTTCCAAAAACTCTACATATAACCCTATAGACTTCCACACACCAACTGCCCCTTAAGAATGTTCTACAAATCTTTTGCATCTGCATGCCTCTTACTTATACAAAGAAATTGTGCACAGTGCTCTTTTAAATTCACATATGCATTGTGCAGTGAGAGAAGTGCATAAATATAAGGGCAGTACGGATGGGCAAGTGCTCATCACTGTATATAAATTAATAATTCCTCTTTTAATATATATGAAAGAACTATAAACCTCCTTTAACAAACATAGTTTTTGTAACACATACTTCTGTCTGTCGTTATTACTATTAAATGCTGTGGATGCAAATCGTTGACTTGCCTACAGCATGAGGCTCGACCATGACCCCAGCCCCACCAAACCATCCCTTTTATTCACTGCATCTACCCTGCATCCTAGCTCAGGGTCCACTATACCCTAATAATGTGACCAAGGGCCAGTGCTCATGGCTTGCAGCCATGGCCAGTCGCCAAATCCATGGGGCATGGGTTTCGGCCATGCCGCATTCCCCAATAAGCAAATCAGAGTGTACATTTGCTTTTGCTGAGGGCGAGACCCACTACACAGACATCACATTTGTATTGCTCTAGTTTTTCTACTTGCATTCTGACACTTTGGAAAAATAGAACACAAGACAGATTTCCAAAACATGTTTCGGCTCCTTGCAGATGCTCGTCCCGCAAGTTTATTGTAATCTAGACTAGCGCTTTAGGCTGTAACCGCAAGCAAAATATTTTTTCCCTTTCAAACCTATGGCTTATGCCATGCCGCATGCCCCAATAAGCAAAGTACAGTACACATTTCTCCTTGCTGAGGGCCAGGCCCATTACCCAGGCACCAAAGTTATATCACTGTTTTGTGTACTTTATATTTGAACACCTTCAAAAAAATTAAAACACAGGACATATTTGCAAAACTATGCTTTGAAGTTCTTGCTGATTCTCCTCGTGCATATTTGCTGCAATCCCATTCAGCACTTCAGCCTGTAGCCACAAGCAGATTTTCTTCCCATTGAAACCTATCCTGATTCTGAAAAGGTTCACCACATAGCCGCCACAATTTTTTGTACCCATGTTAAAACACTTTTAAAAAAATCAGACACTGACACAGTTGCGAAACCATGCTTTTGAGTCCTTGCCAAAGCTCCTTCCACAGGTTTTTTGCTAATCCATCCATGTTCTAGTTTAGGTGTCAAAATGTACGTACAGAAAATAGTCCTATAATTTACCATATCTTGACAAAATCCATTGTGCCTACGTTATGACACTTTTCAAAACATAAAACACAGACACAGTTGCAAAAACCATGCTTTTGGATCCTTGCCAATAGTCCTTATACAAGTTGCTGCAAATCTGTCTGTTTTATTTTTTGAAAAGTGTCAAAACATATGTACAAAAAATAGGCATATAACTTACCATATCTTGACAAAATTCATTCAGACTTTGCACAAACATTCAAGGTTGGGTCTATAATCTTTCTGCTAACTTTTCTGCAGATTGTTCAAACGACAACAAAGTTAAGCCATCTAAAAATGTTGATTCCCCCCCTTAATTTTGCCTCCTCTTGACAAAATCTCCCCAAACTTTACAAACACATTGACATATGGGTCTGAAATCTTTTTGCACAATTTTGTGCAGATTCGTCAAACACCATCAAATTTATAAGCCTTTCAAATATTTTCATACCCCCCTTTAATTTTTACCCCTCTTTTCAAAACAGCACCACGCTTTGCAGAACTATTCAGGGATGAATCTAGAATGATATTGGGAAATTTCATGCAGTTTCATTGAGGGGCGCCGGGGTTATAAGCCATCCAAAAACTCCTTTTCACTGACCCTGTTATGCAGAAATATGAATGGATGTCGCCAGACATCTGAGATGTTCGCGGACATCCGAGAAGAAAAAACACCAGATTTGTGGCTTTTTTTGGCCATATCCCATCCTCATCACCCCACACCTCCCCAGACATAGTTTCATTAGTTTGACACATGCAATTTGTGTTTTTTAATGTTTTTACTGTGATGTCCGCAGTCTACGGGTTCAGTTCACAAATCCAACATGATGTCCGTTTCAAAATATCTGATGCACCTCATGCTTTTCACCATCCAATCAGCGGGTGCGTCTGATGTCTGCGGACATCACGTCGCCCTCTGATTGGTCAGGGGGGCTGTCCGTGGATCGAATAGGGAAGCGAGTCTCCGGACCGAACCCAGATATCACTAATAGATTTTTACCTACTTTTTGGCTGTTTAAAAAAACCTAATGAACAGATTTACACCAAATGTACAAAAGAACACTTTAGTCACCAAGCCGCCGCTCCTGGCGTAAAGTTGTTGAAAATCCATCCAGTGGTTTAGGCTGTAGGCATGAGCAACATATTTTTTCCATTGCGTCTATGAGGATTGCCACAAATGTTTGGACCTCGCCATAACTTTGACCCCCCCTTATGAAACCGCACCAAACTGTGCAGAATCATTCCACTTTTTCTGCAATGTTTGGTGAGGATTCGTCAAGAGGGGGGGAACAAAGTTAAAAGCCGCCCAAAAACTGCTCTTCCGATGGGTTGAGCAACCTAACCATAACTACAGGACAGCTACTGCAGGCCCTGTAAAATATACATATAGTGACCGTGGAGTTATGGTTAAGTTGCTGTTCCCATAGGAATAGCACTTTTAGGGCGGCCTATAATGGCGCTCCCCCTGGACGAATCCTCACCAAACTGTGCAAAAAAAGTATATGGGCCACTCTGAATTTTTTTGCAAACATTGGTGATGTTTGGTCCAGGGGGGTTCAAGGGGGGGGAAAAGTTATAGGGGGGTCCCAAAATGTCTTTTTTTCCCATAGACTGAATGGGGGAAAAACTTTGCGCACAGCTACAGAATAAACCGCTGGACGGATTTTCACCAAATTTGCGGAAGTGGCAGGGGCTTGGTCTCGAAAGCATGCTTTTGACAATCCGTGCAGTACTTTTCTTTAAAAAGACCAAAAAGTAGGTCTAAAAAATGTGTGATATCTATGTCCGCTCCGCGGTCGCACTTCTCTGTTTGCTCGGCGGACAAGATACCGATTGGCTAAGGGGCTGCCGTCATGACCGCAGACATGCAACGTCTCCGTTGATTGGCTGCAGTGAGACGTGTTGTGCGTCAGATTGTTTGGATGCGTCCGACATCTTGGATCCGCCGCCAACGCAGCGGCGACCAGCGGCAACATGCTATTTCGAAACATATTTTGCTGTGTCATAGTGCTTGGGGTGGTTCACAAAGTAAGAGATGGGTGAAAAAATGTATTTGTTCAGGCGGTAGGTGTTAATATTGTGTTCACTAATCACGCCTTGTTCGGAATGTTTGTGTGTACAGAAAATGAGGGTTTTAATAGGGGTATTATTTCAGTCCGTGCTGCGCAGAGGCACCTTGAAAATGTTGTAAGGACACGCGTGGTGTTAGTGAACATTGCAATTGAGTACATGTCATTATTACATTATTTGTTCCTATGGGTGTGCTATTGTTTAGTATGTCGCCATGGGTGTGACATGCTGCGGTGGTTGTGGCCCTGCCCACAACCTCCGCAGCATGTCACACCCATGCATACACTTGTAGTATTGATTATCGATTAGATGGTTCTGGGGAGTGTGCACAGTCTTGGCTGCATGGCCGCAGGCCATGCACCTACGAACAAAGTTATAAGCACTGGAGGTATAAGCCACTGCACATCCATAAATTGTCATATCTATGGATAGACAGGTAGGAGTCTAGCCTCTGGCCAGAACCACTGAAGCATACCACAACTATCGCTGCACCCGTACTACCACACATCACTCAGGTGGTTGTGGGGAGGATCTGCAGTCTTTGGTGCATGGCCAAAGGCCATGCACCTGAGAACACACTTGTGAACTCTAAAGTTATAAGCCAACATGGATTTTACATAGTGCGGTAGTTGTGGCCACGACGTTCAGTTTTGGGTGCATGGCTGCAGGCTGTAGGCCATACACGGAAGAGTGCAGACCCTCCCAACAAGCAGTGCAGGATATCTCATTCATACATCACACCTACATATTCCATTATGTATGTGGTAGGTGTGGGTAGAGTCCTGGGTACAAAATGAGTGCATGCTATGCTTATAATCTTTCATTGTATGCGTGTGTCACTGATTTATAAGTGACCATGGGTGTTATATGCTGTGGTGGTAGTGGCCAGGGCCTAGTGTCTTGGGAGCATTGCCGTAGGCCATACTTCCAAGACTCTAGGCCCTGGTCACAACCACTGCTAAATATTACCGAAACTGATAGAACTGTAGTATCGCTTTTGGGTTGAAATGGTTGTGGAGAGTGCGTAGAGACTTGGCTGCATGGCCGAAGGCCATGCGCCCAAGAACAAAGTTATACGCACTGGAGCCATAAGCCACTATGGATTTTATACACTGCATACCCATACATTCAAAATTCTATGGCCTTACACCGAAGTCTGTAGCCTCTGGCCACAACTACAGCAGCATATAACAGGCATTGGTACACTCGTATTATGAAACATCGGTCAGGTGGTTTTGAGGAGGGCGTAGCGTCTTGGGAGCACGGCCGAAGGCCATGCTCCCAAAACCAACTTTATAAGTAGTGAAATTAGAAGCCACAATGGTCGCCATATGCTTTGCTGTTTCTGGCCAGGACCCACAGTCTTGGGTGCATGGCTTTTGACTGAAGTGATAAGGAGTGAGGTTATAAGTGAACATTGCCGTGGTGTGGTGCTGTGGTTGTGTCCATGTTCCAGTGTCTTTGGTTGCATGGCTGCAGACCATGCACACAAAACTAATCTTAAAAGTACTGAAATTAGAAGCACCATGGTTTTGATATGTAGCGATGTTTGTGGTAGGACCTGTAGTGTGGGTTGCTTAGCCGTAGGGGGTAGGTGGTAGGTTATACATTAAAGATGCTAGGTCCAGCCACAGCCACTGTACCATATCACTGCTATAGATTGGCCGTGATGATTCGCATATGTATGAAATGACTGTAATTATACTTACTGTTTAGTTTGTGCAGAATCCACATATGTTTTACATGACTGGAGTACTTGGCGGACCTAGCCTTTTTTAATTTCTATGATAAAAGAAAACCGCATGTTAGTGTTTGCATTTTATGAAGACATATTACATTGCATAAGAGAAAGATTAGCTTTTTTTTTTACCCTCATACTTAGTTTACAAACCAGTGTACTGTGCATTGTGCTCAGTTTCTGTGTTTGTTTTTGAAATCTTTGGGTCTGGGAGAAAAAAATCCTTGTCGGATAAAAAACAAAAAACTAATTTGCTATGCTACAAACTATTTCTTTGCTTTCTTTGAGTGTTTCCTTCTTCTTTCTGATTAATGTTATGCTTGTTGCCTTGTTGCTATTTTTAACGGTAGTGTCATGATGCCTACCCCCTGGGACCCAGACCAAGTCCAGGAACCCCGGAAGCAGGCATCAAGTTATCCCAAGCAAGCCCAACAACCCCTGCTAGGGGCTATTTGGGTCCAGTCCTGGCGCCTATGGCGCCAGGCTCATATGGAGAGTCAGTCCTGGCGCCATAGGCGCCAGGCTCATAGATTAAAATGTACCTGATGCAGACCATGCTGCAAGAGCTCCAAGCCAAAAGAGGCTTGGAAGGGACTACTTTACTTAGGGACTATTTTTTTACTCGGACGGGGCTGGGGAGGAATACTTACCTGGGACTACTTTGGTGGCTATTTAAACCACGTCCGAAGAGCAGCACACGCTTCGCGTTATTCTGCATCCAGCAGCATAACGCTCACCGTGCCTGCAAGTCTGCATCCAGCCTTCTGCCACGCCCGCCTCGAGTTTGGAGCTCCTAGTAAAAGGGAGAAAAAAGGAGAAAAGGTTAGAACAAGAGCAATACCTTTGATCCTTACCTGAATTCCCGATCCATCGCGCCTTCGAGCTGGAAGAAAGAAGCTATTTATGCGCGTCGCCTCGCCTGCTGCAGCGCTGCGCTGAACTCACCGGCCTTCGCAGCATCTTCACATTCCACCGCATCCTCCTGCATGTTCCCGCCGCACTCTGGCACCTAAGGAGAAGACGAGAACAGCAAGGTGAGCCAAGGGAATGCACAGGAATATTAGTTACCCCCCATAGACTTACCTGATTTTACCACCGGGGGTACTATTCCTCTTCACGGGTCGGCGCAGCTTCCACTGCATCTTCGCCGAACCCCGGCCCTTAAGGGGAAACAAAAGGACAGCAAGGTGAAACAAAGGGACTAACAAGGGGAACCCTCCTCACCACAATAGACTTACCTCATTTTACCGCCGGAGGTATTATTCCCCGAGACTTCATACTTTCTCTCAGCGCCTGAATAAGGGAGAAAGCAACAGGTTACATATTGACATTATTTTATCTAACTGTGTTGGAAAATACAAATCCTTACCAGAATACTACCGGTTGCCACGAGGAACTCTTCACTAGGGTCAAGCTGCAACCTGCAAGGAATCGGACAAGAGTGAAAGTCAGGCATTTGAACTCTTACGAACTTTATACTTATGGCGTCTTGCGGCGAATCTCGGAGTCAATATTGTTCTGGAACTCACCAATTCCTTCGAGCCAGTGAAGCAACTGGTTATCATCGCGCCCCTGCACTCAATGCAGGATGGAGAACTCATCTTTTTAAACCATCAGGTGAGACTATAAGAGGGGACATCAAAGTTGATCTGTGGGGAGAACAGCAGGGGTTGGGGGGATTTACGCTCAACTCCACGGGTGGTTAATTCCCTTTCTCCATTTGCAGAAGAATATTCCTACGGGCCAAGCAAACGAAGCTAGGTGGGCCAGTCCAGTCCGCCATTCCCGGCCCTACGCATCACATTGGTGGAGACCGCAGCTGTCCAGTTCCGATCGATGCCTCTGTGGGAGCCAGGTGAGCGTAACAGGTAGTTAGATACTTGTTGACATATTCTAACTGTGCTTTTCTTGTTATGCTTCTGTGGTATTCATTTCTCTGTGTTGTTGTTATACACTCTTGGGCAGTTAGATACATGTTGGCGTATTCTTACTGTATGTAGGCTTTCACTTCATTTTTTTTTTATGTTGAAGTACACATTAGTCATAAAATTTTGTTTCCAAGAAGATTAAATAAGCATTTATAAGATTAGCTGTCAATCTCTGCTTCAATAAGTAATTCAGTAATGGTGCTATCGGTGGTCGGTCAAAATCTCAAAAAAGAAATCTCGAATGACCATGAGGTTGAAAAAAAAATCACGAAAAAAAAATTCCGAATTACTCTTTTTTTAATTATATATTTATTTTGGGGTCCGGGATTAAAAAAAAAATGGGTAAAAAAAAAGGGGGTGCTTGAGGGGGGGAACCCCCCCTTTCAAATAAAAAACAGCATAAAAAAAATCGACCTTTTATTTTCAAGATTTTATTTTTCGATTTCATCACTATAAACCGGTGCTACCATTACATTCCACCCATCCACATTTCTTTTTAATGTATGCAGTGTAGTGACCTGCATTGGTTGTAGCACCTGCATGGTAGATTATACCTACTGTTGTAAAGGTTTTCTTTCCCAGTGACACTTGACCGTGTGTGAATCCAGTCAGCTTGCAGTTGTTTTTCATTCCATCTGCATTATAACATAGCAGCCATCAGTATTATATACTTACTATGTGCTTGTATTAGTAGGATGGTGCGATTGTCTGAATTGCACATAATACATAATCTGGCATGGTTTGCATTCTGTACCAGTTGCTGAAATGGAATGGAATCACAATTAGGTATGGGTAGATACACAAATCACTCATTTGGGATTTGTTCCTGTATGACATTGCTACAGAGAGTGCATGTATGTTTTCACATGTATGAAATCTGGAAGATTTCATTTATACGTATGCTTTTGTTTTCCAGTACTTGCAAGTAAGTACATTAGAAATTCTTGTGGATCTTCCTGTGTGTTTATAATGAATTTCACCATTCCAGCACAGTAGTCCAATCTTGTCTTATTCCGTAAACACTGTACGTGTTGTCAGGATTGTTTGTTGCATTTCTATGAAGGACTTACATTTGCAAACACAATTGGTCTGTACTGTGTAAGTAGATATTGTTAACCATTGGTGGCAATTGAAATAGAATATTCATTGCTACATCTGCATAGCAATTCACACCACTTTCATTTGAAAATTTGAATGGATCAGCTGGTTCCGTATCAGAGTCGTTTTTTCTGAGTTTCTCTTCCTTCTTTGAAGAAGTACTTGGTTTACTTTCCCTAATACGTTTTTCTTTGCTTGTGGTAATTGATGAAACTTTTCCTTCTTTTGTTTTCTTTGAAGGATTTGCTGTCGCATTCTGTTGCATTTCAGATTGAATTAGTTTTCTTTTACCACGTTTTAATTTTTCTGGAACAGGATATTGTTTGAGATGGGGGGTGTACAGAGAACGCAGTCTATTGTATTCCAAAATGCAAGGAATATCAGCAGACACTTTATTTGCATCAAAGTTGATTAGAAATAGACCGTCAATTGTACGTAAGCGTGATAGTGCTACGTAGCTCATGCCTTCTTTAAAGACTGTATTTCCTATATCTATTAATGCCTTGTCTAGGGTAAGACCTTGGGATTTATGAATGGTGACTGCATATGCAAGAGTTAGAGAAAATTGTTCTGTACGTACATACGTGTCTTTGAACAGAAGGAATCGAGCAGTTGAGCACCCTATCCTTTTCACTTCTAAAAGTTTGTCAAAGCGGATATTGACAAACTGAATGTTGTTGTCACGTGGGTATGATTGAAAGCCAACAACTGTACCCAGTGCCTCATTAACTAGCCCTTGCTCCACGTCAAGGTAACGTTTAAGCATTACTCTACAATTTAAGGATAATTTTAGTATTTTTTTCAACCCAGCTGTGTTGGAGATTGAATTTTGTAAGTCTTGTTGTGGCTTGCTCACACATGGGTAGTGTCATACCGTGTACGTCTAGTTTGTCTGTCGCGCAAATTTCAATTATTGGTTGCATTTCTTTATTTAACATTGTTTCATTGAATTTGACACAGCTTGCAAGAGTTGGCATTAAGGCCATACAACTGACATTTTTGTGCGCTAATTGTTCCATAACATCAGTAGCACATGCATTATCGCCAAAAAGTGCATGAATGTGCCGGTTTTACAATATTGCTTGTGCTTCCTGAGATAGTATACCAACTCTAATACTTTTTAGGATGTTGGCGTAAGTGAGATCTGCAGATTGCCGCATGTTTTCAGTTAATTCTCTGTATTGGAAATGTTGCCAAAGGTTGACATTTCCTATGCTGCCAACAGTTTTACGGCAGAGTTTGTATCCTACGGTTTTAAAAATAGGTTCACCTTTCACTGGTGTCAATTGTAGAAGATCTCCAAAAACGATAATGTGTTTCCCTGCAAAGAGTTCTTCGTAGTTTGTTTTAAGTACTTCTTGCAATCTGAGGTGAATCAAAGCCAACATTAGGTTGGAGACCCTGCTCACTTTATCTATGAGTAGCATTTTCATTTGTTTTAATACTCTGCATAGTTCCATTGCAGCTTCTGCAGAAAGTTTGCAGTAGTCTAATTTGTTTTGGTGTTCTACTGGAAGAAGTAGTAATCGGTGTAAAGTGACACAGCCTATGTTGTAGGCAGCTGAACCTGTGGGGGCAGTTACAACAGCTGATAGTTTGTGGTTTGTCATTTGCTGAAGGAACTTGCTGATGATTTTGATTAAGAATGTTTTTCCTGACCGAGTTTCACCACTGACGTACAGCAGTATTGGTTTGCAATTTTGGCAGGTACATTCATTATTTTCGTGTTGTACACCATGTCAAAATTGTTTTGTTAAGTCTTCGAAAATGGTGTGCTGATCTTTAAGTTTTCCTTGTTGTACAGTTAAGTCTTCTATTATTTCTTGATAGTGACACATGGTGTTTTCCACTTCTGTCATAGCTAATTATGCCTCATTTGCTATTAGTGGCTGTCCTAGTGGTTCTTGACTTCCTGTTACAGAAGGTTGACTACTGTCGGAAGAGTCCTTATCTAGTTGGGCCTGAAGTTCTTCTTCGTGTTGCTGTTGTGCAACATTGCTTTGTACTGCGTGAAGTTCATATCGGTGATAGTGCTTTCATTTGCTTTGAAAGCATCTTCATAGCAGTCATAGTTATCTAGTATGTCTTCCTCTTTTCTCCATGGTTCAAAAAGTTGTAGCAGAGACATGTAATATAGTTCTTTCTGTTGAGGAGTTTTTAATGACAATTTAACATGATTAATTAAGCTTCGTTTTGTAAGTTTCACTAAGCTGTCTTCACAATCTGTGACTGTATATCTGCCTTTGCTTTCATCAGGTTTTATATTATTTTTGTATGCAAAGTTTTGAGCTGTGTGGTATAGACACATGCTTTCCAAAGTGCTACTCCTGTTCGGATAGTATATGTCCAGTAAATTGTTTTTTAAAATATCTTGGCTGTTGGGATAATTTCTGGCAATTGTTTCTATGTCCTCATATGATTTCAGAACTCCTTTTCTAGATTTAGCAGGACCAAGACTTAGCCATACTATGTTGTCTGATTTTCCGTACAAAGCTGAACCAGTTAAACGATCTGCTGCTTCATAGGCGCCACATTCTCTGAGAGAGCATTTTTATGCCTAGGCTGTACAATTTCGGAGATAGTGTTTTGTCTGATAAGTCATCCCAGAGGTCTTGAAGCTCTGTTTTTTCAGATTCTGTTAGGTTACAGCCTACCTATCGTGCAACAGCAGTGGAATTGTCTGCAATGTACTGCACATCAATGTTTGCATTCAATAAGAGGGCAATGATTGCATTGTAATCATTGATATATTTACTTTCTTCGGTTCTTTTTATGTAGTACGTGTTCTTAGGTGATTTACTTTTCACACTATGTCGAACTGAAGACATGAAGTTGTTCACTTCACCTGTTTCTGTAACTGGTCTAGGGAAACCAAACCGGCATTTGGTGTAGTATTTCCCTTTGTTTTTGTATCTGCGGCGACAATATTTGCCACATTTGTGTCTTTGAATTTGTAAAATCCTCCCATGCGGGCCACTATGTGTCCGTTGTGAAGGGATTTCACAAGTGACACATTTTTGGATGAACTGCAAATCAGTGGCATCAGTGTCGTGACCAAATTTAGGTGCACCTTTGATCCATAAAAGCATGTGAATATGTGGTGCTCCTCTCGCTTGGTATTCTTTTCTCCAAAAGAAGTGCTGCAAATCTCCGAGGGGAGGAACAGTTTTATTGCAAATAAAGTGTAGCATAGCAATGAAACGATAATGGAAATTTCTTGACACATTAACTGGCTCTAGAGAGCAAAGTTCTTCAGATGTTAATAAATTTATGTTGCTTTCGTTGTTGTTTGATATGCGTAGGAACTCATGTAAATCTTCCCATGAATATTCTGCACAACTTAGTGTAACAAACCAAGTCGGTGGTCCAAGGTTTCTGATCATGCAACATACGTCTCTGTGCCGTCGGAACCAGTGTTCTTTTGTACCACGCATAGTTGCAAACAAATTTGTTATACTTGACTGTAAACCCTCATCTTTTTCTTGTACTTTTTGTATTAATTGCATAGCTGACATACTTTGAAAGTGGGTTCCAGATTTCAAAATGTGTGCAACTCTGTAACATAGGGTTGCTAGTTCACTTTCAAAGAGTAGGTGGAATATGTATTTCACATTTTGTCTAAACCTGAGATCTTGCGAATACATTTGTAATGAGCGGTATTCGGATGCCGTAATCTGAGTGGGTCTATCATCGTACCTTCCACCTTTGCCAGTAGGAAATAGCAGTGGAAAAGCATGTGCTTCTATACTTTTTTCCCATATGCTCATTGGTGAACCTTTGGTTTGTCGCATGTGGTAAGTTTCTAGTGCATCTTCTATGCTTTCATTGAAATGCAATGGAAGAATTGTGTACTGGTCCAAAAGAGTGGATACTGCAGCAGGAACCAGAAGTTCAAATTGTCCAGTTTCTGATGACTGTTCAATTATTTCAGTTGTTTCCCTTAAGCTTTCTTCAATATTTATTTCCTTGTAGTATTAGTTATTGTCTTTTAGATATTGCAAGGCTTGTCTAACTTCATGTAAATCCACCAGTTGTTGCCAAATTTTTCTGTCTTTGGTTGGTACACCATTTACTAAGACAATTAAAGAATGCTCTATTGAACGTTGCACTCCTAGAGTGTGTACATTTTCTGTCAGATCTAATGGCAAATAAACCACTTTGCCACAAATGCCTTTCACCAATTCAGAGGGAGGTAATTTTTCTGTTTTTGGGTGAAGGCGTATAATTGCTTGAAATGGGTGAACTGTTTGAATTATGATGCTCTTTAAAATTTTAGTATTTCTTTTTTGTATGTGTGTAATAGAAGGTTGCTATGTGCAGAAATGTTGGTAGTCTGTTCTAAAACTATTGCATTTTGTAAGTGACTTTCACTTCCAAAATATTTTCTCTGGATACGGTCCATTTCTTCTTGTAGATACTTGGGTGTACCATGCAGAAGAGTGTTATTTAAATTGGCTAATTCTGAAGCTGGACTTTTAGCATAGTATATTTTATACACTAGATTTCTAACATTTGAACGATGTATTGATATCCTTTTGATATGATGGAAGGTGCTTTTGCAAATAGGTCCAGAAATGCAGGCTAATGAATGTCCTTGCAGTCCTGTGTATTTGCGCATTGGATAGGTATACATATTTTGCAGCACTGTCATTTTAATTTTGTCTTTACCTTTCACATACTGATTGAGGAACTGACGTAAAGATTTGAAAGATTTGTTAGGAATGGCACACATTGACGTGCACGGCCATTTGTATACTGGACGGTCTGGTTCAGTCGAATCGTGAGGTAATTCTGAGTTTTCAGGGGATACTTTTCTAAGCAGTGTTTCTTGTTCCATGATGCTATTATTGATTTTTTCATAGCCTCTTGCACTGCTATGGATGGCAATTGTGGTTGTTTGATTTTGTTTGTTTGCTTCGTCATTAAAATATGGTTCTGTGGTTGTTGTGTGACTCCATTCACCTCCACAAATATGTAAGAAGTTCTTTTTGTTCACATTTCGTTTATTGATAAGTTTCTTTTTCAGTTTGGTACTTAGTTTTGTTAGTGGTTTCATTCTATTTAACACTAATATAAACAACTTCCTTTTGAGAATGATTGCACTGTCCACGAGAGTTCCAAACATACAGGGATTTGTGAGTCATTCTGCCTGTTATTCTTTGTTTAGTAAATGGCGATTTGTGGGTAGAGTGGTTCAGAAATCACTGTTTGCTTTGGTGCGCAAATTAAATGCATAACCCACACAGTCTGTTTGAGGAATAGTTAGAATATAAAGGTCCTAGTGTACTTACTTTTTTTTCTCAGAATGACCAGGTTTCTTCGGATATGTTTGCAGTGTAGATGCTGTTGATTTTCAGGAGAGTAGTCTTCACTGCGATTGTAAAAAGGAGAAGTTAGTAACTTTGTGTGTTTAAAGCTGTGATGTTACAGTACACATTAATTTAGTATTTTTCGTCGGAGTATTCTTCTTTGATATTTCAACACAGTGCATGTGTGCATTTTACTTCACTATGTGCTGCCTTTCTATGTTAATTGCAGTATGTCAGTTGCACATGCTTAAGAAATGCATACACTTTTTAGGTTACAAAAATGTCTTTTCTTTTAAGCTGTGTTATCTATAGCAGAAAGCTTTGTAAGGGATAGGTCATTATAGTAAATGGGGAACAATTCTGTACTTTCATATTATAAGTACGATTTCAAAAAATTGGGAGACCCTCGAAGGGAGATGTCACCAGCAATCGGGAGCGTTTACTTTTTTCTCATACGATCGCATTGGAAGAAGCATTTATGTAGACGGTACACAGTAAAAAATGGTGCCATTTTCTAATGGCAAATCGCGTTTCAGACTAAATAGGGAGGGTTCTAACATATGTATAGGTTATGCGGGAGACAGTAAGAAGTAGTGCGGTTTGTCAATGAAAAATCAGACACTTTGTACTAAAAGGACGACCGTTGGTATGTATTTCCTTTGCATATTTAGTGGTATTAGTTTGTTTAAATGAAATCATAAGGGTTGCACATGTTCTCTGAGTAAAATATGCATACCTGTAGTTTATACGCATGCATATGCGCATGGATGGAGCTGTACGTAGAAATCCGTGACACTTGTACAGTAGTTTCTGAAGTATGTGCTTTGTAATGATATGCGACTTGTATTCACAGTCATCAATAGTACATTTGAAGTGCAAAATTTTGATGACGGAGTTAGATGTAGAGATGATTAATGTGATTGGTGGATGGTTGAGTGACTGCTTAGCTGTGTCCCATGAGGAAATGGAATCGCGAGTGATGTGGAAAGGGGTAGAAGGACTAGCTAAGAGTTACGTGCCGCATGTAGACAACGCTTGTCCGCGGGTAGGGCATGTCACATACGGGTATCTACAGCAAATCAAGCATGGAAAGGGGTCTTTTGGCATCAGCCAATCAGATGTTCACATTATTCCTTTGTGGCGAAAGACGGAGCGTATACTGAAGATGGCAGAGGCACAGAGGGTGAGGGTTTTGGTCCTTGGAGATATTTTTGTCCAAGGTTTACAGCTGTATGCCGAAAGTCTGCATGTGGGACATCATTTTGATGTGAGAGGAGTGGAGGTGGCGTGGAGCGCTGAGACTGATCGCAATGTTGCGGCACTTCTCCAAGTTTGCACCGAGATGCAAACGATGACCACTTCTCATGTGGTACTTTTTCACTACGGTGCTTGCCATTTGGGCTACGTGAGTTCACATACTTTGTTGAAAGATTTGGAACAGTTGGTTGAAGCAGTCATGAAGATCTTTCCAACTGCGAAATTAATTTTTTCTGGGTTATTGCCTAGAGGAAAATGGGACAATAGTTCTGTTTTCTGTCCTGATCAACGTATTGGGAGGTGTAACATTAATCGCGGCATGCATGCTTTTATTTTACGTGCTGGTATGTCTTTCTGCAGCCACGAGAACATTGTTCCTAGTAATGCGGCTTATTTTGAAGCAGATGGTGTTTCGTTATCTTCTTTGGGAAATGCCATGTTCTATTGGAATGTGAGGCTTGCTTTGGAGAAGGTTCTGAATTGGTTGTAGGAGTAAAGTAAGAACAAAAAATATTTTTTTAAAAGAAATAACGGGTGTCTGTAAGGCATCTGCCCCAAAAAAATGGCTCTTTTCAGAGCCCACCTTCAAGGGGAAAAGAGGAATAATATTTAAATGTACAGTTGTCACGCTCTGCTCCTGTACGTGTCCATGAACATGGCGGTAGTTTGCAGGCAGCGCCTATTGCCAACGGGGATTTTGGGGTGGAGATGCATGCAAATGAGAATGTGCGAAGGTAGGGATTGGTCAGTAAAGGTCAATGGGTGTGTTGTGTACGGAGAAATTTAGTCAGAACGTCTTTACCCTGACAGGAGACTAGACCGCCATGGCTCTGTGTGCTCAAACAGATTATCTGGATTTTGGGAGACTCATGGATACATTGGTTGAAGGTGCATGCTGAAAGTTGCGGTCTATCTGCAAATCTTGGATTTCCTCATGTTGAAGTCCACTGGCATGGGGTGCGCGGAATGAGGTGGTTGGACTTGGTACCTCTCTGCACTACTTTACAGACAGAGCGTCATCCTGATATACTTCTCATTCATTGTGGAGGAAATCGTTTGGGCCATGTTTCTGGCATTTCTTTGCAATTTGCAATGAAGGAAGGACTTGCAAATGTCATGGACATGTTTCCAAATTGTCAAATAGTTTTTGCCCGTATTGCACAAAGACAAAAGTGGCTGCGTTCATCTGCATTTGGCCCACAAATGGAGAAAGCTAGGCGCAATGTGAATAAGGCTGTTTGTGCCTTTCTACGAGATGTTGGCATGTACTCATTCCACAATGAAAACCTTTTGTTTCGCAGCTCTTTCATTTTTCGCAGAGATGGAGTCCATCTCACATATGCTGGCAATCAAATTTTTCTTCGCAATGTAAAACATGCATTGCAACTTTTTTGGGAATCATAGTCACCTATTTGGCATTCGTTTTTTACAACCTACATTTTATGAGGCATACACACACCACCGAAAGGCTCTTTTCAGAGCCACCACTTACTCCCAGCGAAAAGTACATTGGTTTTGCTTTGCTTGCACCCTCCATTTTTGTGTGTCCCATGACTATCCGCAGACTTTTTTTTAAAAAAGTGATGGGGCCTACAACAGTCACATCATAGCTCTATTGTTACACTGAGAAAGGAAGCTCTGAAAAGAGCCTTTTTTGTACTTTTTATAATTTTTCAGTTTACTGCTTTTATGAACACGACACACTAGGAAAGGAGGGCAAGGGAGGGTAAGGAAGGGACACCAACCACGGGGATAAGAAGGGCCAGGTGGAGAGAGAAAGATATAGGGTGGCCTTCACTTAGGTAGGGATCAGGTCTTCTCGTGCTCAGTGACCGTAGCCTCAAAAGCACTTCGAAGACTCTCCCCCTGCAGAGTACTGCGTCACAGTACACACACAATATTGTGACCCTCGAAAGGTAAGGGTCAACAGCATCGCAAATGGCTTGTGAGGCAGCTGGAGGAATGCGCTCCCCCACAGGAGTGTCTCTTGTGGTGAGAGGATCGGACACGGAGGATGCTGTGGAGGAACTCAGTCTACTACGTTCTTCACATGGCACCACCTTGCGAATGTCCGCACTGTGGAACAACGTTAGGTATCGCTTCATGGTTGTCGTACCAAAGCTGTACGCACCAGGTCTCCCGCGACTCAATACCAACTGGCACTGGTTGCACTTGACCAGGTTCACACGTCTTTTCGGTACGTTCCCACAAACCGAAAAAAACCGCCACACCCACGACTCGTGGCAAGTGTTTGTTGTGCTGATTTCCTCCACCTCATTCTCTTTTTCCTCTTCTTCTTCAATCTCTACATCCTCACCCGTATATCCCTCTGCAGGCCCTTGGGGTGGTGCTGAGGCTAATGCAGCAACAGCAGCCATGGATGCCATAAGGATTATTTGCCAAATGGTCGCTACAGTAGTAAAGGCAGCACAACGCCAACTGCTATAGCCGGAAGAAAAATGAAGATGAGCTCGGGGGTGTGGCCATTTATAGGGGTCGAAGGATGCAGCTTGTGACCATATTGCTCACTGAAAAGCGCCGCAAAAATTGTAAATGATACATTCACAGGTGGAGCTATTGTATGGGAAATGTGAAATGGTGATTTCATACTGAAAAATAATTTCCCATGCATTGTGTCTGTTATTTTGCTATGTTGCAGAAGCAGACAAAGTGCGCAAATTAGTCCACACGCTCAGCGTGGGTGCGGTCACATGATGACATCCTGAACACATCCGTGAGGGAAAAGCATGTCCACACGACAGCAAATGCAGACTAACAAACGTGCGCATGCGTGCCAGTGTCCTACGGACAGTGTTCGGGTCCTGCAACTAATTAAAAGTGCGACACAAGTGAGATGGACAGTTAGGGACAGGCGGGATGTTTGCAGTACTTATGGGTGTACTGCGCATGTGCATACCTGATCTGCTGACTAAGCACAGGTCCAGTGTCCTTAGGACACCTCCATTTTGTTTGATAACGAACATGCCGGCCATGCGCCTGTTCTACGGACGGTTCCAGCTTGCTGCGGACGATACGGACAGATATAGTGTCCTTGGGACACTTCCAATTTGGCTCATTTATATACATCCAGCCCACCTAGTATGTTCTAAGAACATGTTATATCTAGTTTGTAAGGCGTACAGAGAGGTATAATGTCATTAGCACGCCCCATTCTGTTCCTTTACACACAACTTGCACAGATGGTGCATTCTAAGATCAGTTGCATCTTGGTAGACATTGGTACAGGTAGGTGTATTGCCGTTAGAACATCCACATTGTATTGCTTACGGCTAGCTCGAACAGGCGCGCTATTTGCAAACATTTGAAGTCTTTTAAAAAAAAAAAAATTCTCTACCCCATATTCAACAACTATTCTAAAAAACTACATGCACTTTAATCAACAAAAACACAGGGGGATGCAGGCACTGACACGAATATAGGGGAATTGGGGTTCAACACAGGCTGATTGTGAGGAGATGATTTGTGTGGGGAAGAAGGCATGGATGTTTCATCATAACGTCTATTTTCTTCTAGAAGGTTTGGGGACGGTTGACTAGGGAATGGAGAAGGGGAGCAGGTACAGGTGGGACAGTGGTAACGTATTTTTCCTCTAACAAATTCTTCCACAAATTCCCTTAAACTATTAAAATTGTCATTTAGTGTCTCCATTTTAAGTTCTATCCTTTTCAGCCTGTCTTCCTCTGTGTCGTTTGTTGGCTTTTCTTTTTTTCCTGGTGTGCTACAAATAAATATATATATATGTTAAATGCACATAAAATACTGAACATTATTTTGCTTATGCAGAACACTGTGTACCATTACTGTCGCTATCTTCGGACATTTCCTCATGCAGAAAATTCTCCTCCAGCCACTCCAAAGTACTGCACATTTCTGTATCAAAAGAACAGAAAGCAATTATTTTTTCTGCCCCTCATAATAAAAAAAGTACACACTTATATAACAAAAATTAAGTTAACTTACTTTTTTGCTGTAATTTGTCTTTGTTGAAGTGCGTGCGTCTACTGTCGGTCCTGCTTACAGAGTTTCTGTGAGGTAGTTACGTTGGAGTCATACTTTCTTTTTTTTTTATGGTACAATCCATTTCATTCTACATGGTCATTAAATGCATGGTTTTTGTTTCAGAGGTTTAGGTTTCCCTATTTATTTACTAGTGATTATAATGTCTGTATGTGTCATTTTTCAAAGTTGAACATTTTTTCTGTAATACATTATTACAATTTCAGATGGCCCCTGACTGTTTTGGTAGTGATGACCTCGTCCGCGTCTGTCCGCAGACAGGCGCTCAGTCCGTGCCTTCACAATATCGATAGCGAGGAGGTTCTGTATGGTCTACGTTCTATGTTTATAAAGTACTCCAATTATACTACATAGCTCCCAAGATCACATGATGATAGTGTATATTCAGCAGAAAAACTTTATTAACGTGATGTTATGATTACGTTTCCCTTCAGAAAATCTTTGAAATTCAGTTACAATAAAAATGTTGTTAAAGGGACATTATGGTTAAGTTGCCCTACTAAAAACCCGTACAATTCACTAAAAAAACTTTAAAGGGACGTTCTGGTTAAGTTGCACTACTAAAAACCTGTGAAATTCCCTAAAAAAAACTTTATAAAGTCACATTATGGTTCAAAGTAAAACTGAAAAACCCCTGAAATTCACCAGTTATGGTAGGCTAGGCAACCATAACTGCCCACACCACTGTGCACTGCTAACACTAACAACTATGACATCAAATATTACATCACAAATGTCATTGATGACATCACTGATGACATCACATGTGTAGCCCCTTCGTTTTTGTTGACTGCCACATCTAGGCTAGGTGGGTTTATTTACTGACAGTCAGAAACTTAACTTTCAAAAGGTATCACATTTATAGATATTGGTATTCTCACATGTTCTTACAATACTTTCCTTACATTTTACTCGCATCTTATGATGTACATATATAGGGGAAGAAGCAGACCTGAAATACAGCTATCTTTTTTGTGCTTGTATACAATCATGTAGATTATACACAGTTGCTAATGATACTTCCTCTTGTTTGCTTACTGTACTTTCCACATATAAGCCCCATATTTGTATGATTTGTAGTCTATTTCCGTTTTGTGCATATTACTAGAAATGTGTAGTAAGTGATGCATTGTTAGCAACTTAGTACATGTTTCACAGACCAGAAAAGTCTGGTACAGAAGCATTCACCGTTACATTATACATCTTTGGAAAATACAAATATAGCACCTCTGTGGTGTGTGCTGCAACCTATACCTACATTTCTGTATGAGTAGGTTCCTGTACTAGAAAGAACACTGCAATGGAATTTTCTTTCCAACACTACATTAGGTGATGAAGTATGTACATTATTACACATGTCCCGATAACCCCTGATACTTTTTTCCAAAAATTACATTCTCCAGCATGGGGTCTGGCATGGATTCACATGCTCATGAATATAAGAATATTCCCCGTCGTCAGGCCGGGAATCCTCGGTAAAGAAAAAATCAGTATCAGTTTAATTTCTGATCTGGCTTTCTTAGTAGTAACCCATCACTGATCTCTGGGTCATACTGCCCCCAGCCAATGACTGCCCTCTGCCTAAGCCCCTCCCCTGGCAGCCATCTTCAGATTTTTACCGCACGCTCAAGTATTGGGAGTCCTCGTGTTTAGCTCTCAAGCTTTTTGCTGCGTTTTCACGCTTTTCAAAGAGGTTTTCTCATTTTTCGATCAAATAGAGCCTCAAGCTCCACCGTGTCTACATCTGATCAACGGGGACCCATTTCGGATTTTTTTACGCCCCTCAAGTGTGAAGTTTTTGTCGAGTTACGCTTCTTGGAGGAGTCCAGAAGTTTCTGTGGCCTACCCCGGACATGGCCCAGGAGAAAGGAAGCTCGACGCCTGGAAAGATGTTCAGGGTTTGCCCTGGATGCCAGCTGCAGAATGTGTTCAAAGAGGACGAACATTCAAAGTGCCTTTACTGCCTTCATGAGGACAAAACGCACGTGGAGAAGGACTGTGCGTTTTGCGGGAACATGTCGGAACGGACAATCAAGGATCGATATCTTCGTCTCGCCAACTGGCTGGAAGGAAAGAGCCCGTCGGGTGAGAAGAAGAAGAAGTCTGAGCGGTCTTCTAAGTCCTGTGAGGGCGCCCCAGCGACGGGGGCCCAACAGAAGGCAAAGCACCGCGAGTCCGCGGGCACTGGGAGCGCCGAATGGTCGGGCTCCTCGGCTGCCAGGCAGGGCGCATCCTCTCCAGCACCATCAACCATGAGCCAACGGTCTGGCTCAGGGAAGAGGAAAGCCGAGAACCCAAGCTTCTGGAGAGGCCCGGTCGGTCTCGAAGGATCCAGCCGAGGGGAACTGAGGCGGTGACCCTCCCCCCAAGGTGAAGGCCACAGGCCCGCAGAAGGTGGTGAAGGCCTTGATTCACCCGGCTAAGGCCTCTATCGAGGAAGTCGCGGCGTTCCTGGCGCAGCCTAAGGAGGCTACACCAGTGGAGGCGACCTCGGGGCTCAGTTTCCCTGCCACTGCGGAGGGAAGCCTCTTTCAGGCCCATCGAGAAGATCCCGGTGGAAAAAGGGTTCTACGTTATTTCGTCGACCACTGTTTCATCGTGGGACTCTTCATCGCCGACCCTTTCATCGCCAACATTTTTTTTTTTTTAATTTATGTTCATACCCCAACCTGCACAAACACCCCCCCCCTGGAACTGGTTGAAGTCTTGAAGGGCCTCGACGAGGGCGTTGAAGAGGCCCGGTGCCACGGGAGGGATCCCGACGAAGAGGATGACGAGAGCACCGGCAGCGCCGGCGAGGTTCCTAGTCAACCGTCGCGCCCGTTGCTTCCGGAGCTACAGGACAACTTGGCGACCATTTTGTTGGCAATACAATCCTTATGTTCGGAGATAAGGACGAGATTGCCCCTACCACCGACGGAGGAGCCGGAACCAGGCCCGTCGGGAAGTCCCCCAAACAAGAGAAGACGGACCCATCCAGCCCCGCCTTTTCAGCCCTTGCGGCTTGCTCAGCCTTTGTCCACGTCCCCAGTACCTGGGGATGACACGGTAACGGACACGGCCACGACGGTTTCCTTTACCAACGGCGCAAGGCCAAGCGGAAGACAGTCCTCGCCGTGCTTCTGTTGGATGACATCTGGGACGAGGGTCTCACCCTTCTCAAGAACCCGTCCATGACGCCTGCCAAGAGGGATCGGTACGAGAAGAAGTACTGGGTCCCCGACCTGGCACCTTTGTGCCTTAGGGCGCAACCGACCCCTGACTCGGTCGTCTCAGCGGCGTCCAAGAAGAAAGCGGGGCTGGCATCGGCCTCAACGTCAACTTCCCCGCCGGATGGCGAAGGAGAGAAGCTGGATGCAATGGGACAACAAGTTATCTCGTCGGCGGCAACAACGATTAAGGCGGTCAACACCCTCGCGATCGTGGCCCGCTACGACAGGGAGTTATGGTACAAGATCGCCCCCCTGTTGGACTTCCTACCGGACGACAAGAGGGCTGAGGCCCTGGGGATCTTGCAGGAAGGTGAAGTGGCGTCGGACCACGCCATAACGGTGGCAATGGACATTGCCGACACCAGTTTCCGCAGCTAGGCAACAGCGTTTGCCTCAGACGACTAGGGTGGCTCAAGATGACGGATTTCCGCCAGGACGTACAAGCCAAGGTTTTGGACATGCTGTACGACGGGAACAGCCTGTTTGGGAAAACAGTGGATGAGTCCCTCCAAGCCATCAAGGCGGACACAGAGACAGCTAAGGCCCTAGGAGTTCTCCAGCAACGAAGGCCGTCCTTTCAGAGCTCCGGAAGCAAGCGGGGTGCCTCCAAGGGATTCGGCAGGGGCTCCTCTACGTACCGCCAAGCGGCCCGCTCCTCGTCGCAGGAAGCCTATAGAGGACGAGGCAAGTCGGGTGGATCCTGCCGTCGTTGCCAGGGAGGCCAAGGTGGCAAGGCATCCTCCAAGCAAGATTGAAACGACCGTGGCGTCGGGACCCCCCCGCGAAGCACCGCGGTGGGAGGCCGGCTGGCGAACATCGTCAGCGTGTGGGAGTCCATCTCCACTGACCGTTGGGTGCTGGATGCCCTGGCCCAGGGGCATGCCCTAGAATTTCTAAAAAAGTGCCCCTGCATTCCTCCCGTGGCCAGGAAAGAGAACCACATCCCTCAACTACTGTTGGAGGTACGGACGATGCTCAAGAAAGGTGCCATCGAGCTCGTCCCAAAGAGGCTCCGGGGCTGCGGAGTATACTCAAGGTACTTCCTCATGAAAAAGAAGACGGGAGGGTGGCGGCCCATCCTAGACCTGCGACGACTGAACAAGTACATCAAGGCACAGAAGTTCCAGATGGTCACCCTCCAGCACGTGCTGGGACAGCTGGAGGAGGGCGATTTCCTGTTGTCGTTGGATTTGGAGGATGCATACTTCCACATTCCCATTCTAAAAGGACAATGGAAGTTCCTCAGGTTCGTGGTCCAAGGGCAGCACTGCCAGTTCAAGGCCCTGCCATTCTGATTGAAGTCGGCACCCAGGGTTTTCACCAAGTGCCTCGCTCCAGTGGCTGCGCGGCTGCGCCTGCAGGGGATCCTCGTTGACCCCTACCTGGACGATTGGCTCATTCGCGCAAGGACAAGGGAGCTTGCTGTAGAACACACAGCGAAGACCGTCTAGCTGCTCACGGACCTGGGGTTCTCCATCAACTTCCCCAAGTCCCACCTGGTCCCCTCTCTAGTCGCACTGTTTTTGGCAGCCAAGCACGACACAGTGGTGCGTCTGACGTCGCCGTTGGAGGAAAGGACAAAGGCCATCCTAGGCAAGGTGCAGCGTCTGCTGGCCACGGTGAGGTCCATCAAGTCCCTCCTTGGGATGATGTCCTCTTGCATTTATCTCGTGCGCCTGTGCAGGTTTCGGATGCGCCCTCTACAGGAGTTCCTCGACGCCCGCTGGATTCAAGCGACGGGCAGCTTCGAGGACAGGATCCCTCTCAACGAGACCTTCCGATGAGCGACCCGGTGGTGGGGCACCCACGCTCATCTAGCGGCAGGGACAGACTTTCAGACCCCGGCCCACCAGGCGACGATGATGACGGATGCCTCCCAGGTGGGGTGGGGAGCGCACACCAGAGATCTTCACGCGAGAGGCCTTTGGCTCCCGGAGGAGAAGCCGCTCCACATCAACATCCTGGGGCTCAGAGCAGTGTTCTGGGCCCTCAGGTTCTTTCTCCCGTCCTTCAAGGGCAAGGTGGTGAGGATCTTCACCGACAAAACCACCATGACGTTCTACATCCGGAAGCAGGGCGGAACCAGATCCCCGGCCCTATCCAAGGAAGCCCAGGATCTGTGGCATTGGGCCGGTGCTCAAGGGATGTTTCTGGTGCCGTTTCATCTGGCAGGGATAAAAAACACCATCGCCGACTCACTCGGCAGAGAGCTGCGCTCGTGCCACGAGTGGGAACTACGCCAGGATCAAGTGGACCGACTCTTTCAGCGATGGGGCAAACCCCAGATCGACCTGTTTGCGATGGCGACGAACTCCAAGTGCCAGAGGTTCGCCAGAAGGTTTCCCCAACCGAGGAGCATGGGCGATGCTTTCTCTTCCCCTGGGACGGCCTGTTCCTATATGCGTTCCCTCCGTTGCTGCTCCGACTCATCAACCAGCTCAAGAGGTCCCGGTGCAGGATGATCCTCGCTGCACCGGCGTGGCCGAGGCAGATCTGGTTCCCGGACCTTCTGGACTTGTCGGCGTCCCTACCGGTCAAGCTGCCGACGGACGCAGATCTTCTTTCCAGAGAAGGAGGCGCCATCCTTCATCACGACCCGAGTCGCTGAACTTCCAGGCCTGGCTCCTGCAGCACTAGAGTTTTGAGGGTACAATATCCCAGCTGACTGCAGAGAGGTTCTTGCAAAGGCCAGGGCGTCCTCAACTCTCAAGTGCTACGGACATAAATGGAAGAGGTTCTCTGTCTGGTGCCGTGCACAGAAGATTAACCCTCTGCGGATTACGGCCCCTCAAGTACTGCCGTACCTACTGTCACTGGCCAAGGCTGGACTTGCTCACGCTTCCATCAAGGTGCATCTGGCTGTGATCTCCCGATGCACCAGAACTACGGGACGGGCGTCCTTGTGGTCTCATCGCCTTTTGAAGGAATTTATGAAGGGACTGTTCCGATCGTTTCCGCCGGTGAAGGCTCCTGTCCCGGCGTGGGAACTCAACGTGGTGCTGTCCAGGCTCATGGGGGCACCATTCGAGCCTCTGCATTCAGCGCCGTTGAAGTTCCTGTCGTGGAAGACAGCATTTCTTGTGGCCATCACCTCCGCACGACGAGTGGGAGAGATCCAGGCTCTGTCCTGCAAGCCTCCATACTTGACTTTTCACGACACGAGGGTGGTGCTGAGGACGCACCCCTCCTTTATTCCCAAGGTGCCGTCGGACTTCCACCTCAACGAGCCCTTGGTGTTACCAGTTTTCTTCCCGTCGCCTTCGTCGCCGGCCGAGAGGACTTTGCACTCACTGGATGTGGCTAGAGGGCTGAAGTTCTACGTGGACCGCACAAAGAGTTTTCGGAAGACGTCACAGCTATTTGTGAACTTTGGACCTGTGAACCAAGGGAAGGCTCTCTCAAAGGTTTCCATTTCCAGATGGCTCTCCGGCTGCATCATGCACTGTCACTGGTTGGCAAACTGACCGTTGCCCGGCCGTCAGAGCCCATTCGACCAGAGCGATCGCTGCTACCACGGCGTTCTTGTCTGGTGTGCCCCTGCTGGACATCTGCAGGGCTGCTACGTGGAGGTCGACGCACACCTTCACGAGATTCTACTGCGTCGCCCGGGATTCCAGGGAAGAGTCCAGAGTCGACCAAGCAGTGCTGCGCAAACTGTTCGCCTGAAGGTGGGCCTGGTGAGGAGGTAAGAGTGCTTAATGTTGAGTTTATGTAATGCTTAATGTTGAGCCTTTGCCACCTCCCGTGGTTGTGCATGCGTGTACTGCTATGTATTCTTATATTCATGAGCATGTGAATCCATGCCAGTCCCCATGCTGGAGAAGGAACAAGTTACTTACCTTTAACTGTTGTTCTCCAGCATGGGTCTGGCATGGATTCACATGCGAACCCTCCCTCCTACCCCTCTGCGGCTCTTCACTTAGTCATACTGCCACTTTACATGCTACCAAATCTGAAGATGGCTGCCAGGGGAGGGGCTTAGGGAGAGGGCAGTCATTGGCTGGGAGCAGTATGACCCAGAGATCAATGATTGGTTACTACTAAGAAAGACCAATCAGATACTGATTTTTTTCTTTGCCGAGGATTCCCGGCCTGACGACGGGGAATATTCTTATATTCATGAGCATGTGAATCCATGCCAGACCCATGCTGGAGAACAACAGTTACAGCTAAGTAACTTGTTCCTTTACAACCCCTTGTCTGAAAAGTAAATACACTTGTGATGTCATCAGTGATGTCATCAATGACATTTGTGATGTCATCTTTGATATCCTAGGTGTTAGTGTTAGCAGTGCACAGTGGTGTGGGCAGTTATGGTTGCCTAGCCTAGCATAACTGACGATTTTCAGGGGTTTTTCGGTTTTATTTGGAACCATAATGTGACGTTTATAACGTTTTTTATTAGGGAATTGCACAGGTTTTTAGTAGTGCAACTTAACCAGAACGTCTCCTAAACAAAGTTGTTTTTAGTTTAGTGTATGTGTATATATATATGTATGTATGTATGTATGTATGTATATATATATATATATATATATTTATATGTAAATATAGCTCCTTTTGTGTGCTTGCTTTGGACCTCACCCTGCGTGTACATGGTATGGGTCAGTATACTTGCCAACCCTACCGATTTAGGCGGTAGGATACCACTTTTTAAGCAGTCCTACCGCCTACCGATTTTGTGACAACAAATACTGATTTTGTTTTTTGTAAAAAGAAAATGTTGAATTATTTTTATTTTTTTTTTTAAACTGATTTTTGGTCACAGAATGTTGTCATGTATGCAAATAGTGTCATGACCCATAGAACTTGCCCCTTCTGGACTTCCTGGTCCTTATCGCGACGGGGCTTGTATTCCTTGTTACTCCCAACATGGTCGTGCCAAGTGGCTTGCCTCGCACCAGCCTTCACGTTGCACACGGCACGGTCTATAAATTGGCCACGCCCCTGCGGCCCCACGCATCTCAACGCTATCATTAGGTAGTGACTTGACGTGTGTATGCTGTTCGGCGAATCCACTATTCCTAGTTTCCTGTTTCCTTCTTCCTTCACTTCACCCCTTCCCTCTAATTCTGCTCTCGGAATCCTCATCCCTAGCGACCACTACCTTTTCCCTGGACATCCTGGAACTGTGACCTTCCCGGAACTCTGAACGCGCTCTGCAGTCGGACGAGACTCGAGCGAGCCTATACAAGACCCGATCCGTCCACAAGAGGAATCCTCCCGCGGAACAGAGCAAGAAGCGTTCCCAGGTGAGGAGGGGGGGAGATTTACGACAAATAGACCAGATTGGGCTGTGTCTCCTGACAGTTTGCCAAAGATAATAAGTGATTGTATGCGTGATGAGTCACAAAAAAGCATAACTCAACTTGGTGAAGTGATGCAGCATGTACAAGTGATGTGTGTGAGGTCAGTGGATACTGCATCTAACAACTGCAGTGCAGCTGGTGGCAGCTATTGGTTCTGCCTAGTCCAGTAGCTGCAATAGTCCAACACACTTTTCCTGGGCACATGTTCTGCTCCTGAAGTTATGTTGCCATACCAGAGCATACACAAGAGAAAGACTAATGTCAGGAACACATCTCAAGTCCTTTGATTTCAGTGTGCAGGCCCTATGTCCAAGAATGCAAGAACCATCACAACATTGCCCATCAACCAAGGACGGTCTGACTAGTGTGTGGACACAAGGCCCGCTGCTAGCATGCTGTTAAAAAATGTTTTCAATGCCTGTCACTTGGTTTCATCAAGTGCTTGATACAATCCTCAAGCAGGCAATATAGTGTTACACACCAGACCAGACCAGTTTTTTGGCCTGGCTGCCTGAGGCACGGCACAGCATGATCAGCATCCTCTGGTGGGCGTGTTAATGGCCCATCATTTTGATTGATCATTGCGTGCCTGGCCGGCGTGAAAGAGACACACTACACTGCCCTGTGCACCCCGTAGTCCAGGCAGTCACTGTCCGCGTGAGACGCCTGCCATCACGTGACATTCTCTGGCAGAGGCTGCTCTCTGCCTCATCATCGTGCTGTGAGCTCCGAGCTGGCGTCTCTCACTAGAAATTCTTCGCTGGTCTCGGTCTGTGCTCAGCTGAGCTGCAAATATACAGCTGCTAGTTGCAAACCAGTCTTCTCCCAAATTTCTGCAGGTAACATTTGTGAATTATTACTTTGTAAGTGGTCAGGCAAAAATGAGGGTGGCAGATCAAAGGATAACACTGCGAAAATGACCATGTGTAGTCAGGCTCCGGAGGCACTGAAAAAGGAAAAAAGCCACACACTCCGCAATAAATGTTTTTCAACTCTTGTGGAACAATTGCACACGCACACGTTAGGCTGCTTTTCCCTATTGATGTTTTCGAGCCAAAAGCCTCTCGTGACTGGCGCTCAATAATGTGATTTGGCTCCTGTCCTAGAGTTGGAAAAAGGACTTGGGTTA